>NW_020954591.1:28245836-28266190 GCF_900497805.2 Vombatus ursinus
TTGTACTTTTGCTGAAAAAATGAAAAAAACACCTCGTTTGAATGAGATTATCAAGGGGATGTCCTAGCTCAACATTTCCTAGTGGTATGATCTGAGAAAAGTTACTTAACCTCTCTCTGAGCCTCAAATTCCTCATCTGTAAAACAGAGATAGTAATGTTTATACAACCTATTTATCTTACCAGGTCATCATGGGATCAAGTTCACAGGTATAAGTTCGAGTTCATTCAGTTGTATATGATTCTTCATGGCCCCTTTTGGTGTTTTCTTGGCAGAGATACTGGAGTGGTTTGCCATTTCCTTCTCCAGCTCATTTTACAGATGAGGCAACCAAGGCAAATGGGTACGTGATTTGGCCAGGGTCCTAGCTAGTGAATGTCTGAGGCCAGATCTGAACTCAGGAAAATGAGTCTTCTTGACTCCAGGCCCTCTATCTACTGCATCATCTAGCTACCCCTAGATGTGTGTGTATACATATTTGTGTATACGTACATATTTGTACATATATATATATATATATATATATATATATATATATATATATATATAACTTTATATTTATAACTTTAACTGAATCTTCGGTGAAGTTTGGATTCAGTCAAAGAGCCACATGTGGCCTCAAGACCGCAGGTTCCCCACCCTGTAAGTTAGCCCAGGGTCACACAGCTATTATGCATCCAACTCTTCTTGACTTTAAGGCTGACCTTCTGTCTACTACTTTCATGATTCTTCTCAATATCAATACCATTTTTAGCACTGTTATTATTATTACTGCTATTATTGTCATTGTTGGTGACAGACGTGGTAAATGTGAAAATAAAATCTACTCTCTTACTGCTTCCTTTCTGAGAAACACAACTGAGCACAAAACTTTATATGGGGTATGTAGGTCAAGGCCTCCCCTCTTCAACCAACATTTTTAGATAGGTGAAGTCAGGTTAAAACAGATAGCCTTTGAAGGGGGAAAGTAGTCATAAACAAATGCCATGCAACCTAAAAATTATGCTGGGAGAAGTGAGAGGAATTTCAATCCAGTTTGCCTCCACCATTAGGGAGAATGTGATTTACTCACTGAATGTATATACATGAGCCTCAGATCTATTTGAAGGCCCAGTTGTCAGAACTAAAGTTTTCTCCCTGAGCCTAGCCATCTGATCATGTCTAATCACCCCCATATGAATCACTCCAATTTGCCTGAGTGAGGGAGGATAATTCCTCTTTAATAAGTTTGCCACCCTCCCTAACAGCTCTGTCAAAACAGTTTCCAATTAAGCTAGTATTTTTAATAATGGGGGCAGCTAGGTGGTGCAGACTTGGAGTCAGGAAGACTCATCTTCCTGAGTTCAAATGTGGCCTCAGACACTAGCTGTGTGAACCTGGGCAAGTCACTTAACCCTGTTTGCCTCAGTTTCCTCATCTGTAAAATGAGCTAGAGAAGGAAAAGTAAACCACTCTAGTATCCTTGCCAAGAAAACCCCAAATGGGGTCATGAAGAGTCAGACACTACTGAAATAATTCGACAACAAAATTTTCAATAAGGTACAAGGATCATCCTCTACTGAAGCCCTATTTAAATGGCTCCATGATGATGTAAAATTGACTTCCTTTGGTTTTCAAAGACAATGCCAACAGAAAGCAAGCAGTGGCAGGTCCTACAAAGTTGGAAAGACTTTAATCACAGGTCTAGGAATATATAGTGTATCTGAGGACCAGCTGAGCTAAAATCAGAGAGCCTTGTCATCACAGACTTGGCCCCCAGCAACCCAATATGGTGTTGTATCATACTGTCTGTATCAGTGGAAAAAGAATTCACACTGATGAAGTCCCATATCCTAGAAGTATTGATGATTTATTGGGAATGGTATCTTCAGAGAAAGATCTCCCAAAGGGGAGATCTAATGGAATGACAAAATGGGAAACCTCCATATCAAAGGTTATTAATATGGAGTCCATAAACTTATTTTTTATATTTCTATGACTATTTCAATTTAATCGGTTTTCTTCATAATCCTATATATTTTATTTTATGCATTTAAAAACAACATTCTGAGAAGGGGTCTATAGGCTTTAGCAGACATGGCCCAAATGGATCCATGACACACACAAAAAAAGAATTCCTGCTCTATTAGAACCCGTTTGGAAGACATAAGGCATAAGTGGTGCATCTACTCCCTCTTTGTAACTGACTGCTTCTACACAGAAGAGTCAGCCATGGTTCTATTCATCCTTCAAAACCATGACTTGTTGAGCTCTTGGGCTCCCAGGACCTTTAACCTCCAAAGACCATAGAGGAAAAAGCCGAGGGAGGATAATTTGTGTCTAATGTAAAGGCAAGCATTACCAGCAGCCTTGTTAAAAAACTAACAAGCAGTAAAGGGAGACTTGTGGCTGAGGAGTTGGGTTTCTCCTTGTTATTGTCTTACCATTTTACGTGTGTGTATGTGTATATATACAGTACAACTTTCCCAGGACCCAGCTGCCTTTAATAAGCAGCTAGGGGTACAGCCATGAGAGGAGGGACCAGGAAGAGCCTGAACAGAATCTGGAGAATGGAATTAGTGGCTGTTCTGACATAATTCCAGACTCCAATAGTGGGACGGGGTGGTCCAGTTCTGCCAGATGGGCACCCACACACCCCAGACAGGAAGTCAGAGATGTGAACCAGGGCCTAGAAGGTGTGTCCCAGCCTAGTAAATCTCATGGAGTACCCCTCCCCCTATTAACATTATTATACAGCCAAATCTGGTTAAAATAAATATTGAGGGCAGACTTGAAGGAGAAACGTAAAGGAGAACATATCACACCAGAGATCACAATTTATTTGTTAAATTGTGCCTGGTCAAACTTGCAAGGGAGTGGGGAGAGGATAATCAGTCGCTGCCTTGCAGTCAGCCACCTTGAATATGCTTTCGATGAGCCTCAAGCCCATCACAATATCAGTCTACCATTCCTTTTTTCTCTTTGCAGTTACCTCTTTCCTCTAGGACCCTAAAACCTCCTGGTCCTTGATACAGCCATTGCCAAAATTTGGCAAATAGGAACTGATCAAAGAAAAAAGGAAAGGATCTATGTATACTAAAATGCCTATAGCAGCTCTTTTTGTGGTGGCAAAGAATTAGAAATTGAGGGGATGCCCATCAATTGGGGAATGGCTGAACAAGTTGTGGTATACGATTGTGATGGAGTACTATTCTGCTCTAAGAAATCACAGGGGGGTGGTTTCCGAAAAATATGGCAAGATCTATATGAACCAACGCAAAGTGAAGTGAATAAAATCAGTAGAACACTGCACAATGGCAGCAGTGTTGTGGTAATGATCATCTGTGAATGACTTAGTTAATCTGATCAATACAATGATTCAAAACAATTCCAGAGAATTCATGATAAAAAATGCTATCCAACTTCAGAGAGAATGCAGATGAGCTTTGAGTGCATATATTCACTCTCCTTGTTTTTCTTGCTTTTTTTCATCATGACTAGTATGGAAATTTGTTTTTCATGATTTCACATATATAATTAATACCATATTGATTGTCTTTTCAATGGGTTGGAGAGTGACTGGAGGGAGGGAGAAAATTCAGAGCCTAATTTTTTATGTCAAAAAGAAATACTGTATTTTTTAAAAAAATAAAAAAGAAAACTCAAAAAGATTGTTGATTGATTAATTGATATTGGCAAATCCGGCTAGCAAAAACCAATTTGATCCATGAAGGTTGCATTGGTTCCCACATTCCTTTTGTCCTTTCCTTTCATCTTTCTAATTCCCAGCCCTGAGTTCTAGAACAGACACTAGCATGCAACCAGGGCCCTCAGTTTCCCCCTAGAGAAGAAGTGCTATATAATCCAAATGGCAAAAGGGACTTGAGAAAGTGAGGCCTTCATTAAAACTCCCGTTAGACTCAGTGTCTGGTTTCTTTTAGGTTCTATGACTAGGAAAAAAAATTCAACTGGGTCTGGGTCCCAGGACTCATGGTGTCTATGTTGTCTCTCTTCCTGAGCCATTTATTGTATGCGTTTTTCCTTCATTAGGAGAAAGGGCTCTTCTTCTCCCCACCCCCCATATTACTTTGACTTTACATTCTACTTTGTATTTGCTTTGCTTCTTACCATATTGTTTCTATCCATGGAAGGCAAGCCCCTTGAGGGCAAGAACTATTTTTGGTTTTGTCTTTGTACAAAGTAAACACTTAATAAATGCTTATTGAATGAGTAAAGATGCCTTTGTGTGGGGAAAAAAGCCATTTTGGGAATGGAAAGTAGAATCATATTGAAAAAATTATATCCTGGTGTGCAAAGTAGGGAAGCAGCTATACAGTGATTTATAGAGGAATGCTTTAGCCATCTCAGTCTCTGGGGTGGGGAGTATACTGGAAAGTGTACTAGATTTGAATTAGAGGCTCTTGGCTCAAATCCTGGCTCCACTGCTGAGTACCTTGTATATCTCTGGGCAAGTCACTTAAGCTCCACAGGCCCCAATGTCCTCTACTCTATCATGAGAGGATTAGACTACATGTTCCTTAGGGTCCCTTTCAATTCTAATAGTCATGAAAATGAAAATAGAGGGAAATGTTGAAAGTCAAGGGTTTCCTAGAACCTTAGTCCCCGGCTATTTCTTCATTTTGGCCAGTTTCATGAGTTTCTGGTAGCTCTAAAGACTCCACCTGTGAATAAATGGCAGAAGTAGGAGTAGAGTGTCTGTTTGCCTGGGAAGGTCATTTCTGTTCCCCTCTGGGTAAGATGTCTAACAATTACCACAGGAGCCTCTCACCTTCTCAGGACTAATGACTGCCCATCAGGAGTAAGCCAAGGGTTCTGTTTGGGTGATACTCTATATCCAGGGGATATACCTAGGTGTTTGGGATCAGAAAAGAACACATCAATGAATTGGATTTTTTACTTATAAGAAACAAACCAAAACCTTTTCATTCTAGGAAACTGGAATAACCCAATTCCAATGGCCCAGCTCTTATGTTGAGCTAGACTTCAAAAGGGAAAATTAGAAGAAAACTATTGGCTCCATAGAGCCTTTCTGAAGTGTTCGGTGAGATTAGGCTAGAGCTATGCCCTTTGTGGACTAAGTAGCCAGATATAGGTATGGGTAAAAACATTTACAATGATGTGATTGATCATGTTCTTTATGTGTTTTTATCCAGACTGGTCCTTTTCTACAACATCAGAGATTTCTTTGACTTATATGGCTCAATGACAATAGAGAAGCATGACTCGTATTATTTAAAGAAAAGGTAATGGGGAGAGTGTGCAACTATGTATGTGTACATGAGTGAATGAAAACGTCAAGGACAAGGCATGAATTTTGAATTTGCATCAGTCAACAAACATTTACTGAGCACTTACTTTGTATCACATGTTATATTAACTGTTGGGTGGGGATACAACACATATTAAAGCAAAGACACTGTATTTGTGTATATGTGTGTGCCTGTCCACAAAGGATATATTTGTGTCTGTACTTATGGGAATACACAAAGGGATGTGTGTATGCAAAGAGAAACAACATCTGCATGGTAAATCCCTTGTTCCTGAACTGGAGAAACTAAAGTCTGATTCAAGTGACACCTGGCTAAATGACAGCACAGATCTTGCCCTGAAGCCTCTGGGAGTTTGTTAGCTTTAGGTGTGAAGCTAGAATAGGAAGCTAGTCCAGATGGGGCTTGGTTAAATAGCCCAACTACTCAAAGGTCAAGTAGTCTGAAGAATGTACCAGGGCAAGCAACCCAATTGATAGATACCATCTTCTTTCAGATGTTTCCTTGGAAATTCAGTTGCTAGAGCATCAGTCCAGGGAAGTATTTAGGATATGCAGGCAGGCCCTTCAAACCATTCTTTCTGAAACAGAAAATTGAGACCCACAACCTGGAGAAGTCAATAAGTCCTCCCTGAGGCAGGTGAGAGTAGGAAAAGGAGTTTCATGACCCAGAAACTGAAGGTGGCTACCAGATTCAGTCCCGGAGGTTGAGGCAAGAGTGAAAGTTGGGGCCAGGTGTGATAGCACAAGCCTGCAATCAATGCTACTGAAGCATCTAAGGTTGATGGGTTGCTTGAGCTAAGAAGTTCGGCAGTATGGCTGAAGCAAATTAGGTATTGGTATAAAGTCTGGCATCAGTATGGAGAGGCCCTGGGGAATGAAGGGGAGGGGTGGCACCAGGTTACCTAAGGAAAGGTAAAATGTCTCAGGTCAGAAATGGATAGACTTCTGTGCAGATCAGCAATGAGATGGGGCTCATGAGAGAGCTAACCTGAGAGAGATAAGGAGGAAGAGAGGGATAAGGAGACAGAGAGAGAAAGAGAGACAGAGACAGACAGAGACAGAGACAGAGACACAGAGCCACAGAGAGAGAGAGAGAGAAATTTAGGGAGGCTGTGATCTCAGTTCAAGTATGAGAGGATCTAACAACATTAAGAGAAAATTAACTGCCAACTCCCACAGCCTACTCCAGAGCTCCATTAGAAAGTATGAGAAAAGATTTGAAGGCAAATGTTCTCCGCAGTTGGACTTTTTCCTATTTTGTTCAGTTGAAGATATATGAAAATCAAAGCCACCAAGTCCCTTGTAGTGATAAACAAGATGTACTATCTGACTTCATGACAGTGGTGATGGTGTCTTATCCAGACATTGCATTTCCCCCAGCAACAAGCACCATGTTCTATAAACTAAAGTAAAGATCTGACCATATTGCCTTCCTCAATCAATAAACTCCAATGGCTTCCTATTACCTCTACTTGGCAGTGAGAGCACTTTACAGCCTAGCCCCATCCTTTGTGTTCTGCCTCTTTACACATTACACCATTCCATGCACTCCATGGACCAACCAAACTGCCCTTCTTGCTGTACATTATTCATCCTTTTTGTTTTTGAACAGGACTAATGATATAATGGTGTGACATGCATGAATTGGATTTAGGTGAGGCAGGGTTGCACAAAGTCATCAGCCTCACTCTCTTCTCCAGAGTCATCAAAGTCCAGTGGCAAGACAAAAGTCGTGACTGGTGATGACTCAGGATGTAGCAGATGACCTTGATGTCTTTGATGCCCAATAAAATTCCAAGTGCTCCACGGCACCTGTTTCCACTGCCTTCATGGCTGTTGGAACAAATTGTTCTCATATACCCATTCCACCAGGAGAAGTCTTCACATGTTTATAGTGGACATCCCCCTAACTCATCAATGGGTTTGAGACCCATCAGTTACCCTCAACCTGTTTAGCCCATCTGCCAAGATGGTTTTACCAGAATATGGCTCCTTGCTATACTCCACATATGACACTCCATGCCCTATGTCTGTACTTTGAATAGGCTGTTTCCCCACCTGTAATACACTTCCTCCTCACCTTTGCCTCTTGAAATCCTTGGTCTTAGCTCAAGTATCCTTTTCTTCACAAGGTCTTTCCTGGTTCGCCCAGTGGCTAGTGTCTACCCCCAAAGGTTACCTTGTATCTACTTTGCATGTGTCCTGTTAGGACCTATAGGCATACATGCTGCCTGCCACACTAGAAAGTTAAGTTTCTAAAGGACAAATTTTTTCTTTGTGTTCCTAGCACCTAGCAGAGTGCCTGATACATAGTAAGCACTTAAAAACTGCTTATTGAGGATTGATAGCAAGCAATGAATAAATGTTTTTTGGAAGAATGCTAAGATTACTTGAACCAACCAAGAGAAGGCCTTGACTATCCTAAGCAAAACTACTGTAGTCATGCCCCATGGAGAAGAGAAGAGGATTTGGAAAGTGGGCTATGGTAAGAGGAGATGCATATCATCCATAACTAGGGAAGTGATAGTCCCACTCTTTTCTGCACATCTAAAGTATTGTGTTTGGTTCTAGACGTCTCAGTTTGGGAAGAACAAGAGAATGTCATGAAGAAGGTAACTAGGATGGTGAAGGACCTCAAGATCATGACACGAGGGCTGGTTGAAAGAATTGAAAGTGTCTAGCTCGAAAAAGAGTTAGGAGAGCTGTCTGAGTATTTGATAGGCACCCCCCATGAAAGGAGTGTTAGGCTAATTATGTGTGAGCCCACTGAGCAGGATGAGAAACAATGTCCAAAAAATACAAAAGCTCCCAATTGAGCCCCCCCCCATTAGGGAAAACTTCCTAATGAGGGGCACTGTCCAAAAGGGAAAACACGTCACAGAAAGGAAAGATTTCCCCAACACTGGAAGAAGCCTTCAGGCAAAGCCTGGAAGATCACGTATTACTTATTATTCTGTGTCTCTGAGGGAATAATTCTTTAGGAATGGGTTTTAACAAGATGGCCTCAGAGCTCCCTTCCAACACTGAGATTCTGTGATTTGGAGGAAATAGCTGAGGCTCTCTGTCCTATCCTCTCTGAGGTCAGCAACCATGGCATGTGGCCATGTGGCCACAGCAGACTTTGGAGAAGAAACTGTCCTGGGTTCTCTGCTTCAATTCCCTGGGCCAGCCTAATGAAAATCAGGCAGTGAGCCCAGGACTTGAAGTAAGAAGGGGTGGTGGAGGGGAGGGAAGTAGGATGGTTCATGTGTCATTTCATTTGGAGAAATCAGGACAGCATAGTTTCAACACAACCTCAGCCTATCTACTCAAAGGTGGCAGAAAGGCTTAAGTCCTTGCCTCCACCTCAGATGCCCACACAAATACACACTCTCTTCTTGCCCTCCTCACTCCAGATTTCAGGCTTTCCTCAAATTCTGCCTTACTTTTTTCAATGAGCCAAAAAGGAATATGACGCCTTCAACTTTTCTACTCTATCTGTTTTGTGTTTGATTTTCAATAAACTTCTGTTGTTGGGAGGTACGGGACCTCTGAAGATGCATGTTCTCTGACTCTCATAGTACAAGAATAAAGAGATGGAGTAGGACTGGGTAAGGTTGGAAAATGGAGTCATTGGGCAAAGGCAGGCAGGACCAAGGCCAACATCAGATAAAATTTTGCAACCAAGTGATTCTTCTAAAAAAACTCATTGCAGGGCCAGCCACTGGTGCTCTAAGTAAAATGTTCTCTAGTCATCTTTTTCCAATAGTTTCTGAGATCCTCATACTGTGGGTTCCCTGGGTATAGCCATCTAGGGCCCTTGGGACTAGATTCCAGTTAAGCAGAAAGCAGTTCTTCCTGGCACTACATTTGCACTTTGCATGGCCCATGAACTCCACCTCAGAAAGACACATGGGTACATGTCCAGTCCAAGACCTTGGCCTCCTGACCTGGAAGGAAGGGCTTGGGGCTGGGACAAACTGAAGGCTCTGCCATTTGTACTTCGGCTGAATTCAAGTCTTTCTGGCCAGCACTGATCTCTGTCAGTTGGGAGGAAGATAAAGAAGGTTCCTGGGTTATAGACAAAGGGCTTTCTTCAGGGCCCAGGAATCTCTTCTCAGAGCAGTTAGGGGATTTTTGTGTTTAAGGATGGGGAATGGAGGAAACTACTTTCAGGGAGAAGAAGAGCTCAGTTCAAAGCACCCTCCTTCAGAGTTTTCCTGTTTCTGATTTTGCCCACACTCTGCTTCGTAGGTGAGCGGGAAATTCCAAAAGCCCAATCTGGTCTGCAATGATAAGACTGAACACTCACACTCTCTTGAACCTGGAGCAGAGACACCAGCCTCAGTGGGTAGCATAATTGTTTGACTGGAAGGCTGTTTTATTTTTCCTTTTCTTTTCCTCAAAGACTCTTAAGAAGACAGCGCTCATTGCAATCAATTCCTTCCAAAGATCATTTCAGAGTAGGGTTAGGACCATAGTGAGATGAGTAGAACAGAAGGGGCAGGAAGGGAAGCTGGTTCCTCTTCCCTTTGCCCCACTTAGAGTTTCCAAATCCCATTGCGAAAGTTGCTCTGAATGGATTTCCCAATTGTCACAAGAAGCGTCCTTGCTCATGGCTGATCCCGAACTATGTTTGTCTGGGGAGAAGCCGAATTTGGGCCCTTTCTACTTTTCCCAGTAGACAGAGCTTAGGGACAGAGGGGCTTTCTGTCCCTCACAAGAGACTCATTAGCAGTTCTCAGATGATTTTCTCACGGGAAGAAGCCCTGTGGCCTTCTTAAGAACAGACTCTGAGCACCATATTCTCCCCTTTCCAGGCTTTGCGTATGTTATTCTCATTGGGATTTGTATTTTTAATATCGTCTGGATCTTCTTTTTTTTTTCTTTTTCTCACAAGCCAAGACCTGTGACATACTTGCAAAGTCATCCCATTTCAGATGGGGAGTCATAGCTCCTATGGTACTGGTGGGGAAGGAGGCTGACATTCAAAGGTTTTGGAGCACTGGACTAGGCCAAGAGTCTTGGACTGGCCATATATCCACGTGTCTTTCTGAAGTGGAGTTCACAGGCCACGCAAAGTGCAAATGTAGTGCCAGGAAGAACTGCTTTCTGCTTAACTGGAATCTAGTCCCAAGGGCCCTAGATGGCTATACCCAGGGAACCCACAGTATGAGGATCTCAGAAACTATTGGAAAAAGATGACTAGAGAACATTTTACTTAGAGCACCAGTGTCTGGCCTTGCAATGAGGTTTTTATCTCTAGAATGATAGACAGATAGCATGGAAAAGTGGATAGAAAGTGAGCCTTGAAGTCAAGAAGACCTGGGTTAGAGTCACAACTCTGAACACATACTGACAATGTGATCCTGGGCAGGCAAATTTCTATGACTCTAAATTGTAGAGAAGGCACCAAACTACATTGGTAGAGGGAGTTTTCTTACCTGGAAGTTTCCTCTACCAATGAAATCACGGGTTCAGTCCTTTCCACTATCCCTATGATCGCCTTATATAGAATAAAGGCATTTAGGCCAAGCTTTCCAGAATCATCAGCCTGAAATCATGCCACTGAGGCCTACATAGTAACACTGGGAGATCCAGGTCTCTCCTGGATGGAGCGTAACATCAGCAGTATTAGACTGAGTCAGAAGACCTAAGTATTAGCCCTAGCTCTTCCTTTAGCCAGCTGGAAAGCTTGGAGCCAGGCATTTCACTTTTCTAGACCTCAATTCTCTCATTTGTAAAATGAAGGGGTTGTTAAAATCTAGACATACTCTAAGGTCCTTTCAAGCTCTAACATTCTGTGGTTTTAGTTCAGGTTTAGAGCCATTGGTGAGAGAAGGGAAGAAGTGTTATATTTCTCTCTCTCCTTGAAGACTTTCCCCATGTAACTTGAAGGGACTGTATTGCATCTTCACTGGAAAGGAGAGATGCATACTCCAGACATACACAGATGCAGATAGACAATAACCCAAAGGAGGAATCAACTTCAAGTTCACCTTCTAAGGACCCCGCCCACAAGGGCAGTATAAGTTGGCGGAGTAACCTAGAGGAGGAGCTATATTTACAGAGGAGCCAAAGGCTGGACATGTTGAGCATGGTGCAGACTAGACATTCTCCTAACCCCACAATCTCTTAAGCCTCTCCAAAACAGAAATTATGCACCAAGCAATTTCAGCTGTATCTATGATCTAGGACACCTAGAATCCAAAAGAAGGTAAATAACAAAACCTTCATTGACCTGGAACTCACTCAGCACCCTTCCCCCACCTCTCTTGCTGTCGGCAACAGGGGCATACTAGCACACCCAAGGACATGACTCAAGCTTAACAACAGAGCCCAACTGCACACCTTGGTCCTGGCTCTCCTTCTTTCCAATGCCACAGAGACCCAGGAAGTTTGCTCAAGCCTTGACAGCCACCTTGGCCACAGTCCTTCAGAAGCAAAAGCTTGCTGGGGCAGGTTAACACAACCAGAGCTATAAGCTCTGAATTACCAGTGCCAGGCCAGAGAATTGAGGAACAGAGATAGTGAAACAGATGACCAGGACAGGACACCACATGTGGGAGTGGCTGTTGAGCACTCCAGCAAGCCTGAGGGGAAGAGCTAGTTCTGACCACCGAGAAATTACCTAGGGTAGAGACCTACACTGGTGAACCATGAATTGCCCAGTGTGGGAAGAAGCTGAGAAGCTTTGAGATCCAACCCCCAAGGAAATCAGAGTGGAGGGAGTCAGGCAGTAAATGATAGGGAAAATAAGGTGGAAAAAAAAACCCTGAAAGTGCCAAAGATTTCAGGAAGAAGAAAACTCAAAGATCTTGAATATAAACAGATAAATTAACAGGAAAAAGAGTAACAACAGAAGAAAATATGACCTCCAGCCTAGTAAATGAGTTCAGGTATCTATGAATATGTAAAATAAAAGAAAATAATCCTACACTTGATGAGTCAAAGGAACTTGTAGAATTTGAAGAGAAGGTGGAACTACAACATTCTATTCCTGAAAAAGAGAATTATGAGAGCAGAATTTATGTCCTGCACCCCCAAAAAAATCATGAGCAAAATAGAAAAACTTGAATCTGTAATGGCAAGCCTTACCAAAGAAACAAAAGAGAGAACAATACACAAAAGTGAGGGAAAATCTAGAAGAAAAGCAAAAAGCAATGACATTAAAAGAAAATATGCTCATTATGCAAGTAAAATGTATTGAACTCAAAGACAGGATGAGCAGAGACAACCTAAGAATCATAGGTCTCCCAGGAGAACACAATAGGACAAAAACCGAACTGCTATCATAAGGAAATGATAGAACAGAACTGCCTGGAACTTCTGAACCTATAAAATGAAATTCCAACTCAAAGAATTACAGATCACCTCCAGAAAAAAAAAGGAGTAGGGGTATCAGAGATGAGGGGAAGATAGCCAGTGAGAACAGTGCCATCATATAAAAAGATAAAAGGAACTGAAGGAACATAATGCCATGTTTACAGCAAAAGAAGAAGCTTGAAACTGAAAAGCTTGTGCACAAGCAACATTAATGTATCTATGCCAAGAAGGGAAGTGGTCAAATGGGGGGAGAGGGAAATCTTTGTTTATTATTTGTCTGATAAGGGTTTGGCATCCAATGTGTATAAATTATGTGTGTATATACATATATATACACATATGTATGTGTGTATATATGTGTATATAATATATATATTATATATGATATAGCCATTCCCCAGTACATAAATGGTCAAAGGATATGAACACTTTTCAAAAGAAAAATTGTATTAACAACCACATAAAACCACATAAAAAAAAACCTTAGAATCAATAACCCTGAGGCTTCAACTCACACCTTGCAAATTAACAAAAATGACCAAAAAAATGGCAATAGTCAATATTGGAGGTGTTGTGGAAAGATAGGCATACTGATACATTGTTGGTGGAACTGTGAAATGGTACAACCATTTTGGAAGGCAATTTGGAATTATGCAAATAAAATGACTAAAATGTCCATTCCCTTAGAACTAGAGATTCCATTATACCCCTAAGGAAGTCACTGATAAGAAAAATGTCCCCCTGTGCTCCAAAATATTTATAGCAAAACTTTTTTGTGGTAGCTAAGAATTGGAAACAAATTAGATGCCCATCAATTGAGGGATAGCTAAACAAATTGTGGCACATAAATATGTTGGAATAATCTTGTGCTGTAAGAAATAATGTGTGTGATGAATATATAGAAGAATGGAAAAATCTATACAGACTGATGTTGAGTAAAGTACGCAGAGCTGAGAAAAAATATACGTAGTAATTACAACAGTGTAAATTGAAAGAACAACACACCAAAAAATTATCAAAAGAAAATGTAACAAAATTATAAAGAACAAGTGGGATTCAAACAAAGAAATATGAAAAGACACCCCCAACCCACACCTTCACGGAAGTAGAAGATCCACATGTATTAAACATTGCACATGTTTTCTGACTTTTTCCATGTATCAATCAGTTGTGCTGACTTTTTTTTTCTTTTTCCTCTTCAAAAAAAATACTATTTGTTATATGGGATGACTCTCTGGGAGGGAAAGGAAGAAAGATACATAGGATACTACGGTGACGTAAAAAACAGAAAATATCAGTAAAAAACATTAAAGAGAAAAGAAAATGGAGGCAAAGGTCTGAATCTTCGCAACTTGCGACTTGTTCTGCTCTCTCGGGGTCAAGCGGACCAAGTCGAATCCCTCTTCCCTATAACAGCCTCACTGTAAGCAGAAACCGAGCCTTTGTCGTTTTGTGTGCCCCGACTGGCTCAGTTTGGTATGTAAGTCAGTGTTGAATAATCCTCTTTCTCACCCAGGGGCACCTGCGTGTACACATCGTACGATCTCAGACTCAACGAAAATAAGCCGTCGTTTTCCCTGGGTTGATTGAAGCCAGTCCTTCAGCCTCAGCCTTGGTGAGGCTTCAGTGAGGGCTCAGCTGCAACCTGGACCGTGGAGTGTCTCCAGCCCAACCAGATGGTTCAATACACAATATGATTTTTTTCACATGACATCCTGGGACTGTCTAATGCCAAAGAAAACAACTGTCCAGAACTCCCCGCCTCATGGAGAATGAGCTCCACCTCCCACAATATCCTGGCTCCTTAGCCAGTGAAACAATGACTGAAAGTCTGACTGAAAGGAATGGACGCATCAAATAGTCATAATACTGGAGGGCCACAAAGGACCTTAGAGGTCGTCCGGTCCAACCCTTTGATCTCACGGCGGGCGTTTGGAGGACCGTGCTGTGGCACCCCAGCTGTATGTGTGGGGGGGAGGGGGCTGCTCTCACACGTGCCCGGCACTAATCATTTTAGTGCATCACAGAGCACAATGACGAGACATTTACCATGACCCCCTCAGAGAGCGGCTGATTTCCTAATCGAACTGAAGAGGCAGTTCCAACCCATATCCTCCAGGAATAACGGCTGGCAGGCTGACTGGGAGCTGCTTTCACAGAGGCCTCTCCCACATACCTTATGAATGGCTATCTCTAAAGGCGATTAAGCAGGAAAGAGCTGCAAGTGGGCCACTGAGGTAGTGAGATAGCCCAGATCCAGGAAACCCGCAGAACAGCTGATAGCTCAATTCAAAGTGGATGGTTCTCCCCCTTTCCAATCTCTTCTTCCCCCTTATTGTTTTTGGCAGAAGCATGGGCCAGCCCTCCAGGTCCAGCTTGTGGAAAGTGCAATGGAGAGAAAATTGTTCTCATCTGAATAAATAGCCAGCTGCTGTCAGAGGCTAATATCCACCCACTGTGACTTCCTCAGTCCAGCCACCTCAGGGTTAGGCCACAATGAGCACTCAGTCTCAGCCCAGTCCCGTCAGAGCCACTTTGGGCTGGGTTGTCAATGATGGACTTGTTCCTATGTCTTTGGGATGAACATGGAGCCAGGAGTCAGAGCCTGGAATGGAAAAGAATAGGGAGCTAAAACTTGAACTTTATTCCTAATCTTGGTCTATTTTTCCTCTAGGGCAAAAACTAGCCTTGCAGATAACATCAGGGAAAAAGTAAGAGTCACCATTCCAACACCCCAAGCACTCTGTTCAAGGAGAGCAAACCATAAACAGCCACACTACAGCATCAAGCCTTGGTAAACTCATCTACGATGGCCCTAGAAGGGTCTAATACAATCCCCTAGATTCTCTGTCTGTCATCCCCAGAATGTGCCCAATACACTTTGAAGGACCCACCCCCATCCTATCTGGGGCTCAAATATCCTGCCTGAGTTACAACTATTGACACAGCTATGGACTCACAACCTGGGTTTCAATCCTGATTCTTCCACTTACTAGTTAGGTGGCCTTGATCAGGTCACTTAACTCCTCTAGGCCTGAGATTGCTTGTAACACTAACACTCTAAAAACAGCTAGGTGGCAGCTTAGTGGTACAATGGATACAGCACTGAATACGGAGTCAAGAAGACCTGAGTTCAAATTCAGCCTCAGACACTTTCTAGCTATATGATCCTGAGCAAATCACTTAACCTCATTTTGCCTCCATTTCCTCATCTGTACGATAGAGCTAATAATAGCACTTATCTCCTAGGGTTGTTGTGTGGATCAAATGAGATAATAAATGTAATGTTGCCTCTGAGTATCCTGGAGTTTGCGAGATCTGGGAGAAGAAGATGACTGTAACTCTGAAATGAAAGAAATATTATTTCTGTAGAGATCTTTTAAAAGAAATGATATGTTCTAATTCCAAGTGCATGCCTTGGTTCAAACCAATACCTGAAAGAGCTTATGGGCTTAACTATTGTGGCTAACTCAGTATGACTCTGTGGGATGGGAAGAAGAGAGATAGATAGGATACTACAGTGATGTAAAAAACAGAAAATCTCAGTAAAAAAAAAAAACTTATTAAAGAAAAAAGAAAATGGAGGCAAAGGTCTGAATCTTTGCAAGGTGAAACCACAACAGGAAAAACTATAATTAAGGCAGAATGTAGTAAGTGATATAAGAAAATGACTAGCAGGCTGGAAGAAGCTTTTAATAACTAATTACAATAGCTAACAGTCGATTCTTGACATTTGGATGTTTAACTTTTGAGACTTCAAGCAGTTGGTGATTTTATTAGCAACCTCATTTTCACTTACACATTGGCAACCACACACATTGACAGCTATGCGCAGCACAGAAAAATATAAGAGGCAACACGCACACAAGTTTGTGGAGTGGCTGGCATCCTACTAGCTGCTTCACTGGTCTTGTTCACCCTACTGTTGTAGAGTAAAGAGCTCCCCGTGTATTTGGAGTGTTGAAAGTGATATAGAGACCTCTCCAGACTAATGTCACAGCAATCTCTCCCTTGGTTTTCAGAAGGCCAAGGTAGAGAGGTTCACAGCAGTATCACACTGTCTGAAATGAATTTTGTTGTTGTTGTCGTTGAGATGGTAGCACAAAAGGTCACGGAATTCTAGGAAATTACTAGTAAGAAAAATATTTTGCATGTTACCAATTTTATTTTGTGTACTGCATTTCATGGGTTATTTCATGGTTACTATGTTAGAAAAAGTGCATATTTTCAGAATTAATGTTTTGTTATAAAGAACTGAATGCAGAAAAGTGTATTTTCAGCAATCTATGGTGAAAGATTATAGATTTGGGTAGTCATAAGAACTTAAAACTCTCTGTTTCCCATAGGGTCAATGTATCAACATTTGAGTTTTTGATTTTCACACCTTTCTAAGAACATTATCCCCAAGAAAGTTGAGGATTAATTGTATGTGCCAGGTACTGTGCTAAGCACTGGGGATACAGAAAGAGGCAAAAGACAGTCCCTGCCCTCAAGGAGTTCACAATCTAAAGGGGGAGACAGGCAAACACGTGCAAACAAGCTCTATAGAGAATAAGGAAATAATTAACAGAAGAAAGGCAGTGGAATTGAGAGGGGTTAAGAAAGGCTTCCTGGAGAAGATGGGATTGTAATTAGGGCTTAAAGAAAACCAGAGAAGCCAGCAGGCAATCTGTCATCTCAGTTCATTTGAGCCTCCACGCTCTTTAGCAAGGTCCTTTGCATCAGTCAACTTATGATGTCTTATCTTTTAACTAGATTGAAAATTTCTTGAGGTCAGGGAATATTTCTTATTTCTCTCCATACAACCTCTAATGTCCAGCACAGTGCCTTATATAGAGTAGATGCTTAATAAATATTGTTAAATTATAGAATGTAGAACTGGAAGGGACATTAACAATTGTCCAAACCAAGTCCTCATTGTATAAATGAAGAAACTGGGGCCCAGAGAGGAGAGATGACTGGCCCCAGGTCACATTGTAAGAACAGGGGTCTTCTGATACCAAATCTAGCACTCTTTGCTTTATATCCCACTGATCCCTGGAAAGAAAGATAAATAGATGGGAAAGAGAAAAGATAAAGGCAGGAAAAAAGAAAGAAAAATAAATCAAATCTCAGAAATTATATTATGTAATCCCAGTCCCTACTCCATGCTGCCCCCCACTAACCTCTACCACTGATCCAGTTACCAAAGGGACTGAAAATCACTATCTCAATTATTACCAGCAATATGGCACACTGGGGTCTCCCTGTTTCACTGAATAATAGTCATGGTTCTCAACATACTCCCTTAGGAGCCTAGAACACAAGCTTACTGGGAAGAAATCAAGATAGATATAAAATACTATTTTTCCTCTACAAAGAAAAATATCCAAGTAACTAAGGAGTCAGACGGCAGTGTGCTTGTACTGGTTGTGCTTTTGGATGGCTATAAAGGAAAGGGAATGAGTCCAACACAGACCATACCACTTATACCCGGAGATAAGAAGAAGGACAGTGATAAATCAGGGTTACTTAGGATATCTTCCAAGAGGAGGGCTGCTACCTGGTATATTATTTTATTCATTTTTCCCATATCCTCCTATATCTTAGAAGAATCAATTCACCTTTGGTGAAAGGAAAGGATAGGAGTGAGAACAAAGGACTAGAAGACAGGACTCCTAGATCTGCTTCAGGTTGTATTTCATGAACTGCTGCTTCAGTTCTGCCCTACCCCCTACAAATAGGAGTGTAAGCAGTGCCTATCTAATATTTGATGTAGTGACCATAGAGTCACCAGTTATCAATTAGTGAGACTTACAAGAAATCATTGAATATTATAGAGAACACCTAGAATCCAAAAACATTCATTTTACAGATGAGGATACTGAGACCCAGAGAGGTCAAGTGACTTGTCCAAGGTCACGCAGCTTAGCAAATGGCAGAATCCAGAATAAAAACCCTGGTCTCCTGGCTTTTGACTTCATTATGACAAATCAGAATGTCCGGGGCCCAATGGGAATGGGTTGAGATGAACAGACAGTTTCAACTACAGCCAATCAATCCTCCTCCCTCCTCCCGCCTCCTCCCTCCCAATCTCACCCCCTAAGCCCATATGCTCCACATCAGAGTTGGAGAAGGATGCCAACAAGCCTTCCTCTCATATGGAATGGCTCTGAAGCTCATATCTGAAGTACTAATTCCAACTGGAAGCCTCCTGCCAACTCAAACAGAGCAGGCTGACCAGAAAGCATTTGTTTTTCCTTTCCTGTTTGCAGATTCACACTCCAGAAGTCTGGGCGGATCTAACACAATGACATCGTTGTTACAGACCAATTTTTACTCCCCAGAGTTGAAGATTGGCCTTCCCCTCTTCTCCCACTGCCACCCTCAAAATTCTGTTCACACTCTTCCAGGGAGCAAAGTTTTAAACTACAAGAGAAGTATCACTTCTTTTCTACTCTTGGGAGTTGAGCAGAACAATGTTTTCTCCCTCTTATACCTGATAGCCCTTTACACACTTGCTAACAACTGTAAGTATCCGTGTAAGAAAATGTTTACTAATAATTAGAATAATCTCAAAATAGGATGAGCTTCCTGGGAGGTAGTGAGTTCTCCCCTCACTTGAAGTCATCAAGCAAAAGCTGAAATGATCATTTGAATACAACGCCAAGATTGTGTTCAGATAAGGGTGAAACTAGATGACATTCAAGGTCCCTTCTAATAGGAAGCTCCCATGACTCTGTGGGTCTCATTCTGGAGATACACTGAATTAACATTTCTACCAACTTCGCAGATTATTTTAAAGAAAATAGTGTGAAGACCATCAAGCCTTAAGTAAACATCAGTTACCGCTCTTATTATTCTAACATTATTTTCTTAACCTTTTATTTCTGTGACTGGCTACCACATCACAACCACCACCACCACCACCAGAAAAACAACTTGGCAAATTAATTTTCCTCTTGATCTCTTAAAGCAGTCTCAGATTAAAGGCTAAAAATGAACAGAGGTAGGGAGTGATGGCTGGAGAAAAGGAAGAAAATGCAAGGATAGGTGAAGAGGGGACTAATTCTTTCTATACAGAGCCTCTGTTGATCTCTATCATCAGCCTACTAAACTCAGCCCCCACCTATTCATTTCTGAAGCAGAATCTATCTAGTCTATTGTCCTCAGTCCAATAAAGGCAAAGTATATGGCATGGTAGGAAAAACCCTGGGCTGGAATAAGAAATCTTTGTTCTAATCCTGGATCAGCCATTAATTAATTATCTGTCTGGCCTTAGATAACTCATTTAACCTCTCTGGGCCTTAATTTCTTCATCTGTAAAATAAGGATATTAATAATCTCACAGGGTTGTTATGAGAAGTAAGATAATACATATAAAGTACTTTCTACATTTTAATGTGTTATATACATTTTAGCTAGTATTATTATCAAGGCAGTTAGTATTAAAATCTAAGCATCTACAAAACAAGGAATATATGAAAATGGTTTCAAAGAACTGAGGATGTTTAGCCCAAAGAAAAGAAGCCTGACAGGAGTAGCTGACATCATCACTATTTTCAAATGCTTGAAGCCAGTAAGTGCCTGAGACAGGTCTCAAACTCAGGTCTTCCTGACTTCAAATCCAAGAATCTGTCCACTATCTCAAGTTGCTTCAGTTTGTTGTATAAGAAAAAAAAGGAGAGGAGGGAGGGTAAATGGAAAGAAGGAAGGAAGGAAGGAAGGAAAGAAGGAAGGAAGGAAGGAAGGAAAGAAGAAGGAAGGAAGGGAGGAAGGAAGGAAGGAAGGGAGGGAGGGAG
>NW_020954591.1:28281190-28341557 GCF_900497805.2 Vombatus ursinus
GGGGAGGGGAAGGTAAGAGCATTAACCTCTTCCCATCTTTCTCAGAGGCTGGATCATGAATAAAAGCTTAACAAAGTATTGTTTCAAAATGAGCAACCTAGAGACATAACTAAAGTCATTCTGAAGCCCATCTTTCTCTTCAAGGGCGGGTACATGCTGCCCTAGAAGTGTGTGTCCATTTAGGGGTGATTCTGAGTTGAACCAGACATCCAGACTCTTCTCCAAGTGGAAGAAAACGGTTCTTAGCTCCTATAGGTTCATTCTCTGGACAGGAATCAAACCAGGAAATTACTTCTGACCTCTGGGGGGGGGGGGGGAAAGGGGTGGTTCCAGATCAGATTCCACTGGATCCAACTATGGTGAAAGGGGAGAGAGAAATAGAAAGCCAACCAGACACTCACACCGTCTCCTTCCCTTTACCTCTCTCCACCGAAAGGAAAAGGAAAAAAAAAAACAATAGTACAGAAGTCTAGCTTAGGAAATACACTAGAATACCTACAAAAATCTGAAGAGCAAGGATATTCCAGGTGGGTCTTATAAACAAGATTATCCAGAAGGGAACTACTGGGTCTGCCTGGTAACCTGTACTTTTTACTTTTGCCCAGTAATATATTGTCTTTCTCCACTCCTTTTTTTGACAGTACAGCTACTTCCATCAACAACACATCACAAGCCCTCCATGTTTTATAGCTTGCCCCCAAATTGCCCTGACCTGGTGGTCAGCATCTCCACTTTAACTAGACTGGTCAAGCAATCAATCAACAACTAAACATGTACTTATGTGCCAGACACTGCTAGATACTGAGGCTACAAAGACAAAAATGAAGCCTCAGACACCAAACGGACAACCTATCACCAAACTGATACTTAAATCTTTTCCAGATTGGTAGGATCTATCAGAACATACACTCCATTGGCATGGCCTCTGATAATGCAGGAGTCTTACCTAGGATCAATCTATAAGTATTTATTAAGCACCTGCTGTGTGCCAGGCACTGTGCTAAATGATAGGGATGTAAGTAAAAGAATGCAATCCCTACTTGCAAGGAGATCAAGATAGGAAAAACCCTCTGCTCCTCATTGGGAGGAGGGAGAAGGGAGAAAAGAAAGTGGATGAGGGAAGAGGGACAAGAGGAGCTGGCTTTTCTGTGTAAGATATGTATTGTTGAGGGCATTCTGAATACCAGCACAAGCTACCTTTTCCTCTCGGTGCAGCTTTTTTCTTCCATTAGCTCCACTGTCTAAGAGTGATCTCTGACCACCAATCAAATCACTTGACTCTAATTCTACCCACAAGCTTCTTCCTTCCCTTTCTTTTAATAACAAATGGTATTAAAACCTGTTGACCGAGGTTGGTTTTTTTAGAAAGCGTTTAATTCAAGTGGTAAAGGGGAAAACTAAACATAAGCAATGTGAAATCAAAGCTTCCTCTACAAACTTCCTAGATCAAGATCTTCCTTGGCATCTGCCCCGAACTGCCCAGACAGCAAAGAGAACAAAATCCTGGAAATCCAGTTTTCAGTGGCTATTCATATGAAGCTGAGCAAAGGCACTAATGAATGTGGCAATGACTCAGACTGAGCTGATGGATGAATGCGGAACTACTGGATGCCTCCTATCTTGAAGCAGCCAGGTGATAAAGTGGCTAAGACAGCCTGGATGGCTGATCAGAAAGGTACATCGTGCCAGGCTGGGAGAAGACCGTAATGCGGTGTGGGCGTGCAGGCCACAGTGACCCTGGAGCAGGCTTCAGAGGACTGAATCGCAGTCAGCTGTGGCGGTTTCCAGACTTCTCAACCCCTGAACGCCAAAGACAACTTAGAAGGTCAGTGGGAAAAGTCTGTGACTGTGGTGAGAGAAGAAGCTAGGTCTCAGCCTCAAGTCCTGAGCATGCCCCCGGGGCAGTGGTCATTTCCTGAGCTTCTGGCCCACAGACTGAGGGGGAATGAAGTGGCTGATCAGAGGGGGATTGCAGGGATCTCTTTGCCAGTGCTGAGGCAGGAATCTCTTGCTTTACCAGTGCTTGGATCTGGGTCACAGTTCTGAGGGGCGGTCCTGGGGCGAGGAGGAATGCTGGTGTGGTGGAGCTTGTTGTGGTGGTGGAGAGAAAACACCTTGCCCCTTACCATACCACCTTGGAAGAACTGAAAATTTACAGGTCCCTAGAAGTATCTCTGAAAACAGCTGTACAAACCCTCAAAGCTTGAGACAGTACACTCTTCACATTGGAAGCAGACTTTTACCTTAACAGAGAGTTTAAAACTCAAGTAATTGACCGGGATCATGAGTAAGCAGTGCAAAAAGAGTCAGACTATATTATCTTACTTTGGTGACAAAGAAGATCAAAACATACAACCAGAAGAAGACAACAAAGCCAAAGCTCCTACATCCAAAGCCTCCAAGAATAATATGAATCAGTCCCAGACCTTGGAAGAGCTCAAATGGGATTTTGAGAAGCAAGTAAGAGAAGTAGATGAAAAACTGAGAGTGATGCAAGAAAATCATGAAAAACAAGTCAACAGCTTGCTAAAGGAGACCCTAAAAAATACTGAAGAAAACAACACCTTAAAAAATAGCCTAACCCAAATGGCAAAAGAGGTCCAAAAAGCCCATGAAGAGAAGAATGCCCTAAAAAGCAAAATTAGACAAATGGAAAAGGAAGTCCAAAAGATTACTGAAGAAAATACTTCCTTAAAAATTAGAATAGAGCAATTGGAAGCTAGTGACTTTATGAGAAATCAAGACACTGTAAAACAAATCCAAAAGAATGAAAAATTAGAAAACAATGTGAAATATCTTATTGGAAAAACAACTGACCTGGAAAATAGATCCAGGAGAGAGAATTTAAAAATTATTGGACTATCTGAAAGCCATGATCAAAAAAAGAGCCTAGACATCATCTTTCAAGAAATTATTAAGGAAAACTGTCCTGATATTTTAGAACCAGAGGGCAAAATAGAAATTGAAAGAATCCACCGATGTCCTCCTGAGACAGATCCCCAAAGGAAAACTCCTTGGAATATTGTAGCCAAATTCCAGAGTTCCCAGGTCAAGGAGATTATATTACAAGCAGCCAGAAAGAAACAATTCAAGTATTGTGGAAACTCAATCAGGATAACACAAGATTTAGCTGCTTGTACATTAAGGGACCACAGGGCATGGAATATAATATTCCAGAGAGCAAAGGAGATAAGATTACAACCAAGAATCACCTACCCAGCAAAACTGAGTATAATCCTGCAGGGGGAAAAATGGTCATTCAATGAAATAGAGGACTTCTAAGCATTTTTGATGAAAAGACCAGAGTTAAATAAAAAATTTGATTTTCAAATACAAGACTCTATTGGAACATGAAGAGATAAACAGGAAAGAGAAAATCATAAGAGACTTATTAAGTTTGAACTGTTTACATTCCTTCATGGAAAGATGATATTTGTAACTCATGAGACCTTTGTCAGTATTAGGGTAGTTGCAGGGGAAAAAATTGTATGTATGTATATATAGATATAGGTAGATAGATAGAGGGCACAGGGTGAGTTGAAAATGAAGGGGTCATATCTGGAGAATAAAATTAAGGGGAGAGAGAGGAATATACTAGGAAAAGGAGAAAGGGAGAGGTAGAACAGGGTAAATTATCCCACAAAAAAAAAAACAGAAAAGAAAAGGCTCTTACAGTGCAGGGGAAACGGGGGAAGGTGAGAGGGAATGAGTGAATCTTATTCTCATAGGATTTCATTTAAGGAGGGAATAACATACACACTCAATTGGGTGTGGAAATCTGTCTTACCCTACAGGAAAATAGAGGGGAAGGGCACAAGAGAGTAGGGGAATGATAGAGAGGAGGACAGATTGGGAAAGGGAGTAATCAGAAGCAAATAATTCTGAGGAGGGACAGGGCCAAAAGAAAGAATAGAATAAATGGGTGGGTGGGATAGGATTAAAGGAAATAGAGTTAGTTTTTCACAGCATGTCTACTATGGAAGTGTTTTGCATAACTGCATATATATAACCTATATTTAGTTGCTTGCCTTATCAGTGAGGGTGGGTAGGGAGGGAGGAAGGAAGACAATTTGGAACCTAAAGTTTTAAAAACACATGTTTAAAAAAAATGTTTTCACATGCAACTGGGAAATAAGAAATACAGGAAATGGGATACAGAAATCCATCCTGCCCTACAAGAAAATTGAGGGGGAAGGGGATAAGAGAAGGGGGGGAGAGATAGAAGGGAAGGCAGACTAGGGGAAGGGGTATTCAGAATGCATGCCATCTTGGGGTGGGGGGAGAGGGGAGATGGGGTGAAAATTTGGAACTCAAAATCTTGTGGAAGTAAATGTTGAAAACAAAAAAATAAATGATTTGTTCATAAAGTATAATCAATTAATCAAAGGTAAATGTGAAGGGAATACTCAGAGGCTCGAAAAGTTGTTTGCCTTAGAATTTGGAGCAGATTGAGGATAAACTTGCTAAATTTAATACACTTCCCCAATCCTTCCAACTCAGTAAACTTAGGCAGCAAACTGCCCTGAAACCTGCTTACTTCTCAGCTTTCTTGGTACAGCACATCCAAGTTCTAGGGATGGCACGGCTCTGAATGCAGCTGCCCACCATCCACATTGGAAAATTGGACAGATTTACACCATGTTCTGGGTTGAACAATATCAAGGGAGCAGAGCCAATGTTTTCAACAAGTCCCAGGCCAAAGAACTCCATACAAAGCCCATTCCTACATTCATAGAGGCCCTCTATCTGGAGACAAAACAAAACAGGCAGGAAAAGGGACCCACACGTAGTTAGAAAGCTGGGACCAAACTCCACTGGTCCAGCAACCTGGTGGTTTCTACTAATGATCTCCATTTTGAGCCACTAGAGGAAGAAGCATGTTTATGTGTGTGTGCATATACATATACGTGTGTGCATAGCATATGTACGTGGGTACGTGGATATATATATATGTATGTGTATGTATGTATGTGTGTATCCTTATTTCCTCTCATCCCAGGACCCTGTTACCTCTACTCACTTCACCCCAGCCCCTTTTTCCCCTCTGACTACTCTAGTGAGATGGAAATGGGAGACCTGGAAGTAGAAATATAACCACTGTGTCCTCTTGCTCTGAGGAACATCACAAGCCAAACCAGAGAAGCCCCTGGTGATGCCATGTTGGTTTGCCTCTGAGTAAAAGCCCCTAGAGAGGAGAAAAAGCATCTCTAATGTTCAATAAAATGCTAAACAAAATGTCAGATATCACAGAGCCCTCTACAAAATTTGAGGCAGCTAGGTGTGATAATGGATAGAATGATGAGCTTGGAGTGAGGAAGGTCTGAATTCAAATTCTGCCTCAGATAATTATTAACTATGTCACCCTAGGCAAGTCACTTAACCTCTGTCTTATTCAGTTTCCTCATCTACAAAGTGAGGTGGTTGTCTCCTGATTGAGGGTACAGGAGGTTACACACTCAGGGTACAGATTGGGGTATTTTTTTTGACACAGTCAATGAGGAAATTTGGTCTTTTGCTTTTGTTTTTTTACTTTGCATATTTGTTACAAGCATTTTGTTTTTCTTTCTTTATCAACTGAGGGGAGGGAGACAAGAAATGAAGAAAAGGTAGATTTTCATTCATTGAAAAAATGAATGAAAAAAATTAAGTTTTAAAAGTAAGATGGTTGGACTCAATGTCCTCCAAGTTCCCTTTTATTTGTAAATCTATGATTTAATTAAGAAATTATGTTTGTGAGTTTGGGTAAATCATTTCATCCTCCTGGGCCTCAGTTTTATTATCTGTAAAATGTCACTCAGCTCACTACCTAGCATTGCCCTGATAAGGATATCTATCCCACAAGCATAGCATATCGTGGGTCAACAAATGAGAGAAGCCAGTGATTGAAAGAACCAATTAGGTGTTGCCATAGCCTCCAAGAGAATAGACAATTCCTCCTCACCTCTGCCTCTTCAAATCTTTCATTTCCATCAAGCTTAATTCAAATGCCTCCTCTCCACGACTTCTTTTCTGCTCTCCACTCAGCTACTAATGCCCCCTAAATTACCTTGTATTACATGTATGTATGTATGTATGTGTGTGTACATTTATATGTACATGTCACTTCTATCAATAAAGTGTAAATTCCTTGATGGCAGGGATTTTTTCACATTTATCTTCATAAAGCACATAGTACGTGTTTAATATATCCTTGTTATATTGATTGTAGGAGAGTACCCAAGGTGATGAAGAGGGGAAAGGAGAGAAATCTAGGCCACACAACAAGATTGGTGAATTGACCTGAATTGAATTGAAAAATAATTGTGGGGGCAACTAGGTGGTGCAGTGATAGAGCACTGGCCCTGGAGTCAGGAGGATCTGAATTCAAATCCGGCCTCAGACACATAATGCTCACTAGCTGTGTGATTCTAGGCAAGTCACTTAACCTCAATTGCCTCACCACTAAAAAAAAAAAAATAGTTGTGTATTCTCCTTTTGACTTCAGTCCCAAACCTATATTGGCTTGTAAGCTTCTAGATAGAGCAGTGGATAGAGTCTTGGGTCTGGAGTCAGGAAGAGCTGAGTTCAAATCCAACCCCAGACAACCCCTAGCTACATGACCCTGGGTGAGTTACTTAACTTCCGTCATCTTTAGTTTCTTCAATTGTAAAATGGGGATGAAGATAGCAACTACCTTCTAGGGTTGTTGTAAGGATCAAATGAGATAATATTTGTAAAGCTCCTGACACAAAGTAGATTTAATAAATGTTTGTGTCCTTCTTGAGGATAGGGACTATTCCATTTCTCTTTTGTATCCCCACTTTTATACAGTGGCTAACATATAGTAGGTGCTTAATAAATGGATGTCAATTGATTAATTGACTGACTATGTAAGAATTTAGCTCCACAAGAGCTAGTAAAACTCACTGACTTGTGTGACACCTTTGAATCCCAACTGATCTACAGCTTACTGTGCTTTTAGAGACAGATAGACCAAAGTCCAAAGGCTGGCAACATAAAAATTCCAGCTGAGAATAGTCCCTGGGCCTGCCAGCCAAAAGAAGAGAGCCTTCAACTTTCCTTGCCATGTAAGTGATACACTTTCCTTTTTTTTTTCTTTTTTTTTGAGCAATTGGGATTAAGTGACTTGCCCAGGGTCACATAGCTAGTAAGTGTCAAGTGTTTGGTCTGAGGCCGGTTTTGAACTCAGGTCCGCCTAACTTCAGAGCTGGTGTTCTATCCACTGCACCACCTAGTTGCCCCTAGTGATATACTTTCAATGGAATGTAAGCCATTTTCCAATGACAGTTGGGCAATACTCTTGTATCGTAGGCAGATAGGTGGCATATGGTGGATGGAGCACTGGATTCATATCTAGAAAGACCCGAGTTCAAATCCTACCTCAGAGACTTACTAACTGTATGATCCTAGGCCTCTTTTAGCCTCTCTCCATCTTAGTTTCCTCAACTGTAAAAGGAGTGTAATAATTGCACTTACCTCCCTGTCCTGAAGATCAGATAACATATTATCTGTTAAGCAAACAGATGTTCGCTTTGCAAAAGCTAAAGTACTAAATAATTATTATTTTTGCTATGATGTATCCTTGTTGTATTTGATAACTTTCTAACAGCACTGCTAGCATCTACCCAGGAGCCATTTATTTTCATAATAAATGCTTTCAGGATTGGAAAGCAAGTCCATTAGTTCTTATCAGAAACCTAAATTAGAGTTAAGACATCTAGAAAACACAAAGCAAGTAATATATCCAAGTGAGAGTCAAAAAACACTTACTAAGTGCTTATTAAGTTCTTGGCACTCTGCTAAGCACTAGACATACAAATAAAGACCCCCAGAAATTGGTCCCTGGATTCAGGAAGCTCATGGTCTAATGGAAGAGACAAATAAAGAACTATGTACATATGTGTCATACACAGAATAAATTGTGGGTAATCTCAGAGCAAAGGCATGAAGATTAAGGAGGACTGGGAAAGGCTTCTTGCAGAAGAGAGACTTTAGTTGAGATCTGAAGGAAGTCGTGGAAGCCAGGAAGCAGAGATGAGGAGAGAGAACATTTTGGCCATGAGGGGTAGCCAATGAAAATATGAATCGGGAGTTTGGAGCATCACATGCAAGGGACAGCAAGGAGACCAGTATCACTGGATCTTAGAATACATGGAAGGGGAATAAGGGGATAGAAGATTAGAATGGTAGGAAGGAGCCAGGTGATAAAGGGTTTTGAAAGCAAAATAGAGGATTTTAGATTTTATCCTGGAGGTAAATGTGGGAGTCAAACTCAGGTCATCTAACTCCAAATCCAGTATTCTTCCCAATAAAATAAGCTGCCTCTTGTTTTAATATCCCCATGCAAATAAAGGGCCTCTGTGAATAACTGAGGGTAGGAAATATAGGCAGGGAGAGAGAGCTTGGGTATCACTTAACTTTAAGCCAACAACATATTTACCTTGGCATCTGCTCCCATGGGAGGTAAGCTCCAAGGCCAGGACATCGTTTTTCTCACTGGCATATCTTACCACTCAGGAAGGCAGAGGAAATGCAGTCTGGAACGAGAAGAGGGAAATTGTCCTAACAATGGCCTGGCAGCTGCCTAGAAAGCAAGAATAAAGGGAAAAGGAAAAAAGTGAATTCTCCCATTACCATGCTCCTGGCTAGAAGGTGCCGTGGTCAGCAGGGTAAGCTATCTGTTAACTTCCCTCTCTTCACTGAGGTCCAGCAAACACAAGGGCTCTGAACTGTTCCATCCCTGAGGCAGAAGGGAGAGCTTAGATTCTGGGACTTTAGAGGATCGTAATTGTCCACCATAAACCAGGTCTGGAAGTCAATCAATTCACTAATTTAGCGCCTACTATATGTAGGACATCATTCTAAGGACTAGGGATACAATTAATCAATGGTTATTTATAAAGTGCTTCCTATGAGCCAGGCATTGTGCTAGGCCTTGGGGAATGTGATACAGACAGCTATTTGACTCAGTGGATAGAGTGGTGGACCTGGAATTAGGAAGACGAGGAAGCTAGACACTTACTAGCTGTGTGACTATAGACAAGTCACTCACCCTTCTTCAGTTTCCTCATCTGTAAAATGGGGATAATAATGACACCTACCTCCCAGGGTTGTTGTGAGGATCAAATGAGATAATATTTGTATAGTACTTTGCAAACCTTAAAGTAATATAAAAATGCTAGCAATTATTGAAATAATCCTTACTCTCACAAGGAACTTATGCCCTCATAGGGGAGGCAACGGGGATACATGTAAGTATATATATAGAATAAATATAGGACTCAATACAAAGAAGGTAAGTAGTAGACAGTTTTGGAGAGAGGGCACTAGTAGTTCAGGAGATCAGGAAAGGCTTCCAATACAAGATGATAACTGAATTTCAGGACACATCTTGAAGGAAGAGGAGGACTCTGGGAGGTCATGGTGAGGAGAGGGTGCATTCCAGTCATGATGAACCAAAACCAAAAACAGCGCAGTCCGCCCCCTCCAGGAGCATGCAATCTAACAAGGAGGCTATGACACACACACAAATAAACTTGATAATAAGATAGATTATGAGGAAGATAAAGAAGAGGCATAGAAAAAAAGTAGTTTAAGAAAACTTGAGCTAGAAGTTATGGAGTTCTTACAGAGAAGTTACGGAGATTCAGGGAAGGTTTTAAGTTGAGCCTTGAAGGAGGAGAAAGATTTCAGTGGGTAGAAATGTGGAAGGATTCTGACCAAGGTGTGGAATGGCCTGCACACATGCAGAGAGTTGGCAAAGGGCAAGATGAGTCTAGTTTGGCCAGAATGTAAAGAGAATGAAAAGGAATGGTAAAGGAAGATAAGACTGGGAGGGTAGGTTGGAACCAGATTATTGAGGGCCTTACATACTGGTCTGAATTTTGTTCACTAAACAATAGAGAGCTAATGGAGGTTGGTGGGTTTTTTTAAAATTTTTAATATTTTATTTTTCTCCAATTATATGTAAAAACAATTTTTTATCTTTTTTTTAATTTTTGAGTTCCAAATTCTCTCCCTCCCTCCATACCTTCCCCCTCTCATTGAGAAGGCAAGCAATTTGATGTAGGGTTGCTATTGAAGGTTTTTAAGGAGGAGAATGGCATGGCCAGAGTTATTTATTATAAAAAATAATTTGCCCAATATTGACTGATGGATTATAGAGAGAAAAGTCAGGGGGCAGAGATACCAGTTAGAAAGCTATTACAACAGTATGTTGACATGACAAAGTCCTAAACTGTAGTGGTGGTGAAAGCAGGAATGGAGTAGAGGGTATGGGTAGATGCTAGAGACAGTCCTCTTGCCTGGTCCCTTCTCTCCATGGTCCTTGTGACAAACAGCTCTAGTTATCTCTGATTAAAGGGAGGGGAAAAGGGAATAAATAAAGAGGGAATAAGTCCCCAAACAGACTCCCCTACCCAGCAAGATGGTATTGGCAGCAGAATTTGAACCCAGACAAGCATTCAGCCAGAACAACATAGTTCCTTTTCTCTTTTCCACTGAAGGGTAAAGGGTAAAGATAAGAGAGAAGCAGAGATGGTGACAGGAAAAAATGAAAGAAACTTGGCTGAGGCTGTATGTAGCACAACAGGGACTGGGCATCCACCCCCTTCTTCCAGAGCACTTAGCCTGCCGTTCCACAGCACATAGCTGCAGAAATACCTGCATTCTAAATCAGTTTGAGCAAGGTCACAGGATAAAACTTTTTCTGGTTTAAGCCCCCCGGGGGAGGTAGGTGGCGGAGATCCCACCCCTTGGTGATTAGTTCCATAGCTGAGATGCTTCCACCAGGACTTCTTTCCCACCAGGAACTAGAAGGAGCAATTAGGTATCCTAATCCTTGTGCCCTCCCAGGGTTGTGCAGATTCTGAGCCAGAGGTGGAGCAGGAGTTGCTCTCTCCTCTTATCTCTTAAATGGATCCAGATGTGGTGACATTTTTCATTCTGCCTCACATGTGCAACCTTGTGCTCCATTCCACTCCGTGTGGAAATAGGAGCCCAGGGAAGCCACTTTTCGGCATTGGACAGGTGGCAGCTGCTGGACTCCAGCAGGAGCAGAAGAAAGTGGGCCTTCAAATCTCATCAGCTTCTGGACAAATGGGGTGAGGTAGGGAAACCGGAACTGAAGTGGTTTCCAAATGAAAAAACTGAGCCTTTAGATAATCTTCTTTTCCTCTGACTCTTACCTGCCAGGGGGTATACCCACTCTAATGCCATCTGGAGCTGTCACTGGATTATTTAGTGAGGCAGCCATCCAGGTCTGTGCCTTGGAAAATAAATCATTGTGAATTATTACTTTGCATGGTCTCTTCTCATTCATTATTCCTGCCTGATCCTCCCCCAAGGGGAAGGCAACAGGGACTTATAAAAGTATACGCATAATGAATATACACTACTGGGCCTCTGCTCCTGAAAACCCTGTGAGGGGCACAGAACAAAGAGGAGGCATCAGAGGGTATCTTTCCTATTATAAGAACCCCCATAACTAGGATATGGTAATGCGTGCCTTGCTCTAGGATGCTAAAAAAAGAGATGCTGAGAGCATTTGTAGTACACTTAGCAAGAATTTTTTGGTTTTGATTTTTGATCCGACCTGTGATTTCATTGCCATAGGGAACTCCTAGTGTGGAATATCCCTCTACCAGCACAGATCAACACCTGCTGTGGATCTTATAGCCATAGGAGAGTTGCCTGGCACAGAGAGGTTAAATAATTTGTCCAGGGTCACAAAGCCATTATATTTCAGAAGCAAGATTTAAATCCAGGTCTTCCTGACTTCAGGTTCAGCTCCATATACAATATGCCATGTGGATTCTCTCAGCAGAAACAAAGCAAGAAGCTACTGGATGGCTAAGTAAGTGACCTCCTTCCCACTCCCTGCCCTGTGTCCCCCATCTCATCCCCCTGCAGCATTCTCCAGAGTCTCTGTCTCTCAGCCACCCCTGTCCCACTCAGTGTAGGCTTCTGCTGACCTGAATGTAGTTTGTGGCATTTAGCGTCCATATAAAAATTTCTATTTAGTATTCTCTTAGGCATTGTAGGGTTCCCCGTCCTGGGAAACTTTGGGGGTTCTGATGTGCCAAAGAACAAAGAGGGCTACAAAAATAAACTTCTCCACCTTCTTCCTTTCTTGTCTTCTTTCTTTTCTCGTCCTCTTCCTCTTTCTACTTCTCCTTCTCCTCCTTCATCTTTGTCTTCTTCCTCTCTCTCCCTCTCTCCCTCCTCCTCCCTGTTACCCCTCCCTCTCCTTCTCTTCCTCTCTTCTTCCCTCCCTTTGTCTTTCTCTCCTTCCCTCCCTCACCCTTCTCTCCCTCTCCCCCTCCCTCCTTCCCTTCCCCCCTTTATCTGTCCTTCCTTCCCTCTCTTCTCCTCTCTCCTCTCTCTCTCTCTCCCTCTCTCTCTGTCTCCCTCTCTCTCTCTCTTTCTCTCCCTTTCTCTTTGTCTCTGTTTCTCTGTCTCTCTGTTCCTCTCTCCCTCTCTCCTCTCTTCCTCACTCCCTTCATCTTTCTTTCCTTCTCTCCCTCACCCTTCTCTCTCCCCCTCCCTCCTTCCCACCCCCCCTTTGTCTGTCCCTCCTTCCCTCTCTTCCCCTCTCTCCCTCTCTGTTTCTTTCTCTATCTCTGCTTCTCTGTCTCTCCCTCCCCTCTCTCTGTTTCTGTCTCTCCCTGTCATTCCCTTTCCCATCCATCCCTTCCACGTTTCAGCTTTGCACAATAACTGTGTTCCAGAGGCAAGGCAATACCCTGTAAATCTCATGAGGGGAAACCTGACCCCTTCACTGGGGGTTTGCCATTTATTAAAAGGGTTGTTGGGATGAATGTGCATCATTCATCAGTCCCATGGGTCCTACAGCACACAACCAATTGACTGCAGACATCCTAGGCCTTCCTGCTCGATTCGTCTCTCTCTCTTAGCCTTCTTGCCCTGCAACTACTTTTTCCCCCGCCTCCTCTTCCTAGCTCTAGAGTCTTTTTTCCTTTCAGGAAAATGCTTAATATCCTTTCTTCTCCATTTCCCAGGCCCACATGCCTTCCTCTACCTACTGTCTCTAGACCACTTTAAAACCTCCCTCCTAGGGCAAGGCAGCAAAAAAGAAACTTTCAGGATATAGGAAACTACAATGAGCTTGTCCTGGACTTTTGTTTTCAAGATTCATAAATTCAGGTTAAGCTTGGTTCCTAAGGGAACCAAGTTTGCCCTTCATCTACTTCTTTAGCTGAGGGCTGTCCTGCATCCCAACATGCCTGTGTTTCATAGAGATGGAGCTATCAGTTAGTCAATAAACATCTACTATGTGCCAGGCACTGTGCTAAATCCTGAGAAGGGCAAAAGATTGTCCTGCCCTCGAAGGTCTCACTATCAATGACTATGTCAAAAAAACAAAGTCACTAACCATCAAAGAATTTAGAATTAAGAAGCAGTGTGGTACAATGTAAATATCAGTCAGAGGACCTACATTCAAGTCTTGTTACAACCTATGTGACCTTGGGCAAATCACTAGACATCTCTGGTTTTGGTTCCTCATCTGTAACATGACAGGCTTGAACTAGATGAGCTTGATGGTACCCCCACCTCTAAAGTGTGATCTTATGAACTGCTCCTCAGCGAGATCAGCTCCAGCCACTCAGGAGATCAAAGGCTCCAATCCCCATTTTTGTCCCCTCTTACTCAATAGGCACTCAGAACAGCAGAACAATCTTGTGTCTATCTGTGCTCCTTTTTTAAAAAAGTATTTTCGTATTTATTATCTCATTGAAAGAACAAGTCATGCAGTTTGGGGGTAAGGAGCTTCCAATACTAGGATGAAGAAAAATCTACTCCCAAAGATGGCGCAATCAGTCCCAGAAAGCATTGGGATTGCCTGGACAAAGAGGCCAGTTGTGGGAGGCTAAGGGAACAAGGCAGAGCAGGAGAGAGGATTCAGAGAGAAGAGAGATGATTAAGGAGGAGGGGGATAACAATTACTTGGAACAGGTTACTATGGCAGGTTGGCTAGGGGGTGGGGTTATCCTCAGCTGGCAGGCAGTGGTCAAAGCTAGGATTTCTGAGTCCCAAACAAAAATTCAGAAAGGATTACTCTCCACCCCTTCAATGCAGAAGAATTCTTCTCCTGTTATTCTCTCAAGTCTATTGAATAAGAATGAACTGAGTTAGGCTGGGTTTTTTAATGAGTCTGGAGTTTATCTTGTCATTGAGAGTAAAACCATCTTGGAGGTAACCAGAGGCCCCTCCAGCCTGAAGAGGGAGGTGGGGAGCAACACTATCTTTCCTCATGGAGTAGTTTCACTCATGGAGAGAGGGAAAAGAAGTCACTGGCAGGAGCTATCTCCCTGGCTCTGACTCTAATCTTTTCTCAATTGCCTTTTATACTTTCTTGTTGTAGACCAGACCCATGCTAATTACTCTCAGCAAGTTCAGTAATCTACTTCCAGCAAATAATATTTCAAGTACAGGATTTAGGCCAAACACACACACTGTCTTATGGGGTGGGAGGGGGGCAGGGTTGATAATTTTTTTAAGTATCCTTTGATTAATTATCACTGTTGGCAGGAGGTTACTATTGGGTCTCCTTAAATCAATCAGTAAGTGTTTACTAAGTGTCTCCAATATGGAAGAGAGAGAAACATCATGGCATTACACAGTAGTTCTCAAACTTTTTGGTCTCAAGATCCCTTTATACTCTTAAACATTTTTCAGAAGCCACCTCCCAAAGAGTTCTTGGTTATGTGGGTTATGTGGGTAAATATCTATTGATATTTGCCATATTAGAAATTAAAATAGCTTAGTATCATTATAAAAATAGTTTTGACCTCAGGACCCCCCTGGAAAGGTCTTGAAGATCCTACATTTTGAGAACTGCTGGCATAGCGGATACAGCGTTGGACCAGAATTTCTGAGTTGGAAAGTCCTGAGTACAAGTGCTGCCTCTGAAAAGTAATGGCAATGTGAACCTGAGCAAATCAGGAGGGATTTCTGGGGGTCTCAGAGAGACAGTTGACAGTGATGAGTTCTTATTGTTTAGTCAATTAGTTGTGTCCAACTCTTCATGACCCCCATTTTGGTTTTTCTTGGCAAAGATACTGAAGCAGTTTGCCATTTCCTTCTCCAGATCATTTTACAGATGAAGAAACTGAGGCAAACAGGGTTAAGTGACTTGCCCAGGATCACACAGCTAGTGTCTGGGGTCACATTTGAACTCAGGTCCTCCTGACTCCAGAGCCAGTACTCTATCCACTACACCACCTAGCTGCCTCACAGTGATCAGTAGATACTTATTATTATTATTCATTGTCTCCTTCTAATAAAGTATTGTTTATTTATTTATTAATTGTATACTAAGTACAAAAATTCTGTATGCAGCCATTCTAGCATGCGTGTGTTCTTTCATAAGGAACCAACTGCCTTATGCCAGTGAGTCACTAATCCATATGCCCCTAGAGCAGGGGTGGGCAGAAAAGGGATGGTCAAACCATGGCCCAAGGGTCAAATCCAACCATTGTCTATTTATGTCCAATGGGAAGTTAAGAATGATATTTGCATTTTTAAATATGCTAAAACTTTATTTTTAAATGTAAAAACCATTCTTAGCTCCCAAGCCACACAAAAAAAGCAGTCAGGATATGATCCTGGTCATAGTTTGCCAACCCTTGCCCTAGAGTCTGGACTAGGAGTACTTAGAGTGTGTTAGTTTGTAGGAGGTTGTTTTTTTCTCCAATGTAGTTGATCTCCTTCGTAATCTTATGTATTTTATTTTGTACATTTGAAAACATAATTCTGAGAAGGGATTGATAGACTTTCCAGATTGTCAAAGCGGTCCATGACACAAAAGAGATTAAGGACCCTTTTCTAGACAAAGAATTGGACAATCCTATGGAAAGAGACAGGAGTAAGGAGAAGGCAGCCTGCTCTCTACAGATCATAGAGAGCATGGTACTTACTTAGCACCTGTGCCTTAGTGGGCATTCACTCCCAGAGTGAATGTGAGACTGCCCAGTGTGGCTATCTGTGCCACCTAGTGCCAAATTAGGGCTGATTCTATAACTGTATACATCAAGTACCAAGCAAATTTGAATTCAAAGAGAAAGATCACTGTCCAGTGAAGTTAATCAGGGCAGACTTCCTGAAAGAACCTCTGTTTCTGTTATTCCTCATGGCTCATAATGCTGATCCAGTCCCCTCTCCCCCCAGACCTCCTTTCTGAGGAGGCAAGAAGACATTTCAGACTAGGAAAGAGCAATGAGCAGAAAGCACAGAAGGGGAAACAACCACACTTGATGGGATGTGTAGGGGATGAGGGCCAGCCTAACAGCAGGGCTGTGCTAGGGAAAAGAAAGATCTATGGCCTAGAATAAAATGTTGGAGCTGGGAATAACATTCGAGAGAATCTAACCCTAACCCCACTTATTTTAAAGTTAGGGAAACTGAGCCCAGAGGATATGAAGACTTGCCCAAAGTCACACTTTCCCATCTCATTAAAATCTAGGCATTTCCCTATGGCCAAAACATTTACTTCTTTCTACCATCCACAGTATAAATTTGTCCATAAAATCATAGTTTTAGAGATGGAAAGGAGCTTTAAGATCTTCGGATCCAATGCTCTCATTTTACAGTTGAGGAAACTGAGATTGAAAGATCACATGATTTGCTCAAAGTTAAATAGGTAGTAAGTGGCAAAGGCAAGATTTAAACCCAGGATCTCTAAATCTAAATCCAACACAACTGACATTACACCACACGTTGTTGTTATTGTTGTTGTTCAGTCATTTCAGCTGTGTCAGACTCTTTCTGACCCCATTTGGGGTTTTCTTGGCAAAGATAGTGGAATAATTTACCATTTCCTTCTCCAGCTCATTTTACAGATGAGGAAACTGAGGCAAATAGGGTTAAGGGTCACTTAGTTATAAGTGTTTGAGGTTAGATTTAAAGTCATGAAGATGAGTCTCCCTGATTCCAGTCCCAGTGCTCTATCCATTACACCACCCAGCTAACCTCAGGAAAACATGGATTTCCATAAAATTTAGACACAGAAAGCAATAGAATGGACAATCCATTTCTTTTCTTCTTGCTGCCTGATTTTCCTTAGGCCCATTGCTTCATTGTTCTTAGTCCCTGAATCTATAGTGAAGGATTATCTTCCCAAGTAGATGGGTCTTTTCCTGATGGCAGAGCTCTCTACTTTATTTTCTACATTTCACCCTTGAGCTATATCATAATAGATGGAAGGGCTTCTTTTCTGGGTATTTGGGGAGGGGGGATTCATCCTGGTTAATCTTGAAAAATATTGAGCCCCTCAACTTTCCTCTCCCTGCCTTTCTTTCATTTCAGGTTGAACCACCAAGGTCTTTGGCACTGTTGCCTTTCAAATATTTGTAGAATGTTCTCCCACGCCCCTCAGTTGGTGCTGAGGTCAGGCAGGCAAGTTATGCTCCTCTAGGTTTTCGTCATAAATCATTCCCTTCGTTCCCCCTCATTGCTTCTAGTGATTCTTCCCTCCCATGTCTGCAGCTCAATCTTCTACTCCAGTGCCTCCTTCAAGTCTCCAGGGGAAGCCCAGTTCCCATCACCCGCTTCTGGGAAGCACAAGCCGGGAAGTCCCTCCCTCTGCTGCCCTGATACCACGTCTCGAGAGCCATCATCACATAGTCAGGGAGCCGACAGGATGCACTGATGTCACTGTCTTGGCTCCAGAGGGGACCAGCCCTGGATACTGAAAGAGGGAGTGGCGCCTTATCATTAGGTCTGGGGCTAGGAGCCAGGATGCCTGGGTTTCAGTCCCAGCTCTGCCAAGCTCAGCATGCAGGCTTTCAGGGGTCCCTGAACCTTTGTTTCTGTTATTCCTCATGGCTTATAACGCTGATCCAGTCTCCTCTACCCCCCAGACATTCTATACCAATAGCTTTATAAAAGTATTTTCACTTTCTCAAGAAGAAGGCAAAAAGTATGGAGAAGACAAACTCCTAGCGTCCAAGATGGTCTTGTGCTGTGGACAGTACCACATCTTAGTCAGAATTTCCTAAAAGCCAACACTACACTCTTTTTTGCCTTGGTTTGAATCTAGAATTCCAGGCAATCCCAGGCCCAATACAAATTAGCAATATGAATTTAATGTCCGCTGTAGAACCATGCCCTCTTCTTGGGCTCAAACTATCCAGAAGGCATTGGTCTAAGATGGGTGAGGTGGAGAGAAAGCATGGCATGTTTAACATCTCCTTTGTAGCTTTAAATAGTGATATACTTTGGGTGAAAGAAGGTATAGGTCAGGGGTGGGGAACCTGCAGCCTCAAGCCCACGTGTGGCCCTCTAGGTCCTCAAGTGTGGCCCTTTGACTGAATCCAAACTCCACAAAACAAGTCCCCTTAATAAAAGGATTTGTTGTGTAAAACTTGGATTCAGTGAAAAGGCTGCACCCACGGACCTAGAACGCCACACGTGGCCTTGTGACTTCAGGTTCCCCACCCTTGGTATAACCTAACCCTGTAGGCTCAGCCTAGTGTCGGTGTATCATGAGATTATTCCTGGTCAAATTAGTTGAGGGCCAAAAACCTTGCTTTCTTAGGTACTACGGGAGAAAATAAAGCAGACATTCAATTCAATGGATAATTTCCTACTTTGAAGCTATAGTTGTGCCAGACTCTGTGAGTTATTTAGAAGTGCCTTGTAATAGCTCACATATCTGTAGAGAGCACTTCACATTTAGAAAACGCTTTACAAACATTATCTCATTTGATCCTTAAATTAACCCTGTGAGGTCTGTAGTATGTTATGCCCACCCTACAGATAAAGAAACTGAGGCTCGGAAAGTTGATGTCGTTTGTTCAGGGCTGTGTGACAAGTCAATGTTGGCATGAGGACTTGAAGCCAGGTCTTTTGACTCCAAGTGTGGTGCAGTAACCATTCTGCATGTAGTCTCTGCCCTCAAGGACATTACAATCCAGTTGGAAGATTACAAAACACATCAATCAACCAGACAATCAGCAAGTAGTTATAAAGCACCTACAATGTGCCAGGCACTAGAACAAATCGGTACTAGCATGACTGTATTTGGTAAGTCCTGGGAAAGGTAGCAGAGGCAATAACTGCCATAGGAATTCAAAGGAACATAGGGCTACCGTGGACTGAAGTGGCTAAGAAGTCATAGGGAGTCTTGGCCATTTGAGGTCACTTAAGTCCTTCAGTTTACCTGGTAGATCCCTCAACTCCTCTGCACATTCCCATGGATAAAGGGCCTTGGACTCTGGGCTTTAATTCTCCTAAGGGCAGAAGCCTGATGCTACTAGGAAAGTACCCCAACCCAAGAGGCAAAGAATGTCCTTAATCTCTGTGGGCCCCTCACAGTGAATGCACAAAAGATTCCCTTTGTTCATTCCACACTGTGACTTTTTATTCTCCCTAGGACTCAGGAGCTTCTGTGTGCACAAGGCCTGCCTTCTCAAAGCCCAGGGTGCTTTGATCCTCCTATTTAAAATCTTACTATCTTTTCAACACTGTCCTAGATAATCAAGTCCCTTTCATTTAATAATCAAATGATTATATTCACTGAAATATTGTCTGTAGCAATAGTTGTCCAGAAAAGCTTAAGGGACAGACCCACTCAAAACACCTTGAGTATCACATCCACTGGGTGCCTCACCATGTATAGATTTGGTGTCAGGCAAAAGAAAAAAGAGAAAAGAAAAAGGAAAGGATATAGAAGGAATGATGCCTGAAGAAAAGATGCTGGGTGGGCTTCAATACCACCACCACCTCAAAAAAGCCATTTTCCCTTCAGGACAACCAGACAGCTCCCAAATTTCCACCCTCTTTGATCTTGCCTTTCCTTCACCTGCTTCCTAGGAGGCAATATAGCAGAAAGGAAACTCCTAGACATGGAGTCAGGGGACCAAGAAACTCATGTCATTCCTGCCACCTGCCACTTGTGTGTGATCTTGAGCAAGTCACTTCAATTTTCCAGGCCTCAGTTTCCTCATCTGCAAAACAAGGGAGTTGGACTAAATGACCTCTGTGGTCCCTTTCAGCTCTAAATCGATGACCCTTTGTTGCTTTATCCCATGTGGATGCTTCCTGCTTAATCTCACATCTGCCACTATCATTCCACTCCCACTGCTACTTTTCAGTTCTTTATTAGATCATATAGTGAATGGCCTTCTTAACCAGTCTCCCACTTCTAAGTTCTTTCCTGTGTAATCTCGCATACCCACCTCCAGATCTTCCTCTACTTACATAAAAAAAAATTTTTCATTGTCTGTCCAGTGCCTAAATTCCTTAATCTGGTATTCAAGGTTCTCTGAAATCTCACTCTAATCTCTATTTCTAGACCTTATCCCTACTATTCCTCTACACAAACCCTCCACTCTGGTCACTGGCCTCTGTGTAGCACCTTTGTCTCTTCCCTTCCTGAAATATCCTCCTCCTCCCTGCCTGCCCGAATCTTATCTAACCTTCAAAGCTTAGCTCAAACCTTATTCCCTCCAAGAAGTCTTCCCTGACCTCCCAAATAGAAATGTCCCTCCTCTAAACTCTTATAAACATCAACCCCACCATTTTGGGGGCACATTACATACTGCCTTATATTTGTCATTATTTTTTTCCTTTCTATCTCCATCTAAGCTTCTTGAGGGCAAAGATTTTGTATCCTCCACAGCACTGAAAAAAGTATATGCTCAATAAACATTTGTTGTTTGACAGACTGAGAAGGGAAGCTTAAATTGAGTCCCAGTTTTTTTCTTGAATCCTATCAGAACCTCCGTATCTCCTGAATGTTAGATGGACATAAAGTAAATAATTCATTTATATAGCACTTACGGTATATAGGATACCTACCGCATCCTCTCCCTTACCCCGTTTAAGTTCCCATGATGCAAAGCAAAGAATCCTAGATTTGGTGTCAAAGGACCTGTATTTGAATCCCTGCTTTAAATTCAATTAAATAAACTTTTATTAAGCATCTACTACGTGCCAGCACCATGCTAAGTGCTGAAGATACAAAAAGAGGCAAAAGACAGTTCCTATATTAAAGGAACATACAATCCAATGAGAGACAACATGCAAATGAATATATACAAAGCAAGCTATACACAAGACAAATGGGAAATAATTAACAGAAGGAAGGCACTAGAATTGAAAGGTTAAGGAAGGCTTCTTGTAGAGGGTAGAATTTTAGTTGGGACTTGAAGAAAGCCAGGGAGGTCAGTAGTCAGGGCAGAGCTTTGCCACTTATTACCGGAGCAAACAACTTTTCTCAGTGGGCCTCAGTTTCCTCAACCACAAAATAAAGAAGTTGGACTAGATGAACCCTGAGGTCCTTGCCAGCTAGAAATGTATGTTTATATAATCCTAAATCGAAGCTCGGCTCTAATGAAGTACCTGACAGTAATTTCCAATATATTTCGTCTTCCTTCCTCCTACTTGTGAATTCCCTCCCCCTCCTCCAGCATTCCAGCTGACCAGGCTCTGCTAGCCTCCAGAGAGTTGGCTGCTTGGCAGCTGGATGGCATCTCTCTGTGTATCTTGGCTGCACCGCTGACGGCTGCCACCCAGGGCCTCTGATGCCAGTACCACAGTGACAGGAGTTAACGAGGAACTGGAATACTCCCTCTTCGGATTAGTCTAGAGACCAAGAAGAAATTCAGTGCTCTTATGGAGAAACAAAGTTGAATTCCTTCTATAGTCTTCAGAAACACGATTATTACAGTGGCTGGAGGTTTCCATTAGAGTTTGTTGTTGTTCAGTCATTTCATTCGTGTCCAACTTTTCATGACCCCATTTGGGGTTTTCTTGGCAGAGACGCTGAAGCAGTTTGCTATTTCCTTCACCATCCATTAGAGCTAGAAAGATATAAAGCCAAAGAGAAACATTTCTATCCAGGAAGAAAAAAAAAAGCCCCTTAATGCTCCATCAGGGTATTGCACTACACCAATGAGACCGGCCATTTGACTTCAACAACGAAAGGACAAGGACATCAGTGAGTTCCTAAATTAGCTGTGCTTGCCATACCCCCAACGTATCCACACCACATCTTCATGACCACCATAACACACAGCCTGTCGCCAGATTCCATTCACAACTTCTTCCCTGCCATGTCGGGTAAAATACTCTGCACCTCTTCTCAGAGGGTAGAACTAGAAACATTGGGTGGAAGTGGCAGAGAAGCAGATTTAAATCTGAAGAAAAAATTTCCTAATAACTAGAGATGCCCCAAAGTGGAATGGGCTTCTTGTGAGGGAATGGGTTCTCCCTCACAAAAGGTCTTTAAGTATTGGCTCAATATTTTGAAGAATATGTTCAGGTACAGTTTAGATGGTCTTGGAGCACTCTTCCAGCTCCGAGGTTCTGTGATTCTGTGATCCATAATAGACAAATAAGAAATAATTAACAGAAGGAAGGCACTAGAAGTGAAAGGTTAAGGAAGGATTCTTGTAGAAGGTAGAATTTTAGTTGGGACTTAAAGGAAGCCAGGGAGGTCAGTAGTCAGGGCAGAGTTTTGCCACTTACTGCCTGGGGCAAGCAACTTTTCTTGCTCGAGAGTGAAATAGATGACTGGCAATCCAAGGTCTAACTGGAATTTGAAAAGTTTTTGGAAAAAAGAATACTACAGATTTCAAGAATTGGAAGGGACTGAAGGAGTCAAGTATAATCCCAATTCCCTTTTGTCATATCCCCAGCAAAGGGTTCACAGAATTTTAGAAATAGAAGGAATCTTAGAGGCCATCTGTTCCAAACCGTATCTAAAAAAAGAAATAATATATCCCAAAAGTGGTGATCCAGTCTTTTTTTTAAAAATATACAGTGAATGTAAACCAAGGCAACCCATTTCATCTTGGGATAGCTCTGTTAAGCAGTTTCCTTACATGAAAGCTTAAATTTGCCTCTTTTCAATTTTAGCTCAGTTCTTTTAGTTCTTCCTGCTGGTTGCCTGTCTTCTGCTTGTATACTCCTAGTGATAAGGAACTAATTATCTCACAAGGCTATTTTTGTACAACTCTAATTGTTAGAAAGCTTCTCTTTTCATCAGAGCTCAAATCTGCCTCCAGTTTTGCTCTTTGGAGTTACATAGAATAAGTCTAAAGTGACCAGGAGTGGGGAACCTGCAGCCTCGAGACCACATGTGGTCCTTTAGGTCCTCAAGTGTGGCCCTTTAACTGAATCCACTGTGTGACTCCACTCTGTAAAGTTTGGATTCAGTCAAAGGGCCACACCTGAGGACCTAGAGGGCCACATGTGACCTTGAGGCTGCAGGTTCCCCACCCCTGGAACTCTCTTCCATATTATAATTCTTCAGCTGATTGAAGAGTGCCATTGCATTCTCCATCCCTCATACACAACTTCCCTATGCCTAGCCTTCTTTTCACCAAGCTAAACATATTCAGAGGTTGAATATACTGAAAGAAAAGAATGAAATAGTAGATAGAGAGCTGACCTCAGAACCAGGAAGACCTGGGTTTAAATTCTGCCTCTGACACGTGCTGGCTGTGTGATCTTCAACAAGTCACTTAACCTCTAGGCAACTCTCTAAGAGAAAGGGAAGTGAAAGAAGGGGAAAGGAATAAGCATAGTACCTACTATGTTTCAGGCACTATTCTAAACACCTTACAAATATTATCTTATTTAATCTCATTTAATCCTCATAACAACCCTGTGGGGTAGGTGCTGTTATTATTCTCATTTTACAGCTGAGGAAACTGAGGCAAACAGAAGTTAAGTGACTTGCCCAGGGCCACAGCTAGTATGTGTCTGAGGCTGGATTTGAACTCAGTTCTCCCTGACTCCTACCACTTAACTCTCTAAGACTGGAAGTTGCAGAGAGGTGCCAGCCTATGTTGGTAAAAGAAGATTCCTCAATCAAGACTTCCCTATTCTAATAAAATAACAGGTCCAGTCCCTCTTTCTATCCTAAATGTGCTCTGTTCCCTCTTTCCCATTCTTTACGAAACTAGTGTTAAGTCCCCATCTGCCTTTACTCCCTCTCCCCCGAACACCTTCCAATTCACCAATATACAACCGGTGCCTAAAGTGTGTCACCAGGAACTGAGCACATCTGGCATTCCAGATGTGACCTATCCCCTCTCCTGTTCCACACTAGGTAGTTCATCCCCCAACCCCCTCAGCAGCTGCACCAATTAGGCTACACTTGCTTCACAGGAGCCATAGAGCCCATTGAACGTTTTGGGAGAAGCGCAGATGGTCTGGGAATCTCTGCTCTCTATCAACCTGTTTCAAAGAGCCCAGTAGCTATTTCAGGGACAGCTAATACTTTCCAAGAAACCTTAGCCAAAGCACCTCAATGCCACTCAGGAATGTGAAGTTTGTTTCCTTTCTCTCTGTTGGTAAAGGGAGCAGAGCCTGATCTCCCACACTTCCCCACCCTCGCTTCCCTTGCTTGTCCCTGCTATGAAAAAGAAGCATAAGGTTGGTAATTCAGGCTGGGGTGAAAAGCTGGGCTGAAGCCAGGAAGGTTTAAATACCCTCTGTCTCTTTAGCATCCTGTGGATGTGGGAAGGCTCGTCAGAGAGGGAGGGAGCAGCCATCTCACCAGCTGTTCCTTTGTCTGTTGGATGAATACAGCTATTAAGGCTGAGCGGCCCTTCATTCCCAGAAAACAATGGAGCCCAACTGAGTCACTTATTCTTTTCAGGCATCTCCATTTGACTGTCTGGTCCAGACCATTACTAGTGAGTCAGGCTGCTGTCCTCAGCCTAGCAGTTGGCACCCATGCTGGCCCAGAAAACCTGTTTCTATCTCCAGTGCTTTGGGACAATTCTTTGAAGGACTGACCGTTGAGAGAAGTGACCAGCATTGTCCCCAGGCCCCTCTTCTCTCACCTCTCATCCATCCTAGCTAGACTTATTGAAGAACAGAAAATGACGCAAGAACAAGAGCAGGAAAAGACACTCATCCCAATCCATTTTATACATGTGCTGCCTCCAGGCTGATCTTCTTAAATTAGGGTTCTGGTCATGTCTTTCCTGTGCTCAAAAGCCTTCAACTGCATATAGAGTGAAGTCTAAATTTCTCAGGCTGGTCTATGATGCCTACCTTTGCAGATATCTCTCCCTTCTTAGTCAGTACTAGACAAATGTGAGTTGCAGAGGAGGTGCCAGCCTACGTTGGTAAAAGAAGATTCCCCATTCAAGACTTCCCTATAGCAGTAAAATAACAGGTCCAGTCCCTCTTTCCCCTTCTTTATGCGACTAGTGACTAATTGTCTTTTACTCATCCTGTTCGCTCTACTAGGAGTTCACTCATGAAGCTCCCTCTGCCTATCCAAATTGGGCCCATCCTCCAAGAGCCGGCTTAGCCTAACCTGGACCAACCTACCCTGAGCCCAGGGAGCAGGGGCCTGACCCATCTTCACAGTATGAATAAACGTATAAATCAATGAAGGAAAAAGCATTTATTGAGGGTTTACTATGTGCCAAGAACTGTGCTAAGTCTAAGCATCGAGGATACAAACACAAAAGCAAAACTAATCCCTGCCCTCAAGAGGCTTGCATTCTAATAAAGTAGCCAACATAGAAAAGGGAACAACAGGTATGGAGAGTTTACAAGGGTGGTTAATGGGGCCAAAGGTGAGTAAGATGATATATTTTATTCAAGAACAATGAAAGAATTGGTTTTGTCGACATTCATGGATCCATAACTGGGGTGGGGGAGGGGGATGGAGAGAGAACAATAGGGTAAGGAGAAGGAAGAGGGAAGAACATGTCTGACATCACAAGGATGTGGAGAAGATGACCACAGTTGACTAGTCTGTGGAGGAGATATCAAGAAGCAGAAAGGGGAAAGGACCTCACAGGCAATCTACTCTAGTCCCATCATTTTACGGATGAAGAAATTGAAGCCCAGAGAAGTTCAATGATTCGTCCAAAGTCACACAAGTAGTAATTGTCAGAGGCAGGAACTGAACCCAGGTCCTCCCTGTAGTGAGTAATAATACTTAAGTACCATGCTGTCTTCTTCGGCACCTCTTTCCTCGAGTTATCACTTCATTTCCATTCCAGCCAGCCCAGAACCAGACCAGCTGCCTCCATCTTTGACTGAAACTACTTCCTTTGGCTTTCCTGGGTTCTATACCACACAGGTCCCCTAAAGCAGAAAGGCCATAAGACTTCTTCCTGTTCCACTCCTTGTTTCTCCTGTTCACTAATAACAGCACAACAACCTCTTAAATTTTGAAAAGAGGGGCAAAAAAGAGGATAAAATTCCTCTACAGAAGAATCATTACAAAGGCAGGACAGGGCAAGAGTTGGATTTGGCATCAGAGGACCTTGCTTCTAACCTTAGCTCTGACTTTCACTATTTGTACAATCTTGTCCAAGTCACAACCTCCCTGGGACTCAGTTTCCTCATCTGTAAATGAGAGGATTGGCCTAGATGATTCCTAAAGTCCCTTACAGGTCTAAATCTGTGATCCTATACTTTAATAAGCAAACTGTATGATCTCATATTCAAGAACCAGTCATGACTCTCAAATGTCCATTGGATAAAATAAAAACACTGTAGGAGAGTGCTTAAAGCCCTTCTGTCCATACCTTTCCAGCCAAATGAAACTTAGCTATTCCTGGTCTCAATCTGCTGGTACCCACTTCCATGTATGTATACAGGCTGTCCTCTATATCCAGAATCCATTCCCCACTCATCTCTACCTATTAAAATTCTTCTCTTCTTCCAAGACTCATATCAGGTAACATCTCCCTCATGAAGCCTTCCCTAATCCTTTCCTCTCCCATTCCATCCCCAGTAAACATATTCTTTCTTTCCTCCAATCTTCTTTGTCTGGATTGCTCCTCTGTCCCTCACATGCTTATATGTGGATAACCATATTCCTCCTAATAGACTGTAAGCTACTTTTATTACTATTAAAGCAACACATACTTCAATGCAAAGGGGATGATGACAGATAGAAAAATGTTGGAAGAAATAGTTCAGGAGTAAGAAACAAGAGAGGCGAAAGGTTTGTAGAATATACAGGAACTCTAAGCACTAGATATCGTGAATACTTTGTTTAAGAAGAGAGATGAGAGATGTTAGATATGGGAGAACACTATCACCCAAAAAATGAAATTGATTATATTTTAACACAAAGGAAATGAGTAGTTACCAATGTGAGAGCCATTTAGGAATTAGTTGTCTGTATATAGTTAGACTTCTGGCTCATAGAGAAAAGACCAAAGTCAATGCCAAATTAGAAGAAAGAATAAAAATAATGAGATATGGCAGGAATTAAAATAACTCTAACCTGATCTATTTGAACAAGCTATTGCTATTTTTTTTAAAGGACAGTAGGTAAAAGAAGAGATGTCAATTTTGTCACTATATCCCAAGAAAATTTAACCTATTTAAACCCATCCTCAAAATGAAAAGACCAGAAAAGCCTACAAACTACATTAGCCAGCAAACACTTGATCTCCTTGCCAAGCAGAGAGATATTGGCATCCAAAGGAGCATCAGTTTAGAATATAAATGCCTATGTAAAATCTTATGGAGGAGGATGTTAGAAGATTATGAGTTATATCTCCTCATAAAACAACAAAAAGCAATGAGAGGAAAAATAAGTTGCAGAAAGTTTGACACAAGACCCAATGGAGCCTGGTCATACCAAGAGTATAAGGATAAAACTGGAAGGACAACAAAAAGACAGAAAATAGAAAAGCTTAGTCTAGATTTCTATAACAAACTCTTTTCTCCATCAGTGAGAGTGGAAACACCACATTTGGATCATTCCCAATGTGCTACATGAGGAAGTAGAGATGGTACTAAGGCAAACAAAGATGGAAAGAACAGCTGGACCACATCAAGTGTACTTAGGGGAGGGCCATACTGGAAGCAACACAGTTTGGAAGACACTGAGGGACCTAGTCTCAAGAAGGAAATATATTAATGAGATAAGAAAGCCATTGAAATATTGCAGTATTGAAGAACGTAAGCTCCTTCATAATAGGAACCCAACATAGTGCTTTGAACATAGAAAGAAGGCACTTAAATGTTTATTGAATTGAATGTTGCAAAGCTCTTATGGGTTTATTCTTATTCTAACCCACTCTATACCTTGTTATTGGACAGCGAGGTGGCATAATGGTTAGAGCACTGGGTTTGGAATCAGGAAGACTCATCTTCATGAGTTCAAATCCTGCCTCAGACACGTAATAGCTGTGTGACCCTGGACAAGTCACTTAACCCTTTTTGCCTCAATTTCTTCATCTGTAAAATAAACTGGAGAAGGAAATGGCAAACCATTCCAGTATCTTTACCAAGAAAACCCCTAAAGGAATCACAAAGAGTTGGACACAACTGAAATGACTCAACAACAAAAATGTCTTGATGTTAGCTTCTTTATATTGTCCTTTCTGTGGATTTCACTGGACAGATGGTGGTATCATGCCATCTGGAATCTGCTTCTCCTGTCCTTACTGGATCAAATGAGATAATATGTGTAAAGTGCTTAGCATAGTGCCTGGCAAATAGTAGGTGTTTAATAAATGCTTATTCTCTTCCCTTTTCTTATGAGTTTGAGAGCTTAACAGCTGAGTGAGGACAACTTTCCTACAGTACTCTCAGTTTAGCCCTTCCACAAGATTCCTCACCCTGAACAGCTGACCTGGAACATTCTAAAGTATCCCTTCCTGCCGCTTAACTCCAGGTAACACTCTTGCCTAAATGAGTACCAAAGCTAGGCCTCCTTGGATTTCTGATCTTGACATTTCCCTTGTCCAAAGATCTCCATTAGTCCTTTAGAAGCTACTCTCCCTCACCTTAATTTTACTAAGCTCTCTATTGTGTCTGGTCCACCTGAAGCAGATTTCACTAGTCTAGATTTGAAATCCCAGGGTCTGGTTTCAAATATTAATTTACTCTCTGTGTGGCCTCAGGCAAATCACTTAACTTCTCTAAGACCTTAATTTTCCTCATCTGAAAATAAGGGGATAGGGTAGACTAGGTGATTGAAAAGGTTCCTTCTAGCTCTAAATCTCTGATTCCATGATTTTCCTGTATAACTTAGTCCTTGATGATAAAATTGCTTCTTCTATCTATGTCCTATTCGTGTCTCATATCCTGGGACCCAAAGACTTTCTGAGCCTTGGTCTCCACACTGTTCAACATATGACCTCTCAACCTAGACCAAACTGTCTCCTTCTGAAGCTCCATTGTCCCACTGCTTGGTAGAGTTGAACAAACAGACACACCCTGGGGCCAAAGAATATTGGCTACCTTTCCTGGTCTTCAGTTGCAGGCTTCAATGACTTCCTTATCTCAAGTTGGTGAGTCATGGCCCATGCTCGGACCCCTTCCCCCAGGGTCTAAACCACAGACTGCATGTTTTAACCATAATTATGAACATAGTCTCACACTCCCTCCCCTTTTTTTCCTCCCCCACAAATAATTGGGCACAATCATAGCAATACACCCTTGTTGCCTGGCTTGGACAAGGCTTATTGTCAAGCTTCATCCTGTCACAGTACACTTAGCTGTCATACCACTTTCAATTAAAAAAACTTTCCTAGCATGATCTGACTCCTTCCTTACCCCTGCAGACCCATAAGCCTGGTCAATGTGACTACTTATCCCCTACCTGTAGACTCAGTTCAGGGAAATGCAAGAAGATTTTACTTTATCACCAAATTAATCTTACAAGTGGTCTCACTCTGACCTTGGTGGCTGGGGTTCTTCCCAGAAACCCTCATCCCCCAAGTACTTGAGCTCTGTCTGACTTGGCTTTCCCTGGCACCCTTTATCTTTTTTTTCCACACCTGCTCCCAGATCCTCCAGATGTTAATTGCTTGTCCTCTGTTAACACTCAGTATTAGACTCTAGTCTAGACCTTGGTACTCACTGGCTTTGAGTTTACAAGAAAAAAATGACCTCAGGTCACCCTCCTGTGGAATCAGAGTTATTGAAAGGAAATTAAAAACCTGTGCAAATGAACCTTATAGCCTTCTTTTCTAAATAGCTATTAGATGATAATACCTAATCTGCTCTGGGTTCAGCTAAGGGGCACAGTGGCTACAGTGCTGGGCCTGCAATCAAGAAGACTCATCTTTCTGAGTTCAAATCCACCCTCAGACACTTACTTACTAGCTGCGTGACTCTGGGCAAGCCGCTTAACCCTGTTTGCCTCAGTTTCCTCATCTGTAAATGAGCTAGAGAAAGAAATGGCAAACCACTCCTATATCTTTGCCAAGAAAACCCCAAATGGGGTTACAAAGAGTCAGACACAACTGAAAAACAACTAAACAACAACAAAAATCCACTCAAGGACTTTCCCTGAAAAGGTTTTAGTGTCCCAGACGAAGGGTAGGGAAGGAAAAGATAGTCTTACCCAGAGAAACAACACTGACATACTGAAATATTCAATTGGACCAATGATCTCTTGGATAAAGACATTTGCTGCAAAGCTGCATGGTAATAATGACAGTTAATATATATAAAACTTTAGGATAGGTACTGGACCTCAAAGTTTATTGATGTAGGGAATTTCCAGATAAGGAAATTCATTTTGCCCATGTGAGCCAGAATCTTCTCTGCAATTTAGTCTTAGAGACTTACTTAGGGTCACACAACCAGCATGGGTGAGAGGCAAGACTTGGATCCAGTTTTTCCTAGCATCAAGATCATCTTTCTGGCCACAATGCCAGGGTGCCTCTCATATAGATCTTGAAGGTCTGCCAAGTGCTTTGCATATATCATTATTCCATTTGAACCTCACAACCACATTCTAAGTTGATGTTGTGTTCTAGGTGTTATTAACCCCATTTTACAGATGAACAAACTGAAGCTAAAAAAGGCTATGAGACTTTCCCCAGATCACATAGTTAGTATGTGTCAAAAATGGGATAAGAGATATAAAGGGGGTGGAGAACAGTAGAAGACTTTCAAGTAAAGATCCTGGTCTTCTTTGGTCTAATCTATCCTGTAGCCAGAAACCTTAGGGATCATTTTTTCTCCCCTCTTTCCCTACCTTCCACCATGAGCAAGAGAATTATTAACTTTTTTCAGGAATGCCATGATGGAGTCACTGTCCCTTGATGTTTAAATCCCAGATACAGCCCTCCATCTCCTGCACTCCCTAGCTAAGGAGGCCGGAGTTCCCTGGTTCGAATCATATAATATGACAGCTGGTGGAACTTTAGAGATCAACCTGTCCAAAGATTTGATTTTTTTAGGAAACCCTATATTGAGATATGTACTCTTCCACATGAAGAGGGAGCACTGGAACTTCTCACCAATATACCTGGGCATGCTTTTCCCTCCTCACAGAATTACAGAACTCAGACTCTTAAAGATGAAAGAGATTTCAGAGACCATGTGGTCCAACTCAAACCTGACCAAGAATCCCCTTTAAAACATTCCCAACAAAAGATCATTCTGGCTTTACTTAAAGACCTTTAGTGATGAGGAAATAATCAATCAACAAGCATTATTTATTAAGTGTCTACTACTGGAAATACAAAAATAAAAGTGAAACAAGTCTTTGCCCTCAATGAGCTTACATTCTATCCATTTCTTATCTCCACATCTTTGGAATGACTATCTCTGGTAAATGGAATTCATTCCTGACCTCAGCATCTTAGAATTCCTACACTCTTTCAAAATTGTCAAATACTATCTTCCAGTGAAGCCTTGATTGATACCCCAACTCCTAAATCACCGGCTTCCACCCAAATCGTCTTGTATCTATTTTGTATGTGCTTATATAGGTTCATAATATCTTACTTGGTAGAATGTAAGATCCTTGAAGGCAGGGATGATGCATCCCCAGTGCCTGGGGCATGGTCGGAGCTTAAGAAGGGATGGTTGATCATATGTGTTGCTTTCCAAATGTTCCAAAACCCTTTTTCCTGTGATGATTTTAAGGAGCGATGTGTCTTCTCTTTCCTATTGTTATGGGACAAACATCTCCTGAGTTCATGCCCAAAAATATTCACCACAATGCAGAAATTATAGAGGTAAAAACCTAGGTTTTATAATTATGCCCAAGCATAGATTCAGAGAAAGCAGTAAACCTGAACAAACATTAGGATTCTAACAAGTTGTCTTATGGGCAAAACTACCTCAAGGTGACAGAGAAATAATTCTTTTACATATTGCAATCTTGTCCATTCCTCTTAGGCCATGAAAGTTAAAGACAAGACAAATTCATAACCCCATATTTCCTTTGATGGTGTAAACGTTGGACAAACATAAACAGTCCTAATCTTGTAACTAACAAACCTAGTTAAACAGACTCTACAGGTACATTAAGTCAGGTTACAGATTAAACTATATTCAGAAAGTTCACAAATAGACTGAGGAGAGAGATTTTCATGTCATCAAGGAGTTGGGACAGTTGAGATTCTTCCTCTGGCTTCTTATCTAAGAAATAATTAAGGACTTAAATAAATTCTCACATCCCATGGGACAGGGTTTAGTCAAGTGAGGTTACTATTAATAGAAGACAGGCTTTCAGTTAATCAAAAGTTGCAGGAGGAGGGAATAGCATGCCCGGGTATAGCCCTTAGTCCCAAATGATACATATTAATGAAAGGGAATTGAAATTTTTTTTAAAATCCCATTATACTATGTCTCTCCTTTTTTCAACAATCAATCTGTAAGTCTTCCCTAGAATTTCCACCATTTCAGGCTTACTAATCTTTAAATCTAAGTAACCCCAGTAATACAATCTCCCACACCTGCTCTAAGGCTGCTGGGCAAAGAGAAAGTCATAAAATAGCTGATTTCATCTTCTTTAAATTTATGGAATATAAACTCAGCCAGACCCTCTCTACTGTTCTGCTATCCTACTAGATTATTCTTACTATCTTATTCAACAGAGCAGCTGTTTAAAATCTTTTTCTCTCTCCTCACATTCCAAACTACACTCTTGCCCTCATACCTTCAGTGCATGACAGCCTCCTAATTCAGATAAGACAGGCTAACTGGAGATCCATCACTTCACTCATCAGACCTTCTCAGCAGCAGCAGCACCCATTCTCCATTCCTTCCCTCCTATCTCAGAGGAAGAAGTATCTTTCCTCCTTGTTAAGGCTGATTCCTTTCCCTGTGCTTTTGATCTCACCGCCTGATTTGTCTTCCCTGTTATAGCAGTCATCCCCTCTACCTCAAGCATTTTCATTTCTCTCTCTACCCAATCTCAAAAAAATACTTTCTTGATCCTTCGGTTCTCTCTATTTGACTGTTATCCCATCTCTTTCTTTGTATCCTCAGGATACACAGTGCCAGGCACACAGTAGGAATTTTATAAACCCTAATTACTGACTTTTTTCTCCCATTCATGACCAAAGTTCTTGAAAACAAGTATTTATGTCCAGCGCACCCACTTCCTCACCATCTTCTCTCTCCGCAACCCATTGCAATATGCCTTCCTTCCCTACCACTATTGAAATTGCTCTCTCAAAGGTCATCAATGACCGAATGATCAAATCCACAGACCTCTTTGTTAATATTGTATAACTCCTTCCCCCTCTTTCTGAATGAATTTAATCACTCTCTCTGCTGGTTTCCGAAACATTCAATTCTCCTAGTTCTTCCCCTACTTCTCTAACTGCTCCTTGTCTCTCTCCTAAGATGACTCCTCAAATTAAAGATGACCAAAGATGAATACATTATCCTCTCCCCACATACACACACCTGATCTTCCTTCTGATTTCATTATTTCCATATATGTAGTCTCCTATCCTGTCATCCTTTGATGACATTTTTTATTTTTTCCTCTCTTCACCTCTCAGATCCAGTTTCCTTTCTATTCCCATTGTTAGCGTCCCAGTATAGGCTTTTATTACTACTATCATAATAATTTCTTAATTCATCTTCTTGTCTCTACTCTGTGCCTTCTCCAATCCACTATTCACCTTGCTTCCTGATAGATTTGTTGCAACACTCACATTCAAAGTCCTTTGGTGATTGCCTATCACTTATCAAATAAAGATAAAATTTATTTGCCTGACATTGAATGCTCTACAACCTGGATCACTTTGCCTATCTGTCTTTATCTCCTACTCCCATCCATGTACATCACACTTAAGCCAAATCAGACTATTAACTGTCCTACATACATGCTCCATGCTTTCCTGCTATTTTCCTGACTGGAAAATCCTCGCCATCCTATTAGCATATCTTTTTAATTCCTGTCCATCTATCCATCAAATGCCACCTCTTCTAAAAGCTTTCTATGAATCACCTCTCACAATTAGTAATGACACCCCCCAAAAAAGTTCATATAGATATAGCACTTTGCTTGCAACCTTTATCATATAAGAATAGGAGCCTCACCTATAATTTCATTGAGAAACTCCCTTTAGCAGTTAAAGGATAAAGACTTCTGGGTAATTTATAATGTTAAAGAGTTACCTAGAACACTGAGAGTATTAAGTGACTTGTTCAGCCAGTAACGTATCAGAGGCAGGAGTTGAACCCATCTTCCTGGCTCTGGGACCAACTCTCCATCTTCAACGTCACAACCCACATTTGTATTTATGTAAGCATTCCCACCCAAGCCCAGTCCCAGGCAGGTGGGGCAACTCTCTAAAGGACAACTCTGGGACATTCTATACTGCTTCTTTTGGAGGAAGAAGGGACTACTGATTGGCTTAGAGACCCCCGAGCCTGTCAAGCCACTTTAGTGTGGACAGAAGAAGAATCAGAGGATAAGGAAAAGCAGAATTCAAGATAAAAGCCCTAGAGCCACATAGGAAAACCTGACCCTCAGTGGGTTCCTTGACTTTCAGCACCTCCATCCCCAGAAACTACTAAGAGCAGACTTCACTGAAGAGATTGTTCTGTCTTTGGCGGAGTTGAGATTTTATCTTGCTTTCCAAGTGGAAGAGCTCGGTTTACTCTTTTGTATTCTATCATCTACTTTAATCCGTATAATTTCTCTAATTTGTATTTTCTGTTTGCTTGGACTAGTGTGTTTGCATATCTGATACTTGTTTTTGTGTAACCAGCATTTGATGGGAGGGAGCTAAACTGGTCAGAGTAAATTAACTGTTATCATTCCCTTGGGAACCACCAGGGAGAATGATTTTTTTTAAAATTCTAAACTACTAAAAAAGAGCATCATCCCTCTACATTGCCAATCTTCAATCCATGGTAGATGGATCCAATTCTAGCTCCAATACCCCTCTCAGATGCAGGAGAACAATGATTGCCCAACATTGACTGTTCTAGCTTCTACCTGCTCTTTCCTGATAATCTACCGGAAGTGTTACAGGAAAGCCAAGGTAGCCCTTTACCTGTTATTTCTAGGAAGTTTCCAGAATCCATCAAGTTACTCTGAGGAAATTCCAAATATCTCAAGCAACTAGATAGGGTCTCATGGAGATAATAGGGTACAGTTGAAGTAACACTGAATTTGAAATCACATGATTTCCCGTAAGATTTGGGGCAAGGGACCCCACCTTACTGGAACTCAATCTTCTTATGTATAGTGAATGAATTATCTCTAAGATCCCTTGAAACTTTAAATCCCATGTACTATACATCTGGAAGGAACTTTTGAGATTATATGATATAGTAGGAAAAAGCACTGACTTTGGCATCAGAAAACCTAGGTTTAAATCCCATCTCTGTTCATTGCTACCTGTGTAACAAATCACTTAACCTCCCTGAGCCTCAGTTTCCTCATCTGTGTACACCAAGGCCTTTGGAGCATTTCCGAATTGCCTAACATAGAGGCTTCTTTGTCCCCTTCCACGTACATGGGTGTTTGTAGCCCCTTTTGCATGTGGCAGGGGTCAAAGACAACGAGAAGTAACTAAATCAGGTGGTGTCTTTAAAACTGGTGACAGTGAGAGAATCTTTCTGCCTCACACAGTAATGCTCATAGTTCACCCCCAGCACAGCTACCCAAAACTGAAGCAGGGAGAAAAGGCCTTCCTTCCATAATCCCCCTCTCTTTTACCCTGGGCTCAAAGAAAGGTGTCTAGGGAGGTTGTTTCTGTTTTGTTTCATTTGTCCTTCTCACTTTTAGGTATAGGTGGTGATCCCCACCAGACTCATGCCTTCCAGTCATGGCAACCTTGGAGCCAAGATTGCCGGCAGGATGTTGCAGCCAGCCAGCCTGGCAGGGAAGCTTAGAGGAGTTAGTGTGCTTGAGACTCAAATCCAGGGGTGGCTGGACTTGGAACTGGTACCGTGCTCTCTAGGAACTGAGTGAACTAGGGGTCTAATCAATCCCCTTCACCTTCAAGAGCTTGAGGTGCTGTAAAGTGAGGGGGGAGGATTATGCCTCCCACTTATTGGGAGAGTACATTTGTATATTTGTGATTATCTTTTGAAGTAAATATTTCTTTGTTAATCTGTTAGTGACTAAATGGAACTGGAGTACAATCCCCAAACACTTGGGGAGGAGTACCATCAGTTGGTACTAGAGACATTTACAAAGAACCTAGACACTCCAAACCCCATAAGAGTTCAGGAGAACCCTGGGGGAGGGGTGACATCTAACCTATCTGGCCTTTCTGATAGGGGAGACCAAGGTAGATAATGTTACAGGTAAAATGGAAAAACTTGGACTAGATGTCCTCCATGGTCCCTTCTGTCTTTATGCCTGTGATCCCATGTGATCCTATGACCTTGTAACTATCTAGTACAATACTCCTGCTCCCATTTCACAGATGAAAAAGTTGACTCACATAAAGCTTACCTAGAGCTAGGGCTAAAAAAAAAAAAATAAAGTACCTGGCATCCACATGGCAGCCTTTACTTCTCCCACTCACCTATACTGGCAAAGAACAAAGAAAAGCAGGATTGCCCCCCAGGCTAATGCCCTCTCTACCTCTGGGGTCCTTCCTTCCCTAAAGCTGAGGGCTTGGGGCCTCCTCTAGTTCAGGCCCCTCATCCCTCCCTTCGCTCTCCAGCCCTACCCTCTCTGGCACTGAGGAATCAGTCATCATTTGTGGAATTGATACAGCGCCATCTGGTTCTGCTCAAGTCTCTCTCTCCCTTTTACCCTGTCAGAGTTCTGTGTAAAATGCTGCATGTTCCCTCTCCATCCCCCTCCTTACCCCCTGCCTCTCCTCCCAACAATTTCCTGCTTAGGAAGATTGGCTGGAGGCCACCATATTCCCACCTTCATCCTCTTGGACACCTGCACAACTCCTCACCCGCCAAGCATGGGGCCATATTGTAGCCTGTGGATGACCCCGGAATGGAGATGGATCTTGGGGAGAGAATAGGTTGAGCCTTCCCCCATAGCAACCTAAGCCCCAGAAGGACATTTCTGGTAAACCTCTTACAACAACCCTTTGGTGTAGAAACCATTCAACCATTGACTTAATTTTGAAAGGCATTGAGGCAAGACCAATTTTGAGTCAAAAGCCCTGTTCATATCTTGACTCTGGCATTAATTAATCTGCATAATCTTGAAAAGAGCACTAGATTTAAAGTCAGAGGACCAGGGTTCAAATCTCAAGTTATATTACTTACCACCTGTGGGACCCTGGACAAGTTACTTTTCATATCTGGACTTGTTTCCTCGCCTATAAAATTAAAAGTTTGTAATAAATTATTTCCAAGGTCTCTTCCAGCTCTAAATCTTCTGATAATAAATTACTTAATCTCTCTGGACATCATCAATAAAATAAATAATTAATAAAATAGAGATAATGATATTTGCACTATCTACTTCACAGGGTTGTCATAAGGAAAGTACTTTGTAAACTCTAAAGCCCTTATAGGAGTTTCTCCAACCCCCTGTGCTAGTAACCCCTTTGTCAGACACCTTGGAATAAGGGGGTTTGGAAGATAGTACATGTTGAAACTCCTTGAATAACAGATACCTCTATGCTTTCCATCCTGTCCCCTTTCCTTCCATTTACATAGGCAATCAGTTAGTCAACAAACGTTTTTAAGCATTTACTATGTGCCAGGAACTGTGCTAAGCACTAGACAAATAAAAGCCAAAAGAAAGAGTCCCTGCCCTCTAGCAGTTAACATTTTAATGAAGAAGACATAAAGACACATGAAAGGAAGCTGAAAAGAGCTGGGTGGTGGGGAAAAGAAAGTACTTGGCACAGGACCATGATGGAAAAGTCCAAAGGAGTACAGTCTGGTGGAAAATGAAGAGCTGACTGGCTTGGATGCCCTCTTTGTATGGAGGTTCTGGGAGAAGCCCTCTACCCCCCAGACATTTTGATGTCCAGTACACATCTTAAGCTCAACATGTTTAAAATCAAACTCATTATCTTTCCCCTGAACCTTCCCTGTTGCTGTAAGGACAACACCATCTTCCCAGTCCTTCATGATGCCATGGAACATAGCATGCCAATACTGTAAATGAGGTTTTCTTGGTAAAGATACTAGAATGGTTCGCCATTTCCTTCTCCAGTGGATTAAGGGGAACAGAGGTCAAATGACTTGCCCAGGGTCACACAGCTAGTAAGTGTCTGAGGTCAGGTTTGAACTCAGGACTTCCTGAGTCTAGGCCCAGCACTCTATCCACTGAGTCACCTAGTTGCCTCCTGGTTCCCCATCATGACAGTGTAGATACTCACCATTACACAAACAAGGAGCCTAGAACATAGTAGCTCCTTAATAAATGATCCTTGACTAGCTAACTCTTAGAAGGAAGGACGCTCAAGCATAAGAGAGTATTTCCTAAATGTGAGTTTGTGAGTTCCAGGGTTTAAATGGTCTTCTAAAGGAAAGAGGTTTCTGGAGCAAGATAGAGAAGTCCAGAAGAGTATAGCCTAGTGGGAAATGAAGAGATGGCTTGGACTGGGCACCCTCCTTAAATGGAGGATCACATTCATACAATTACACAAACCCCAACATCATCCATGCACAAACAACAGCTAGTTAAACTGAACCCTAAAGGCTTTCTGGGTTGTACATACTCAAAGAACCTCTGTCCAATTTGGCCACAGATTGGGATCAATTGATTCAGCCTATTTCAACTAACTGAGATAGAACTAGTAGGCATGTCCTCTGCACTGTGGTAGGTCCTATCAGGGCAATTTAGAGGACTCTATAATACAGTCCCAGCTCTTAAGGATCATGCAATATTGTTAGGAAGACAAGACCAGCACACATAAAACAACTCATAAACAAAGCAAAGCAGAACGTAATTAAGTGCAGAGCCATGTGGTCCCAGCTCTAAGTAGGTCTTGAGCTCAGAGGGAGAGAAGTCAATTAGAGCTGGAAGAGCCAGGGAAGGATTCATGAAAGACATTTCTTACTCTCGCTGTCAATCTCCCAGCAAAGAATGGATGACCACTTGATGGGGATGTTGGAGCAGGGAATCTTGTTCAGCTATGTATTAAGGTAGTTAAATAGAGTGTGGGACTTGGAGTCAGGAAGACCTGAGTGTAAACCCTACCTCAGAGTCTTACAAGTTGTGTGATCTTGGACAAGTCACTTAACCTCTTCCAGCCTCCATTACCTCATCTGTAAAATAGGAATGATAAATGTACTGTATAATATATATATAAATGTACTCTATAATATATATATACTCTATATAAAATACTTAAGATGCCATATAACTCTTAGGTGGCTAGGTGGCACAGTGGAAAGAGCACTGGGCCTGGAGTCAGGGAGACCTGAGTTCAGATCCAGTCTCAGACACTTACTAGCTATGTGACCCTGGGCAAGTCACTTAACCCTATTTGCCTCAGTTTCCTCATCAGTAAAATGAGCTGGAGAAGGAAATGGCAAACCACTCCAAGTATCTTTGCTGAGAAAACCCCAAATGGGGTCAGACACATGAAAAATCAGAAACAACTGAAAACAACCAAACAACAACAACAGTTAACTCTACTATCTCTCCATCTTGTCCACTTACAAGTGCTTCACTAAAATCCAGGTAAACTAGAGGTATGGCATTCCTCTGATCTACCAGTCTAGTAAACTTGTCAAAAAAAGAAAATGAGGTTAGTCTGGAACGACTTGTTCTGGATAAAGCCATGCCAACTCTTTGTAACCATTGCTTCCTTTGTAGATGGTCACTAGCCATCCCTTTAATGATATGTTCAAGAATTTTGCTATAAATTGAAGTCAAGTTCACTAACTTAAGAGTTTGCTGACTCCATTCTCTTCCTCTTTTTTGGAAAATTAGGACAATACTTGCCCTTCTCCAGTTCTATGATACTGCCCTTCTCCACGGTCTCTCAAAGATCACTGAAAATGGCTCAGCATTCAGATAAGCTAATTCTTTTAATATCTTGGGAAGCAGTTCTTCTGAGCTAAATGACTTGAATTCATCAAGAGCCGCTAGGTGCTCTGTTACTATCACCCTACACATCCTGGGTATCTTCTCCCTATTAGTCATTTTTGTTCTGTCTTTTCTAGTCCAGAGATCACTCTCTTTAGCAGAGAAACCAAAAGGCAACATGGAGCTGCCTTCCCTCTGTTATCCATTATCATCATCCCACCCAACTGAAACAGTGGTCCTATACTCTCTTTGACCCTCCTTTTTTATCCAATATAGTTTTTTTTTAACCCATTTCCTTTCTGGGTTTGTTTTGGTTTGGTTCTTTTTTTATGTGGGGATTGAAGGATAGATGGAATTACAATGGAAAGAAATGAGATGGAATGAGGAAGGAGGAACAATATTCCAGTTATAGGAAAAACTGCAGAGGAAAAAACAAAGAAACTATATGGGTTATGGTGAGTAGCCTATACTGACTGGAATACAGCGTGTGAAAGAAAAGGTTGGAAAGGTAGGGGGTACTGGCTTATAGAGATCCCTTAAAGGCCAGACTAAGGAATTTTGACTTTATTCAGTAGGCATCAGGGAGCTATTGAAGAGTTTTGTAGAAAAGTAACTTTATACAATGTCTAGGGCCCAGTCTGGACTGTAGTATCCTTCTCAGAAATATCTAAAAATCAGACGTTTTCCCCAGGGTGACAAGGACTAGTGCATGCTGCCCTTAGGATTCACATTGCTGAGTAAGCACCCCTGAGATGCCTGTGGCTAGGTCTTGATTGTTGCAATGTACAGCCTTGCCTGGGCCCTGGGAATAAGATGTTCCCCTAAGACTCATTTCTACATAGCCCTAACAGAGAAAGGAGAAATTTCTCAAGCAACAAGAATTAGATTGTGCCTTTGTGTCATGTTCTGAAGTTTTTAAAAGCATAATCTTATTTACTTGAATCTCACAACAAATCTGTGAAGTAGTAGACATGGCAGCCATTACTATTGGCGGTTTACAGATGAAGAAACTGAGCCAGAGGGAAGTTAAATAGCTCTCTCCCCATCACCCAAGTAGTTAATGGACGCCTAGACTAGATTCTGTTAGTCTTAAACTTTCAGTCCAGAGCTGTTTTCACTAGACCACACATTAAACAGTGGAGAAGGCTAAGCCCTGAGTGAGCACAGTGAAAGAGAGAGAGAGGACAGCTGGGATGTGCAAATTACCTTTCCCTCTCATCCTCCAAACCTCTAAGTTACTTGCTCACCTTTCTGTGGAGTAGGGTGGTTTTCTGATAACAAGCTGAGCAAGAGTGGCCCCTGGAGTGATGACAGCTGCCTGTCAGAAGGAAGGTTGTTACTACATTTGGTAGTCATCCCAGGGACCAGGACGCACACTGGCAGGGATGGAAATTGTTGAGCTGCTGGACCCAATGCAAGAGTCATAAAAAAGAGATCATCTGAGCCTAAGCTCAGCCGTCCACAGGAACCAAAGAAGATTGCCCCATCAGGTGCCTCACTCAGAACACAGCTGGCTTCTGCCAGTGCTGGGGAAATCCCTTCTTCTCTGAGGCAACATGTTAGAGCCACAGAAGTTTGTTTGACACCCACTTTTCACATTATAGCTTCCCAGAAAGAAATAAGAATTTAGAAAAATCCTCCCCCTTGAGCTCTCCATCTCTTTCATCAGCTAACTAACTCTGTCTGTATCTCTGTCAGTTTTTCAGGAGGCAGTCCTCTCCCTAACTCTCTACTAAAGTCATGCTAGACCCGGGAACTTGATGCCAAAATAGCTTATGGATATTCTAATTTGAATAACATTCATCTATGTATATGCGTTATCCTCTCTACTAGACTGTAAATTCTCTGAGGCCCAGAGAGTTATTTTTCTTATTTATCTCTATTTCTCCATAGGCAGCTTGCACTGTGCTTTGCACATAGAACTTAACAAATGTTTATTGAATGAATGAATGAACAAGGAGTAATTCAATCTAGAGCAAAAGATGACCTCTGGATTCCCTTCAGTTTTCTTTTTTTTTTATGTAGCAACACACCAGCTGCTGGCCCATTGGTACTAGAGTGCCTCCTCTCATTGAAGGCCTGAGCTCTGGGCTCCTGCATACTGAGTTCAGTCTTGGAGAAACCTGGCCTTTAAAGATAAGGAGTAGACTCTTTCTAATACTCTTTGGCTCTATTCTCCCATACACCCTCAGGGAAATTCACTTAAAGTTTACTTTCGGCTCACGTCTAGGGTCTCCCCAGAAGTAGAAAGGCACTCAATATACAAGACAGATGAAGTACAGAACAGCCATTTATTTCCTCTGCTACAAAGGAAATGCTTAAAATACAAAAATTCATAAGCATGCAATCACAAAGACTTAAAACACAATATAGTAACTCCTATCATACTTTTCTGGGATGTTGATATTTAAACACTAAAAACACGGAACATCCCACGAAACTTTTAAATAGTTACCCTCTCCTTAGCCATACACTACCCAAACAACTCCCTCAAGGTCCACATCTTCCAGTAAGACAGCCCAGGGCTTGGATTTATCCTGCTGGCAGTGGTCATATTCTCCTCTGAGAAGCACTGGAGTAGCTACAGGGAATACCCCCCACATTGCAGCCAGCATTGATTGATGAACCAATCTAGGAGCTTCCAAATTCTTAAATTCACAAGTTTGCCTTCGAAGCTGAAAAAGCCCATCTCAGGATTGCTATTCAGTCACCTATATTCAGGCAAATCAGAAGATGTCACTAAGGCCTTGAGATTCTAACTCAAGTTCATCTAGAGGAGCACTCGCGCTGGCCCTCCCCCCACCACACTAGCCTTGGGAGAAATACAAAAATCTGAACCTGGGTCTTCTCCTTGCAAGCTCATTGTCCTTTCTATTGTCCAAGTCCATTGTTCTCAGCATAGTAGCTTAAAGGTGAGCAGAATACAAAAGAAATAAAGTTTTGTTGTTGTGGTGGTTCAGTCATTGTTCAGTAGAGTCTGACTCTTCTGTGACCCCATTTGGAGTTTTCTTGGCAAAGATACAGTAGTTGTTTGCCACTTCCTTCTCCAGCTCATTTTATAGATGAGGAAACAGAGGAAAACAGAGTTAAATGACTTTTCCAGGGTCACACAGACTCATCTTCCTGAGTTCAAATTTGGCCTCAGACACTTACTAGCTGTATGACCCTAGACAGGTCACTTAATTCTCCAAATATCAGCTTTGAACATTTGGACATTATCCTGTAGGCTACAGGTTGGTAGCCTTAGACAAGAAAGCTGAGCACACTCACTGGTTATTGACTCATAAGCAAAAGGGGTTTTCAAAATGGAAGCAGGGAAGAGAGCACATTGGCAGTAATTGGCCTCCATGCCAAAGGGACTTGTTTGCCACCTTTGGCAGCCAGGTCATCTGCTAAGATCTGTTGTGGTCAGTTTTTAGCAGCAGGGAGCTACTGTAGGTTCATAAGCAGAGCATTCACATTTTTAAGTGATGCTTTATGGCAATTTTTCTGACAGCTGTTTGCAGGATAGATCTTCAGAGATAATCTAAGTCAAGAAAAATGGAAATTGTCCAAGTAATCTGGGTCAAAGTTGATGAGAATCTAGGTTACCCTAAGTGATAGGGAGATAGAAATAAACAAATGTGACCTACATTTGAAAGAAAGGTCAAGATTCAGAGATTTGACATAGAAGATGGGGGTAAAAAAGGATAAATGAAAACTGGTCCATGTTTCTAGTATGGATAGCTAGGAAAATGGTAAGACCCACAAACCATTCTTACCTGTTGCTTTGATAAGAACCTCTATTAGATAACAGTTAGAACAAAATTGCATTTTTCTAGGAAAATCCTCTTAATTCATACTTTTAATTTATTGGACTAAGGATAAAATTAGGGGCATGAAGAGGAAAAGAAAGGTTTGGGGGGGGGGGAATCACTGTGGGAAATGTGACAATAACAATCAACAATAAATAAATGAATTGCTGTGCAGCAGTGAGGGCCCAGTAAAGTTTATAAAACATGAAGTGTGACTCAGTGCAGGTGTCCACATATAGTTACTACTAGTGACATTATATGACACCAAAAATCTTGTCACTTTACTTTAACAATTCCTTGTCTTGAGTGAAAATATTCTGAAAGCAGGTTTCTAGGCCTGGAATAGCAGCCATTCCACACCAAACCCTCAGCCCACCACATCTTGTACTTTCCCACGATGGCATTTCAATGTAAGCAATGGGGCACCTGGAACAGCTACTATGATAATGTCCAGTCAGAAAAAGCATTCCCCTTCCCCTGCCAACCATCCCAAACAGACTGGATTTCTGCCCCAAGAGGTTTGGGAACAGCAGGCTTTTGCCAACATCAAGGGAGAAATGTACTTTTTCCCTAGGCTTCGTGTTCCTGGCCTGATTTATATTGCCTACATAACAGTGATATTATTTATTAGAACAGCCCAGAGAGTTTCAGAAGAGGCCAGAAATGCCAGCCTGGGACCCGGAGTCACCCAGAGTCCCAACAGAAATGGAAAGAAAAAAGGAAGAATAAGGACGTGGGAGTCAGGAATGAATGCCGTCTCAGATTCCCATCCATAGCACTAAGGAGCAGCCCTACCCCCACTAACCCGGACATAATAGAAGGGAGAAGAGAAGAGGAAGAGGCCCTCATTATTCTGCGATCCCTAGAAACCTTTACCTTTTTGACTACCTGTGTGAGAAATCCAGAATTAGAGAGGGAGAGTCCAGCATCAGGGGCTGTCCCTAGCAAAGCCTGTTGAAGTTGGTTGGTTGGTTGGTTGTTTTTGGTTAAGCTTTCTAAACTTTGCCATTTGGGGGAAATCCCATTCATTTGGCATCTTCTTCCAAGGATATGAATTTTTTTCTGTCTCTTCTATCTCTCTTGAAGCCAAAAACTTCCAGTTCCTGGCTGATATTTGCCGACCTGACCCAGTGGAAAAAGGCAGCCTCGCCCTCATGGCTTGAAAAATTTGGCCACAAATTCAAATTCTCTCTCAGTGTCACTAGAGAGAAATTTTCTACTTCCCTTCTTCCCAGTGAAGCTTCTGATAGGAGCTAGGAACAGAGGCAAAGTCATAGTATTTGCCAATTTTTAGGGAGCTCTTTCTTCTCTTCCATTTCCCACATCTTGCATCTCTTCCTTTCTTCCTCTTTTTCTTTTCCTTAAGGTTTCCCTATCATGTGGTTCTGATAAGTCAACATTTCTTCTGCCTCACATGGTCTATGATATTTTGTTAATGGGGACCTACCTAATGGGGGTCCTTTGAGCATGCACGGGGTCTCTGAATGTTGTCAACCACATTGACAGGTGCTGGTGATTCTATTTCTAAAAGCACATGTTCATATGTAAGAGAGAGGCTTGGAGATGGGAACACATGACCTCCCAGGCAAGCTGGCGTAGGAGATAGGGCTGTTTTCTGTTTCTGTCTCCTTTCCTTGGGTTCAGGGTCTTGAGAGATCTCAAAAAATCAGAAGAGCCAGCAGAGGTCCTGCAGCCTAGCCCAAAAAAGGAGCCAGCCCTGAGGAACAACCTGTTTGACTCAGCCCAGCAGTGGATCAATCCAGTAGCTTGCAAGGAAGGCAGCAACTTGTCCATAGGAAGTAACTTGCACCTGGAAGTGAACTCATTGATTAGAAGAATGTCTGTAGCCACCACTCTAAGTTTAAACATATTCTCCCCAAAGACTGGGATGTAGAGGGAAGATTGTGCCCACATAGATATTTGTTGTACTTTGGTTCTTGCTACATTTTCTCAGTATATAATCCTTTATAAAAGTTCATTTATGTTAATTGTTTATGGATGATATTGAGGAGATATCAAATGATTAAATTGATAGTGGGATGCTAATCACTGGTATTGGTACTGCAGAGACATTCACTATCTCTGGCAAATGATATTAGGATAATAATCACTGGTGATTAATGTTGGGAGGCAGCACCCTGGAGGGGAATTCAAGTCTATATAATTAAAAGAACCACTGTCCGTCAGGGGTACCCCAGGAAGAAAACATGCAGCTAATTTCCCTCTGGGGACCTGGGGAGAATGGGGGACCCTTAGAGCCTACATAGACTACAGCCTACATTTGCTCAAAGGACTGGAATCCCATTGGCCAGTCCAAGAGAACAAACTCATCCCAGTACTCTTCAGGAAGTTATCATATAATCTCTGATGATAAATGTATTATTATCACAGCCCTTATAGGTTCTTCATAAGAACCTGTCTTTAGCCTTCTTGCTGAGATGGAAATCTGTTTTCTTTTTTTTTTCTAGCCTGAGTAGAAAAGGAGAAGAGGTAGTCACTGATCACCTTTCATATATACATATAAATATGTACGTACACATATACATGTAGAGATACATAGGATGTTCCAAAAAGTCTTAATGCACTAAGACTTTCAGGAAATCTTATATACATAATTATTATACATGCGTAGCACCTGTGTATAAGTAATGCCATAGAGATGACAGACTGTGGAAATGGCCAAACAGACTTTGTCCAGCAATTCACCGGTTTGGTGACATTTTGAACTTGGCATTAAGATTTCTGGGGAGTAGATGTAGGGTGGTGGGCAAAGTTAAACATGGTACGTCTGATTCTAGGGTACCTGTTCCCTTACTCCCCTTCTTCTGACATTCTATGGGCCTGTTGTTGCAATCACATCTGATGAGACACTGAGAGATTGTAGGGAACTGACTAGTGTGCTGATAAGATGTGGACTGCTAGAACTGCCTAGACACTGTTCTCCCTGCCTACAAAAGTGGGTTAGCTCAAACCCCCTAATTCCCTGTAGGGCCATAGGGCTCTCGCCACTGGCCCTATTTCCCTTTTTTATGTGTTCCTGAAGGAAGAGCTAAAGATAAATACAAGGATCTTACCCCCACAAGCTGCTGGCCAAAAGTGGCCAGTTCTTGTACCTTTTACTTCCTATCTGTATCACTTTACTTTTTTATGTCTCTCCATGTGCTGACAAATGGAACACGTGGTGGTACCTAAATCCTTATTTGTGGGATTAATGCCAGCAGTGGATAGACTTTTGCCCCTTTAAAAGACAGGAGACACTATGTTTTCAGCACGAGCTAAGAAACAGGGAGGAGTCAATAAGAAGCCTGTTTGGTTTCCCATAAGCAAGAGATTGTAACATAACCACACTCCTAGACTAAAGCATGCTCCCAAATAGAGAATAAGTCTCATACAGGCTGAGGGCAGAACCAAGAGAATATTGTGTACAGTAACAACAACATTGTTTTAAGAACAACTTCGAGTGTAAAAATGACTAAGTCATTGTGACTGTTATAAATACCCAAATTAACTACAAAGGACATATGAAGAAAGATGCCATCTGCATCCAGAGAAAAACTGATAAATAGAAGGATGTACAGAATGATTTTACATACATATACATATTTGTCTAATGGTAGTATAATCTCTAGGTTGGGTGGGGAAGAATAAAAAGAAAAGGGGCAGCTAGGTGACATAGTGGATAGAGCACCAGCCCTGGAGTCAGGAGGACCTCAGTTCAAATCCAGCCACAGACACATGATGCTTACTAGCTGTATGACCCTAAGCAAGTCAGTTAACCCCGACTGCCTCACCAAAAAAAAAAAAAAAAAAGAAAAAAGTTACAAAAAGGAATAGCAAATTGTACATAATAGATTTGCTGTTTCATGTACAGTCATCTTTTTTTTCTATTCTACTATGTTATGGAAATGCTTGTTTCATTTCTTAAGTTCAGAATAAAATAAATAAAATTGAAAAAAAAAAAAGAATGTTTGGGCAATAAAACAGCTTTTACCCATTTTAGCTTGAACCAATTTGGCTATTGTTTACTAGGTTGGTTACCAGCTGAGAGTTCTCCCAAGCTCTACACAGGTGTATAGACCAATGTTATAGTTCATTTGCATAGATTCTGTTTATCCATGTAACCTCATCCATAGTTGTTTCATACATATGTGTATATACATGCATATATATTTTATATACTTATACATGCATACATGTATATACTTGCTATATATGCACACATATATGTGACTTTTAGGTTGACTTGAATTTTGTTAATCATAAAATTATCTGTGTACATTTATAAAATAGTAATACACATCTTTGCAAGATATGCTTTTAAAAAGTTTTAAGTTCTTCCTCGTCTGTTGACCCGTCCTAGGTAATCATTTGAAACGGTGAAATACTCTCTTGATCCAGAGAACCCCACAAAATCATGCAAATCAAAGGGTTCAAATCTCCGGGTCCACTTCAAGAGCACCAATGAAACAGCCCAGGCTATCAAGGGCATGCATATCCTAAAGGCTACCAAGTATTTGAAAGATGTCACATTGAAGAAACAATGTGTTCCCTTCAGGTGATATAATGGTGGAGTTGGCAGGTGTGCCCAGGCTAAGCAGTGGAGTTGGACATAGGGTCATTGGCCCAAAAAGAGTGCTGAATGCTTGGTGCATATGCTTAAAAATGCAGAGAGTAATGCAGAACTGAAGGGTTTGGATGTGGATTCTCTTGTCATTGAGCCTATCCAGGTTAACAAGGCTCCCAAAGTGCAACGGCATACTTACAGGGCTCATGGTCGAATCAACCCATACATGAGTTCTCCTTACCATATTGAGATGATACTTACTGAAAAGGAACAAATTGTTCCTAAACCAGAAGAGGAGATTGCTCAAAAGAAAAAGATATCCCAGAAGAAACTGAAGAAACAAAAGCTTATGGCATGGGAGTAAATGTGACATTAGAATGCAAATAAAAGTGAAATGAAAACATTTGTTACAGTAAGAAAAAAAAAGTTTTAAGTTACAAACTTAAAAACCCATCACCAAGGGGAGAAAGGAAAAAAATAATTTATCAAGTACCCACTATGTGCCAGGCACTGTGATAAGGGCTTTACAAATATTATTTCAGATAATCATCAAAACAGGGGAAAAAAACTTATCCTAATCCACTAGCTTAGAATTTTCCAAAATAAGACGGAGGGAGGGGAATAGAACTCTTTCTAGAAGTCAGGAAAATAATGACCAATAATTGGATATTTTCAAGTACAGCTCCCATGCAAAGCATTCATTTTTTTCAATAGAAACAAAGTTTAAATCAAAGTCAACAAAAATGAGACTAATACAATGAATTTACTCCAAATGTTGGAAGGAAGGAGATAGAAGGAGAGCCTTTGTCTGCCACTAGCAATGGACCCTGGCACAGGTAGCAGAGAATGAGTCATCAATTCTTCCTTCTCTTCAGCCCTGGATGACCACACCCATGATCCCCAGGCTCTCCTCAATGGTTCCAGGAGGAAAGGTCCAGGACCTTCCCCCTCCCCTCCCCCCCCCGAGGGTGGGGATGGGAGCGCATAGCAGCAGGGCACGTAGTGTTGATTTGATGCCTCCCACCGACCCTACCCAGTCTCAGGTAGGATCGGAGCCCGTAGATTGCTGTGGTCATAAGATGGCTACGTAGGTTCCTCAGAGGTCAGGCACCAGGCTGCCATTACTCCTTGTGATCCTTCCATGCTGGCTTGTCATGCCTTACTCCTGGGCTTTCCATCACCCTACGAAATGAAAGAAGTTTTCTTGGCTTGAGAGCAGAGACTGACGGTGGCCTTTCCCTGAATCCCCAGTGCCTGGCAAGCAGTAGTCATTTAATAAATACTTAGAGATTGACTGATTACTATTTAGTTCAATCTTCACATCTTAGTTCAGTCCCTTAACTTCCCTGGGCCTCAGTTTCCTCAACTCTAAAATGAAATGGTTGGATTGGAAGGCCCTTCCCATCTCTAAATCCATGACACTATGACAATAAATGCAGAACAGCAATTATTTGTTTTATACATTGTTTTTATTACATGTTTAATATAAAATTATAATAAATTCTTAATTTTTTAAATAAAATACAAGCTAAGAAAATTCTCTACAGAGATGGTTTCATGAAAAGTGGGAGGATGCATAACAAGTTTTTTTTGTTAAAAAAAGAAGACATGGTTCATAAAGTTTGGAAACCACTGCCTTAGCCTTTAACAAAGCAGAACCAAACAAATTAACAATTTGCAAAGACAGTGCTTTTGGTCCATGAACCCTTCCAGATCTTCCAACAATTCTGCCATGTTTCACTCTGTTTTCCTTCCTTTTTATGTTTTTTCATTTGAATATACATATATATAGGTATACATACAGATAGACATACATATACATGTATACATACATATGTACATATGTGGGAATACATACACATATATATAGTTGTTGTTCAATCCTTCCATCGTGTCTGACTCTGTAATTCTACTTGAGGTTTTCTTGGCAAAAATATTGGAGTAGTTTGCCATCTCCTTCTCCAGCTCATTTTACAGATGAGGAAACTGAGGCAAACAGTGACTTACCTGGGGTCACACAGCTAGGAGGGGTCTGAGGCCAAATTTGAATTCAGGAAGATGAATCTTCCCAACTCCAGGGCCAACACTGTTTCTACTGCGCCGCCTAGTTGTCCCTATATACAGTAGCTAGTCTGTGTATAGTTCTGATTCTGCTGACTTCATTCTCTAACACTTCATAAAGATCTCTCCATATTTCCTTTTATACTTCATACTTATCATTTCATGGCACATGAACATAATATAATTTTATTTAGCTATTCTCCAGTTGAACCCGTTGGTTGCTCCCAGTTTGGGCTATTTCAAATAAGTTTTCATCTGTGTAAAGGCAATTCATCAGCAGCCTTTCATTGGAAAGTCGACTATCAAAAGGATCTAGTGCAAGGGCTCTTAACCCTTTTTGTGTGTCATAGACTCCTTCAGCAGTCTTGTGGATTCTGGGACCTCTGAATATTGTTGCCTACATTCATAACTGAAGGAAATGCTAAATTTCAGTTAGACATTGGTGAAAATAAAGGTGTAATTTTTTTCCCATCCAAGTTCATGTACAACACATACATTCACACACACACACACACACACACACACACACATACATCTATCTATGGAACCTAGGTTAAGAATCCCAGACCTAGCGGCTTAAAATAGCTAAACACCAAGATGACATTCTGTCACAAACTTTGAGACAGCCTCATTTTTCTTACTAGCCCAGTAAGTAAAAACTGGCTTCCCATCTACAGGAGTGTCATCTAGGACAATCTATGGTGGTTCGTGTACAGCTTGGGTTCATTCTATGAGTTACTACCCAACACGAGATTCTATAATTCTGTAAAATTCTGAGCTATCCAAAAAAGGCATGGAGTATGTGTGTATGTGTACCTGTGTGTGTGTATGTATATGAGAGAAAGGACCTCTTGACCCTCTGTTGTGTACAACATAATCAGATCTGTAGTCCTGCCTTGATGCCTGGGGTACATTGATATTTATATCTTAGAGAAGGGGAAAAGACCAATGGAAGCTGGCAAGGCTTGCTCCCTTTGCTCAGAACCCATCATGTTTTTCTTTGTCTTTCCCTTTTTCCTCATGCACACTAGGGCTATTCAGTCCAACAAGTAACTAATATTCAGCATGTGGCATACCTCCTTCAAGTTTAGTAGGCCCAACTGAAGTGGGAGCGGTACATGGGTAAAGTAGTTTAAGGAATCTTGGAGGTCTCTGTATTAATTGTTTTCATTAAGTCGACTATTCCTAACTCTGCACATGTAAGGAATAACCGAGACATGCATCATTAAGTCAGAGAAATTCTATTTGGCCAGAACACACATTGCCTCATCTGTATTTCCCAACATCTTTGCATCCTTCTCTCACATGACCACCTCAGCTTCCTCATCTTACCAGGCTAAGAGAACAAAAGCATCTACTGGTCTACAGTGCCTAGCACTGTACTCTCTGTAAAACATAGTCAGATAGAGGTAGACCGCAGGAAAGGGAATGAAAGGGCCCCAGGGCCAGGCAGGGAAGGTCAGGGGCGTGGAGAGGGCAAGGAACAGACAGTTATATGCAAACCAAACTAGATAAGTAATAACAAAATCATACATTTGGATGGCACTTTACTGAGTATATTAAATTCTTAAATTCCTAACTTCCTTTGGTACCAACCTGATATCCTTTAGATCTTCAATATGGACAACTTTTCCAGGTTGTACGTAGCTGTAGGAGAAGGAACAAGACCTGGAAGTTTCCAAAGTCAAATCATTGAATATCCCCAAATAGTCTCCCCATGTCCATTCAGAATGAAAGCTCCCTGAGGGCAGGATCTGTCTCACTTTTGTCTTTGTACCCTTAGCACATAACACAGTACCTTGGATATACTGTGTTTCATAAATGCTTGTTGATTGATTGCTCCTCATCTCTGCCTCTTCTGAAAAAAAAATAACAAAGAACTACTTGGATGTTAAGGTTAGGACTTAAAGCTGTGATTTTTCTGGTCAAGACTCTAATATCTAAGTGCCTTACATGAAATCATAGAATCAGAGACTTGGGGCTGGAGGAGACTCAAGGACCCCTCTATTTTTATGTTCTTTGGTCTAGTGTTCTATTTCTTCTGTGTACCTTTTGTTATGCTGAATCTATTTTTTAAATGAATGAATGAATAATTAAGCACCTGCTTCATGAAGGGTGACCTGCACGGGGGTCACACAGGTGGTGATAGAGGGAGAATTTGAACTCTGTCCTCTGACTGTAAACTCAGTACTCTTCCCAATTCCTCTCATACCCCAAGAAATAACGTCTTTACCATTACAGCTTCACTGGATTTCCATTGATATGAGCTTGGAGTCAAGAATGCCTGACTTCAAATCCTGCTTCAGTCATGTAATAGCTGTATGACCCTGGGCAAGGCATTTAACTTCTATAGGCCTCGGTTTTCTTAACTGAAAAATAAGGACAATAATCATACCTTGGGCAGCGAGGTGAAGAAGTAGAGAGAGTACTGGGCCCAAAGTCAGGAAGATTCATCTTAATGAGTTCAAATACAGTTTCAGACACTTAGTAGCTGTGTGATCCTGGACAAGTCACTTAACCCCGTTTGCCTCAGTTTCTAATCTGTAAAATGAGCTGAAGAAGGAAGTGGAAAACCACTCCAGTATCTTTGCCAAAAAAACCCCAAATAGGGTCATGAAGCATCAGACATGACTGAAATGACTGAAAACTATAGCATTTACCTCCCAGAATTAATGTGAAGATTCAATGAGATAATATTTGTTGAGTGCTTAGCATGATGCTTGGGACACATAGGCACTTAATAAATGCTTATTTTCTTCCTACCTCTCTCCCATGTCAAATACTTACACACATTTAAATGGGAGCACAGACATATCTTCCTCTTCCTCAACCTTTCTCTCCAGAATAGCCCATACTCTTTATATGGACTCTGTCATTAAGGAGTTTCAAATCCTTGAAGATGACAATACCTGGAATGCATTCCCACTCACTCTTCACCTATTGAATTCCTATTTCTCATTTAAAGCCAGTCTCAAAAGTTTACTTCTCCAGGAAGCTTTCCCTGATTCCCCTCATTGGTAAAGACCTTCGGCCTCAACTCTCATTGTAGCACTCCATTTTGTTCCTCTGTAATTCACTTGTCATATAATGTTGATTACAGGATGCATTACAATATTTATGCTGGTTTCATATCCCCTGGACAGACTCTCAGCTCCTTAAGAGCAGGGACTGTTGCTTATCTAAACTTTGCTTATGTTCCACCTACAGAGTTATGGAGCTGGATCACAACAGAAAAAGCTGAAGACCTAGCAATATAAAAGAGAGGATGACCTGAACATGAAGAGGGAGAGTGGGGTCAATGACATCCTGCAAGAGACTTTGAAACAGAGGCTATCTATACCCCTTAGGGAAAAATCCATACACAGCTGGGATAAAAAAGGGAGATAAGCAAATTAAATAAGTGCCCCCTGCAAATAGCTAGAGATGGAGGATCAGAGGCTATGGTCACCTGGATAAGACTGCAATTCTAGAAGCAATCTACCCAAGAGAGCCCATTTCACCCTAAAAAAAAAACAAACAAACATTGATCCCTTGAATTCTTGAGTTACCTCCAACAGACTGGACATTAACCCACTAGGAAGTGAATGCCTTGCCAGCTCCTTATAAAATTAGCTGGGAAATGAAATGAGGTGCTGCCTGCCAGACAGTAGTATGCTTTCTTATCTGAGGAGGATTATATTATCTGCACCCCACCCCAAAAAAAGATTTTTTAATTTTTTTAAAAATTTATCATTTATTTTTAGCAATTTTTTTAGTTCTGAATTCTCTCCCACCTGCCCATCTCTCCTCTACCCATTGAGAAAGCAAGCAATGTGATCTCAATTATACATGTGAAATCATGCAAAATAGATTTCCATATTAGTCATGTTGAGGGGGAAGCAAGAAAAGTAAATAAAGTAAAGAAATTATGTTTCAATATGCACTCAAACTTCATCAGTTCTCTTTCTGCAGAAGGATAGCAATTTTCATTGCAAGTTCTTCAGAACTGTCTTGAATCGTTGTATTGATCAAAGTAGCCAAGTTGTTCATTATTGATTAGCTACCATATTGCTGCTACTGTGTAAAATGTTCTCATGGTTCTGCTAACTTCACTGTGCATTAGTTAATATAAGTCTTCCCAGGCTTTTCTGAAACCATCCTGCTCATCATTTCTTATAGCAAAATAGTATTGCATTACAATCACATACCACAACTTGTTCAGTCATTCCCCAACTGATGGGAATCCCTTTGATTTCCAATTCTTTGCCACCACAAAAAGAGCTACTATAAATATTTTTGTACATGTGGGTCTTTTTTCCCTTTTCTTAGATCTTCTTGTGATACAGAACTAGCTGTAGACCTAGTAGTGGTCTGGGTCAAAGGATATGTACAGTTTATAACTCTTTGGGCATAGTTCCAAATTGTTCTCCAAAATGGTTAGACCAGTTCACAACTCCATCAACCGTCCTAATAAAAATGATGTTATTTCTAATATTCTCATTAAAGTTTTGTAAGTGAATCAATGAAGCATATACCTAATAATGTAATGAAGTAGAATAGTTTTCACAATATTGGGGCTGAGCCATGATATCATTGTGAGGTAATATACATAAACAAACTGTAGAAGATAAATGACACCAAACATTAAGGGGTAGCACTAAGGAGAGAGAGGTAGCCAACTCATTGAGAGCTAGAGTTTGGTGGTTACCCCCCCAAAACATATTCTAGTGTTGTGTGGAGCACATAGAATGAGAGCATAATTGGCAGCACAGAATTTAGCACTGACTAAGGTCAGACACTGGTCACAGTGCCCTGAAGCTACAACATTTGCATCTCTTCCAGCACCTACCATAGAGCCTCATGTGCAGTAGGTGTTTAATAATTGTTTTATTGTACTGAATCTAAGAGAGAAGGCACACAGAGGAAAAATAGAGTGCTAGTCACAGAACATAGAATAGACCAACTTTCACACTCAGGAAACCTGGATTCTACTCCCTAGATTCTATTATGCCTCTAGATAATTGTGTGACCTTGGGAAAGTCATTTAACTTCTCTTAGACTCATTTTCCTCATCTCTAAAATGAAGAAGTTTGACCAGAATCATAAAAGACAAGAATCTTGGAATTGAAAGACTTTAGAATTATTCTTTTAGAATTTATTGACTCCAACACCTAAATGAAATATTAATTATGTTTACAATATCCCAGAAAAGTAGTCACCCAATGTCTGCTTGAATGAAATCACTATCTATAAAGACATCCCATTTCATTATTGGAAGATTCTCTTAGAAAGTTTTTCATTATATAAATCTGAAATCTGCTTTCCCAAGTCTTTCCTCTTGGTTCAAGCAGAATATTTTCCATTTCTCTTCCTTATAATAATAGTACTAGTTTACAGAAATTCATAGTTCACAAAATACATGGAACTGGGAAATGAAGGATACCAGTACATCAAGTAGGGAATAGCTTAACAAGTAATGGTAAATTAATATGATGGAATAATATTATGCTGTAAGAATGATGCAGGAAGGGAATTAATGAAAAAAATGCAAAGGGAAGATGGTCTAGCCATATTAGACCTCAAATATTATAAAGCAGCAATTATCAAAACAATTTTGTACTGGCTAAGAAATAGAGTGGTGGATCAGTGGAATAGATTAGGTACACAAGACACAGTAGTCACTGACTATAGTAATCTACTATTTGGTAAACCCAAAAACTCCAGCTTCTGGTATAAGAAAATCACTATCTGACAAAAACTGCTGGGAAAAACTGGAAAATAGTATGACAGAAACTAGTCATAGACCAACATCTCACACCATATACCAAGATAAAGTCAAAATGGGTACATGATTCAGACAAAAGGGATGAAACTATAAGCAAATTACGAGAGCAAGAAATAGTTTACCTGTCAGACCTAGTTTACCTGTCAGACCTATGGAGAAGGGATGAATTTATGCCCAAACAAGAAATAGAGAACACTATGAAATGCAAAATGGATAATTTTGATTACATTAAATTAAAAAGGGTTTGCACAAGCAAAACTAATGCAATCAAGATTAGAAGGAAAGCAGAAATCTGGGAAACAATTTTTACAATGAGTGTTTCTGATAAAGGCCTCATTTCTAAAATATATAGAGAACTGAGTCAAATTTATAAGAATACAAGTCATTCCCCAATTGATAAATGGTCAAAGGATATGAACAGGCAGTTACCAGATGAATAAATTAAAGCCATCTACAGTCATATAAAAAAAAGGCTCTAAATCACTACTGATTAGAGTAATGCAAAGCAAAACAACTCTGAGGTACAACATCATACCTATTAGATTGGCTAATATGACAGAAAAGGAAAATGATAAGTGTTGGAGAAGATGTGTGAAAATTGGAACACTAATGCATTGTTGGTGGAGTTGTGAACTGATCAATCATTCTGGAGAACAATTTGGAACTATGCCCAAAGGGTTTAAAAACTGTGCATACCCTTTGATCCAACAATACCTCTACCAGGTCTGCATCCCAAAGAGATGATAAAAAAGAGAAAAGGACCCACAAGTACAAAAATATTTACAGCAGCTCTTTTTGTGGTGGCAAAGAATTGGAAATTGAGGGAATGCCCATCAACTGGGGAATGGCTAAACATGTTGTGGTATGGAAATGTAATGGAATACTGTTGTGCTATAAAAAATGATGAACAAGCAGATTTCAGAAAAACCTGGAAAGATTTACATGAACTGATGCTGAGGGAAGTGAGCAGAACCAGGAGAACATTATACACAGTAATAGCAACAGCAACAGCAACATTGTGCGATGATCAATTATGATACACTTAGGTCTCCAAGATAACTCTGAAAGACTCTTGATGGAAAATCCTAACCACATCCGGAGAAAGAACTATGGAATCTGAATACAGATCAAAGCATACTATTTTTACCTTTTTTTGTTTTTTGTTTTTTTCTTTCTTGTAGTTTTTCCCTTTTTTTCTGATTCTTCTTTAATGTGGAAATATGATTAATATGATTGTACATGTATAACCTATGTCAGATTGCTTGCTGCCTTAGGGAGGGGGGAGGGGAAAGAGCGAGGGAGAAAAATTTGGAACTCAAAATTTTACAAAAATAAATGTTGAAAACTATCTTTACATGTAATTAGAAAAAAAAATAAAATACTATTTGGGAGGGGGAAGAATAATGTAGGGAATGATTTCAGAGAAACCTAGGAAGACTTGTATGAACTGATGTAAAGGGAAGTGAGCAGAGAACCACAAGAACCATGTATACAATAGCAATATTATAAAGATAAACACCTTTAAAATATTTAGGCACTCTGATTAAAAAAAAAAACAGTCATAATTCCAAAGAATGCATGATAAAACATGCTGCTCATCTCCAGATAGAGAAGTAATGGACTCAGAGTGCAGATTAAAGCATTATTTTTTAACATGGATAATGTGGGAATATATTCTACTTGAATAAACATATTGTAGCTGGTTTTGTTTTCTTGCTTTTTCAAGGGAGGGGGGAACTCTACAAGGAAGTGAGAGAAATAACTCAGAAATGAACAAAAATATATTTTAAAGCACTTATACATATACATGTAAAATAGGTAGTTTTCTATAAGAAAATACAATGTGCCTATCACATCTAAAGGTATAATAAAAGTCAATGTCTTGAAGCAGGGAAGAAAATTTACAAATTCATTAATGAGTTTATCCTTCCATTAGCAATACTTAGTTGTTTCAAGTAAGATGTTCAGATGGCAGCATGGAATGGTTCTGTAAGAAATAGCTGTATTTGGAGTCAGAAAGACCTGGATTCAAATTCTCCATCTGCCATTTTATTAGCTCTGAAGGTGGTGAGGAAGTGAGCCAATGAAAGTATCTAGCACATGGGGAAGAAAAATAGGCATATTGCCTGTTACATTCAGAAAACAGCACACAGACTGGTTATAAACTAATAGGCAGCATAATGAAAGTAAGGGGTAGAAGAAATACAGCTCCCAAGAACAAATTCAATATTCCTTCAACATAGTTCCCATTAAAAAAAAAATAAAAAGGGCTGGTCTTAGGCAAAACTGTCTCCACCAGCTCTCCTTCTCCCCCCACCCTAAGTAGCACCTGCTTCCCCAATTTAGCTACTTAATATCATCCTGCTTCCCAGCCCCTTCCTCCCTATTCAAACAGGAAAGAATCTCATAACATTTGCCCTTTGAAACTAATTTTTTTGGTCTTTTGCCTCTAATTAAAGACGATTTATAGATCTGAAAGGAGCTGAGACAGATGGTTTGTAAGGTTTCTCACTGTTCAGCTTCTGGGAGTCTATAAAGTTTCAAAGAAGTCTTCCAGGGCTAATAATTTCTGACTGTGGCTGGGGGCTTTAGCTGCTTTTTAGACTTTCAATTCAACACATAATTATTAAGTTCTTATTGTGAGAGTGGCCCATAATAGCTCTAATATACCAATGAAGGGAGCAATGTGAGCTAAGAATCACAGAATTGCTGGAGTGAAAGGAACCCAAGGGACACCTAGTCCAACCACCACCCAAAAAAAGCATCCCTTCTGTGACACAGCTGACATGCAATCATACAGTCTTTACTTGAAGACTTTCTGTTATAAGAAACCTACTATTTCACTATGGGGCAGCTCTAATGATTAGGAATTTGTGCTTCCATAGAACCTAAACCTATACAGCTTCCACTCAGCTCTTAGTTCTGTCTTCCTGGGCAGCAGAATAAGCCTAGACTCACCTCCTTTAGATACTTGAAGGTAGCTTCTATGTCCCCACCTCCCCAACAAGCCTTTTCTTCTCCAGACTAAACACTCTCAGTTTGACCCCGCCTTGTATGTATGCCTCGCCCTCCAGGTCCCTCATCCATCCATCAGATCTCCCTTCTCTACACATTCTAGCTTGTCAGTACCCTTCCTAAAATCTTAAAATTCCTAGTGATGATGAGAGAGAAATGAATAATTCTTATTTCTAAAGTGCATTATGGTTACAATGTGTTTTTGTGATGTGTTACATTGTGTTTTTGTGTCTATCTCGAATTCTATAAACTAGCTTGTAAAAGAGGTAAGTAAGAAAAATGTGATGATTCCCATTTTATAAATGACAAAACTGAGGTTTAGAAAGGTTAAGTGCCTCACCCAAAGTTCCACAGCTAATAAGTCTCAGAATTGGGGCTAGAACTCAGGTCATGTGATGTTTCACGGTGCCTTCTGGTACACTGCAGTACTGCTCAATATACTGTTCAGTCAGTACCAATGAACTACCCGTTCCTTCTGAAAAAGCTTCATAAAGGAGCTAAGGGGAATTTATCCACTAACCCCTTTTCCTCTCTCCCAGTCTCCCTCTCTCCCTCTCTGTCTTTCCTGCTTATACAGCCTCCAGTCATCCTCAGCACATTCAAAAAAGGGGAGCTGAAACTTTGCATAGAAAACAGGTGATAAATCACAGGCAATAGAATCCCTTGCAAGGAATGGGAAACACATGGCAGGTCTTTCTAATTAGCTGTTTGATAGGGTCGAAGTGGATTGGGGTGTTGTTTCCAGTGTTTTACCTTTAGCTCGTTCCAGGCCTCTTTCTCTCCATGGCAACACAAGTTTACCGGAAAGCTAGAAAACCCTGCATTTGAGAGAGTTAAATGGGCTTGTTACTGTGCAGCTCTAACCACAATTTAAAAAAAAAAGCAAATATTTCTTTCTCTGAAAACTTCCTTTGGGAGAGATTCTTTCTCTTTCTCCTCCCTCTTTCTCTGTCTCCCCGTACCCCTCCCTTCCTCCTTTGTGTGTGTGTGTGTGTGTGTGTGTGTGTGTGTGTGTGTGTGTGTGT
>NW_020954591.1:28341567-28362406 GCF_900497805.2 Vombatus ursinus
TGTGTGTGTGTGTGTGTGTGTGTGTGTGTGTGTGTGTGTGTGTGTGTCACCAGCTGGAAAAATAAGATAAAATACAAAAGTCTTGTGTGTTATCTGCAAATCTCTGGTATTTGTTATTGAGAATTATTTTTCCTCCTTTTCTGTGGATTTCAAATTCATGAAGAATTATAACTGTTTACAAAAACAAAACAAAGTTCACCTAATTTAGAAGCTGTGTCCAAGGAGATAAAGGGGGCAGGAAGAGGATAATGAGGGGAAGTGTGCTATTCTATACGGGAAAGAATAATGGAGTCAAGAGACCTGGGTTCTGATCCCAACTTGGTCCCTAAGTGTATTGCCTTAGGTAAGGCAGTTAATCTTGCTGGACTCCAGTTTCATTATCTGTAAATAAGGATTAAATGCAAAGATATCCAGGATTCCTTAACACTCTGTGTATGTGATACTGTAACTAGAAGCCTCTGCTGAAAACTGACTCTGATGCCTTATCATGGATGGCAAAGAAGTTATCCTGGCTTCTCCAAAGCATTGCCAATGAAGCACAAACTTGCAGGTCTTATCAAGTCTTTGAACTTGGACCATGTGACAGACACTTAGAATCTGTCTGAGGACTAGTCCAGTCACACTGGGAGATGCTCATCAGCAGAATCTTGGCCATTGAGTGGAGAATTCTTTTGACCAAAGTAACTTATGAGGGACAATATGCATTGATGAAAAGAACACACCATTGAGTCTGTGGATTTTTCATGCTATAAAAGTGTGTCTAGTACAGAAGTACGAGTCAATGCAGAATTAACTATCTCCTTTAGATGCACAGAATTTCAGATTCAGAAGGGATATCAGTTACCCAACTTGAAAAGAGTCCTCTCCACAGCATACCCAACAAGCAATCATCCAGCCTTTGATTAAAGACCTCTACTGAAGTGGAACTCATGACTTACCAAGGCAGCTAGATAGCTAAGTACATCAGGGTAAATCCAGAAGACCTGAATTCAAATCTAGTCTTTGTTACTTACTAGCTGCATGACCCTGGGCAGGTCCCTTAATCCCTGTCTGACTCAGCATTCCCATATGTAAAATGAGAATAATAACAGCACCTACTTCCCAGGATTGTCATGAGGATAAAATGAGATGATATCTGTAAAGTGCTTTGCCAACCTTAAATTGATATAAAAATGCTAGCTATAATTGTTGTTATAGCTAGGGGTCTGAAAAGCAATTCACATGTGTCATTTCGTTTGACCCTCACAACAAACCTGGGAGGTTGTTGCTGTTCAGTCATTTTTCAGTCATGTCCAACTCTTAATGACTCTGCTTGGGATTTTCTTGGCAAAGATACTGGAGTGGTTTGCCATTTCCTTCTCCAGCTCATTTTACAGATGAGGAAACTGAGGCAAACAGGGTTAAGTGACTTTCCCAAGAACATATACCTTCTGTGTCACTCTAGAGATACTGTTTTTCATTTGATCCTCACTTTGATTCACTGTGACACCTGATAGTTGTCCCATGCTATTAAACCCATTTTATAGATAAGGAAACTGAGGCAGAATGAGGCTAAGTGACTTGCCAAGGGTAACAAGGGTAACAAGGTATATAAAGCAAGATTCAACTCAGGTCTTCTTGACTCCAAGTCCAGCACTCTATCCACTGTGCCACCTAGCTACACTACTGGAAATGATTTTGACTTTACTCCTTCAGATTGGCCAGCTACATTAGCTGAGTTCATAAATTCTTATGAAATTAAAGAGGTATTCAAGGTCATCTAGTCCAAATCATAATAGTATTTGTGAATTTAATTGCCCAAATCTCCATGTCCTTTTATAGGATTTTAAGATCATAAGGTTAGAACTAGAAAGAACTTTTAAGATCATCTAGTCCAATGCCCTCATTTTTCAGTTGAAGAAACTGAGGCACAGAGATGCCAAGTACAGATTGCCCAAGACCACTCAAATATTAAGTGGCAAAGGCAGAATATGAACCATCTCTGACTCCAAATCCAGCACTCTTTCTGACACACCACACTATGTCCGACAAATGAGTTAATGTATCGTAGACTCAAAAGACCGTATACTTAGAGCTGGCAGAGACCTCAAAGATTAGTTCAACTCCCTCCCACATGCAATTATGGCATATGAAAGCTAAAAGTCACCCAAAGTGGTGATACACTACATCTCTCTGTCTTTTGAAAGTACCACAACTAAACTACCCAGAGAAATATCTTAATTATACCCTGTCCTGCATCCTTAGAGAAGGAATACATACATACACCCTTTCTTGGCATCATGTTCTAACCTGAGAAATGAAACTGTTAGTGGGATTATCTCAAACTCAGGAAAGACTCTAAGATTGGAAGACCTGGCTCTATTTCTCTCTCTCTTTCTGATTCTTAGGATTTCATCCTGAGATCCCATCACTCACAATATTGTTCCAATGTTTCTTTCAGGCTCCTCTCTTAGCTTGGTAAATAGTCGAATGGCTTTCAGATTGAGTATTGAGCAGGGAAAGCTGTTGACCCCAGAGGTCGACTGGAAAATTGCCCCTTTGGTAAACTACCCCAACTGGTCGTGTTCTTGATAGTATCTCCTCATTAGGTCCATCTCATAAGCAAGCACCTCCATTCTGAAATTTGGCATGGAAGAGAACAGAAACCATAAAGGAACCCATGGCTGAGTGAGCCATGAAAGCTAAATACTCCTGTTGACCAAGCTAGATGTATGACTCCTCCAGGTCTACAGAATTAGGAAGCTGGTGCTCTATACCTGGCCTATGGCCATTAACTTCAAACTCTGAAGTGGTCACTTCCGTGCCAAGTGAATGTTCAAAAAACCTAAAAATGCACTCATGTTTTAGTGCCAGCAGCAGCTTGGCCCCCTAAAAGCCTCTTTGAAGAGGGCATCAGCTGCCAGTCCATTAGTAAATGTGGAACAACATTCTCCCTTTGCAAAGCTCCCCTCTCCCTCAATGCTCTTTTGTTCCTGAAGATTTCACCACCATCCTCTTGACATTCTGAGTTTCCTTGATAAGAGGTGGCCTCAAAATCTACTGGAGTTCAATTGTCCCTTCAATTAAAGGAGGTCTGTTGCACTTCCTGCAGACTTCTAAAGGGCACTGATTTGGGGATTAGACATCTGGAGCAGGATGACCTCGGCAAAGGAGGCTGGGAAAATTGACCTAATTTCAGACCATTAGTCAGTGTCCATGGCTGGCAGTTTACTGCTATTCCCCTTCTTTACTCACTGATAAAGAAATAATGAGAGGCAGATAGAGGAGCAGACTTCAAGTCAGGATAGATCTGCATTCAGGTTCTGCTTCTGACGCATATCAACTATGTGATCATGGACAAATCATTTAAAACCTTTGTGCCCAAAGTAATTCTCCAACACTATAAATTGGGGTCATGTATTTAGAGCTAGAAAGCACCTTAGAGAGCATCAGGTCCAAAGCCCTTATTTTGTAGATGATGAAACCAAGGTACACAGAGGTAAATGACTTGCCCAGGGTCACATAGCTATTAAGAGTCTGAGGTAAGATTACATCTCAGGTCCTCCAGATTCCAAGTCTAGCATTCCATGCACTATGTCATACCACTTCTCAGATGAATTGTCAATGTGTATTGGTGGAGAAAGTCTAAACACTGGGAGTTACTCACATCAACAAAATCCCAGGATTGGACTTAAAAAAGTACAAATGGTTAAGGTAATCCTATGGGTGCACTGAGAAGAAAATACTTGAGTTCTCTATGGGGGAAGTCTCACTCTCAGGGTAGTAATTCCCCAGCTGTAAGTATCTCAATTTCCCCTCATGTAAAATAATACTTAATCCTTACCTGGTATTTGAGGAATGACCTAGGCTGAATAGAATCCTGATTGGAAGATGCCCTGTGATATCGACCACACTAGCCAAATGCCACTCTTCCTTAAGATTCCTAGGAGGATGCCATCGTCATGGCAACAGTGTTAGTAGGCAGTGGTGTTGTTGAGGCACTGGCATGCTGGCATTCCCACTTGCTCTACCTCCTCCCATGTCTCTCTCTTCACAATCCTATGACATTTGGAAATGCTCCAGAGACAACAACTATACTCTACAGAATTTGCCCAGTGAAGCAGTATAAACCCAAGGTGTTTCTCTCAATGTTTGTAACCCCATTTCAGCCAATCCCTGGACTACTCCCCCACCCTAAACTTTTGGCTGAGCATCCACCTTGTTTTGCCCCATTGATGGCAGAACCTTGTACTAGAACATGAAGCAAAAGCTGGGTCTCAGAGCCATTTCTAAGCTTCTTTTCAGGAAAGAAAATGTCCCATTCTACTTAAATAACCCTATCTTAGAAAAAGAAATCAAACAAGCCGTAAATAAACTCCTAAAAAAAAGAACCAGATGGATTTACAAGTAAATTCTACCAAATACTTAAAGAAAAATTATCTAATACAAAATAAACTGTTTTTTAAAAAATAATAAAGAAAAGGTATTACTTAATTCCTTCTGACACCAATGTAGTCTTTATATCTAAACCATTGAGAGTCAAAATAGAGAGCAAAAACTATAGACCAATTTTCCTAATGAATATTGATGAAAAATTTTAAATAAAACACTAGCAAAGAGATTGTAGCAATATATATCACAAGGATCATATGCTATCTCTAGGCTGGATTTATGCCAGGAATGCAGGGCAGGTTCAATATAAGGAAAACTGCAATCATAATTGACTACTAACAAAACTAACAAAAATCATATGATTATTCCAATATATGCAGAAAAAGCTCTTGACAAAATACAATACCCCTTCCTATTTAAAAAAAACACTAGAAAGTATAAAAATATACAGAACTTTCCTTAAAATGACAACTAGTACCTATCTAAAATCAACCAGCATTATCTATAATGAGGACAAGCTAGAGTCCTTTCCAATAAATCAGTAGTGAAACAAGGGTGTCCATTATCACCATCACTATTCAAGATTGTACTAGAAATGATAGCTATAGTGATAAGACAAGAAAAGAAAGTTAAAGAAATAAACATAAGCAAGGAAGAAACAAAACTAACACTTTTTGCAAATAATATGATGGTTTACTTAAAGAACCATAGAGAGTCAACTGAAAAATTAACTGAAACAATTAACAACTTCAGCAAAGTCGCAAGATATAAAATAAACCCACACAAATCTTTCTCTATCAACAAAACTCAACAGGAAGTGATAGAAAGATAAATTCCATTTATAATAACTGCAGACATTATATAGTACTTAAGAATCTACCTACCAATTGCTCATGGCCCAAGCCAATATAGTAAAAATAACAGTTACCTAAATTAATTTACTTATTTAGTGCCATACAATCAAACTACCAAAGGATTAGTTTATAGAACTAGAAAAAATAACAAGATTCATCTGGAGGAACAAGAGGTCAAGAATATTAAGGGAATTAATTTTCAAAATGAGAAGGAAGGGGGCCTAAGAGTACCTGATCTCAAACTATAATACAAAGCTGTAATTGTCAAAACGGTTTGGTACTGGCTAAGAAATAGAGAGGTTGATCAGTGAAACAGATGAGGCACACAATATACAGAAGCAAATCAGCACACTAGCCTAGTGTTTGATAAATCCAAAGATCCCAGCTACAGGGGAAAGAACTCACTATTTGACAAAAACTATGAGGAAAATGGGAAAATAGGCTGGCAGACCAATATCTCACATTTTATACCAAGATAAGTTCCAAAACAAGCTCCATGATTTAGATAAAAAGAGTGACATCATAAGCAAATTAGAGAACACAGAAGAAATTAAAAGAGAAGCAGGAAATTGCAAAAAAAAAATGTTTGTAACAGGTTTCTCTGATAATGGTCTTGTTTCCAACTTATAGAGAGAGAATGGAGTCAAATTTATAAAAAATAAGAACCATTCCCCAACTTATAAATGGTCAAAGGCAATGAATAGGTAGTTTTCAGAGGAAGAAATTCAAATTATCAATAGCCATATGAAAAAATGCTGTAAGTCATTAATAGAGAAATGCAAATTAAAACAACTCTAAAGTACAACCTAATACAAACAAGATTGGCTAAGTTAACAAAAAAAAAGGGAAAATGACAAAGACTGGAAGGGCTATAGGAAACTGTGTTCTTTAATGCAGTGTTGGCAGTGTTGTGGAACCATTCTGGAAAGCAATTTGGAACTATACCCAAAAAACTATTAAAATGTGCATATCCTTTGACCCAAGGGTAGTGCCACTAAGTCTATACCCCCAAAGAGATCAGAGAAAGAGGATTATGTACAAAAATATCTATAGCAGTTCTTTTTGTGGTGGTAAAGAAGTGGAAACTGAGAAGAAGCCTATCAATTAGGGAATGGCTGAACAAGTTATGGTACATGGATGTGATGAAATACTATTGTACTGTAAGAAATGATGAGGGGGATGGTTTCAGAAAAATCTTGGAAGACTTGTATGAACTGATGCAAAGTAAAGTGAAGGTATGTGTGTGTATGTGTGTGTGTAGATAGATATCCTTTTCCTTCTTTCATTCTTTCTTTTGTTCTATCTTTTCTTAGACATGGCTAATGCAGAAATTTGCTTTGCATGACTATACATATTTGTAATGGGCTTTGTTTTTCTTGCCTTCTCCCAAGGAAGGAGGAGTTACAGAGGAAGAATTTGAAACTGAAAATAAAATACAAATTTTTAAAAAGAGAATGCCCATTCTTGGGAAGGTTTACATAATTATGCATCTCCTCTTTCTGCTCTCCAAGATCAATAACGCATAAAAAAGTAGCTCTGATCAACAAAAGCCAAAGTTAGATTTTCAGGACCTTTAAAAACATTTTTAAAGTCTGTGTGGAACACAAAACAGAACTGAATTGAAAAGAGAAAGCCAGAAGAGAATGGCAGCCCAACTCCTTTGGATCCATCAAATCAACAGAGGCTATTTACAGATTTTGGGTAGAAATTTGAGGGATATGAATGACTGAGACCCTGGACTTCAGCCCATGACTATAAGACAGGTGAGAGTAGATCTCCAAAGCCAGAGGTTCAGTCACCGAAAGCCTGAGAGAACGAGGTTGGGGTTTGCTGCTTTTAGTTTCTTCACAGTTTTATGCATGAAAATAATCTCTCCTACCACCTGAGGTCAGGAGAGCAAGAACCTGAAATCATCTCCTTCCAATGATTCATTTTGGGAACTTCTCTCCTTCAGGATCAACCTATGAGAGAGCTGGCCATAAAGGGTTAAGAGATCTGTGTTCTCAAAGTTGTTTGCTAACTCAGCCAGAAATATGAGTGGGGCACTAACGCAGAGACACTGAGATTATCCAAGAGAAGATACGGGTCTTTTGGTTTGGATAGCAATAAACCAGCCATGAAAAACTTTGGTCCTCATGCCTGGACCTCAATAAAAAACAGAAAGCAGACTTAGAAAAGAACTAAGTGCCACCCTCTTTTCTATTCCCTCTGTAATTATTTTCTTGAGGAATCTGTGTCTATGAGGAACTCTGAGGGTTTTTGTTAACAGTACTTGTGCTCACTGAGCTGAGAGAGTTAGATGGTGCAGTGAGCAGAGAGCTGGATTTGGGCTCAGAAAAATCTGAGTTCAAGTCCAACCTTGGACACTTACTGACTGTGTGACCCTAATTGTCACTAAACCTCTGCCTGCCTCAGGTTCCTCATCTGTAAAATGGGGATAATTATAGAACCTCCTTGCCAGGGTTGTTGTGAGGATCAAATGAGATAATATTCATAAATCACTTGGAAAACGTTAAAGTGACATACAGTTGTTAGCTATTATTGTTGTATGAGATGCGGAATCAAAGGAAAATCACAAAATCTGAGATTTAGAGCTGGAAGAAAACCATGAGGCCATCAAGTAGAAAATACCTAGAGAAAGGAGAGACCCGACCTTGGGAAGTATAGGTAGAAAGAGAACAAATTTTGAAACCAAACAGTTTTGAAAACCATTTTAAACTCCAGCATGGAACTGGATAGGATATTTTCTGGAGCCAAGATTAGTTCAACCTCTTAATTAATACTTAATTACGAAAAGACAAATGAGAGTGAATAAAAATCTCAGTTTTGTACTCATTGCCTATTTGAGCCAAAAGCCTGTTGACCTGACAACAGAAAGAAGGTGGTATTCATTTGAGCACAAGAATTTATTTTGTATATATCTTATTTATACTTACATATGTACATGTTGCCTCCCCCAATAGGATATAAGCTCTTTAAGGATAGAAACTATTTCATTTGTCTTTCTATCTTCAGCACCTAGCACAATAACTAGCACAAAATAAGCATTTAACAAATGCTTTTTTATTTATTTGTTCATTCATGTGTTCATTTAATCATTTGAGAAGTAGTTATTATATTATATATTGAGAAGTTCATTTACTATGTATGTGCTAGATACTGTGAGGGATACTGGAGAAGTATAAAACACAGTTCCTTCAAAGTACTTATATCCTTATTGGGGAAAGAAAAGAAAATGGCATACAATAAAGTTCTAAGTTATATAAAATCACAAGCTAAACCCAACAGAGACAAATAATGGCCTGAAAGGGGAAAGAAAAGTATAAAAACTTGATATGACTGAAAATAATTCCTCTCCCCCCAACCTCTCAACTGAGAACCTTGTCCAACATTTTCCTGAAAAAAACTAAAGCCATTCTCAGAGAGCTCCCTCTTCTCCTCCCCTCCTCATCTTAAACCATTCAAATGTCTTCTGCCACTATCTTCTCCTCCCCCCCATCTTAAATGAAGAGGTGGCACCTCTCCTTTCCAAGGCAAACCTCTCTGTATACACAAGTGATCCCATTCCATTTCATCTCCTCCAGCAGATTACCCCATCCATCATCCCCACTCTCACTTATCTTTCATTTCTCCCTGTCTACTGTCTGGTTCCCCACTGCCAACAAACATGTTCATGTCTTCCCCAACCTCAAAAACCCCTCACTTGACCCTTCCATTCCCAATAACTATCATCCTATATCTCTTCTGCTTTTTGGGGCTAAACTCCTTGAGAAACCACCACCAATAGGTGCTTCCATTTCTCCTTTCACTTTCTTCTTAATTCTGGCCTCAATCTGACCTCTGACTCATCATTTACCTGAATCTGCTCTCTCCAGAGCTACCAATGAGCTTCTAAGTGCCAAACCCAATGGTCTTTTCTCAGTCCTCATCCTTCTTGCCATCTCTACAGTCTTGGACACTTTTTAATCACCCTCTTCCCCCTGATGCTTTCTACTAAGTTCTCTCTTGTTTCTCCTCCTATGTATCTGATCACTCCTGCTCAGTCTCCTTTGATGGATCATCATCCAGGTCATGCTTAATAACTGTGGGTGTCCCACAGGTTTCTTTGTTGGGCCATATTCTCTTCTCCATCAATACTATTTCATTTGTTGATCTCATCAGCTCCAAAGAATTCAATGATCATCCCTATGCTGATGATTCTCAGATCTCCTTATACAGCCCTCACCTCTCTGCTGACTTATGGTCTTACATCTTTAACTGCCTATGAGACACCTCCAACTGGATGTCCCTTAGAAATCTTAAATTTAACATATGCAAAAATGAACTCATCTTTTCCTCTAAAACACTAACATCTTTCAAACTTCTTTTTTTACTGTCAAAGGCACCACTCTTCTCCCAGTCACCCAAGCCTCCAACCTAGATGTCCTCCTTAGCTCATCACTATCTCTCCATCCCCCAACTCCAATCTCTTGCCAAGGCCTGTCAATTTCACCTTTGCATCATCTCTTGAATACACTTCCTCTCCTTTGACATCACCACATTCCAATATAAGCCCTCATCACCTGAATATAGGCCTGTATTATTGCAATAGCCTACTGGTTGGTCTGCCTCCCTCAAGTCTCTCTCCATTCCAATCCATCCTCCATTCAACTGTCAAAGTGATTTTCTAAAGCTCAGGTCTGATCACGTCACTCTCCTAGTTCAATAAACCAGGGGTTCCCTATTCCCTCCAGGATCAAGTACACAATCCTGTATTTGACATTCAAAAGTCCTCCTTAACCTAGCTCCCCTACGTTTCAAGTCTTCTTATACCTTACACCTCCCCTACACAAACACATACACTCTTCAATCCAGTGACACTGCCCTTCTTGCTATGCCACAAATAAGATGTTCCAACTCAGCTCCACACAATTTCATTGGCTGTCCCCCATCCCTCCTCATTTCTGCCTTCTGCCTCCCCTGATTCCTTTCTAGTCTCACCTAAAATCCCATATTCTACAGGAAGTCTTTCTCAGTCCCTCTTAATTTTACATTCTTCCCATTGTTGCTTGCTCCCAATTTATCCTGGCTATAACTTGTTTATACATAGTTGTTCATGTATTGTCTCCCCCATGGGATTGAGAGCAGGAACTGTGTTTTGCCTTTCTTTGTATCTCTAGCACTGAGCACAGTGCCTGGAACATAGTGGGTGTTTGTTGTTATTGTTTACTCAATTAGTTGTATCTGACTCTTCGTGACCCCATTTGGGGCTTTCATGGCAAAGATACTGAAGTGGTTTTGCCATTTCCTTCTCTGGCTCGTTTGACAAATGAGGAAACTGCAGCAAACAGGGTTGAATGACTTGCCCAGGGTCAAACAGCTAGTAAGTGTCTGAGGTCAGATTTGAACTCAGGTCTTCTTGACTCTAGATACTGTAGTTGCCCCTTGGGTGTTTAATAAATGTTTATAATAAATGTTATAATAAATGACTGGCTATTTTTCCATTCTTACTGAACAAGTTTTGCCATAATAAAGCAAGACATGAGATGCACAGTGTATCTATTCTGCCAAGTCAAAGATGAAATTTACCCACATATTTCTGATCATAGGATTATAAAATCCAGAAGTCATAAATCTAGAGTTTAAAGGGACCTTAGAGACAACCCCATTTAACCTCATCTTTTACAGATGAGGAGCTGAGAGAGGTGAAGGACCCAGAGAGGCAGTGTCTTGCCCAGGGTCACATAGCTTCTAAGTGTCTGAGCCAGAATTTGAATCCCAATCCTTCTGACTTGAAGGCCATCATCCTATTCACTATAACATACTGCAAATCATCCCAGTATCTCAGGGGTATTCAGGAACCTGAAAACCTCCTAGGTTCTTTATTTTTGTGCTTGCTTCCATTGTCCTACAAGCTCCCACTCCTCAGACAACCCCTCCCCACTCCCTCATCTCCATCTTGTCTAAAGAAGTCTGTGCCTCTCATTTTCCCGACCTTATTACTGCTTTCCTATCAAGTAATTTTGAAATTCTCGTTTATTTTCAATCATTCCCCAACAATCCTCCTTTGTTCTTTCCTTTCCATCACATAATTTTTAATACTTTCTTTTGCCAAGGCATTCTCTGCTCTATTTGTTTCTTCTGGATTTTCCTTTATTGGGATTTGCATTCAGAGCTCACTTCATTGCACTATTTTTTAATAACTAAGAAGCATCCCTACCAAAGGTATTATGTTACAGAAATAAAAGTAAATTTCCATCTCTCCTCCTCCATGGTTTTTGTTTTTTTGGGTTTGGGGGCTAGGTTTTTGAGGAGGAGGAGGGGGACACCTAGTAAATCACTTTCCCTGTCATTTTGTTGCCAATACAGTGAATGTGACTCAGAAAACAGTGTCTACTGATGTTTAATACCCAGTATAGCAACATTTTTCCACTACCACCAAGGTTAGAGAGACCATCCACTTTTCAAGCCCACCTATCCTATTACAGACTAAAGAAACAGCCCCAGTTTCATTAAATTTCTTAGGGTGAAAAGCAATGGATCAGGTGAGTAAGGAGGACCTTACTTACCTTGTTTCCGAAGGGGGTTTAAATTCCACCTCAGAGACAAGTTGTATTGCCCTGGGCAAATCATTCAATCTTTCTGTGTCTGAAATACCTCATTTTCACTGGGGGTACAGGGCAGAAATTGTATCGAATAACCTCTAAGGTCCCTTCCAGCTATAAACCTGTAATGCTATAAAAGTAGGGTTGGACCCTAGAAGATGAGGTTCTATTCCACATTTGGTTGATCAGAGATCCATTCTCTGTGAGACTATCGATCTACCCTCTCCCCATACCTGCACTCTTTTGAGGTGCCTTGAAAGAATGGCGGAGGAACTGAGTATCTATCCTTCACACATTGTAAGTCCAAAGAGGATCTACATTTACAAAGTTATCAGCAAAAAAAAAAGTGAGTTAACATCTCTTCTTGACCAGGATAGTGGCAAGTGTATCAACTATTGGGTGGCTGGCAAAAAGGAAAAAGATTAGATTAAAAGGCAATTCACTTGAAATCTCTATTTTTTTCATGGAGAATTATCCCTCCCAATAAGTTTTCTATGGGAAAGCTGGAAAAACAGCTGTTTTTGGTTAAAGCCAAAAGCAGTTTTAAAAATAAATACAACCCCCCTATTATTGACCCACCCCTAAACTCTACTAATAGCTAACAGAATAAGCACCCAGACTTAAAAGTTGAATTGTTGAAAACCTGTACCATGGAGCATTCATTCTCCCTCTGTCTCTCTCTCTGTGTCTCTTTCTCTCTGTCTCTCTCTGTGTCTCTCTCTCTCTCTCTCTCTCACACACACACACACACACACACACATACACACATTTCAAGTGGTTTATTCATTTGAGGTCATCAACTAATACAATGAAAACTTTCATGTCAGACACAAGTCAAAGGAGGAGCAGACAATAATGAGAGATTTTTCCAAGTACAAATAAATGAATTAGTATCATGGTTGAGGCTATATGTGACAAATTAGTGATGGGAGCCCATGAAAGCCTTCTCCCTCCTTCCCCTACTCTCAGAACTTCTGTCCTTGGCTCCTAGTCCAAGGTTCAGAAGTGGTCTGGATTTGGGAATAAATATGTAATAAAGACCCCAATGCACCTAGGGTCCCTGACTGGCCCACCCAGAAGATATAGAAATATGCTATAAAGATTTAAAAAATTGACTCAGGACCAGACATCCCAACCACTCCCCCTTCACATACTCCAATTCTTAGGACAAAGGGTAAGGGAGCTTTCCTGACTACCACACACAGGTTATGTAATAACTAAGACCATTTCTGTCTCAAGAATAAAGCCTGGGGGGCAGCTTGGTGGCCCAGTGGATACAGCACTGGCCCTGAAGTCAGGAGGACCTGAGTTCAAATCCGACCTCAGACCAAACACTTAACACTTACTAACTGTGTGACCCTAGGCAAGTCACTTAACCCCAATTGCCTAAAAAAAAAAAAAAAGAATAAAGCCTGGTACTCACTGCTAGGCACATATGCCAATGAATTCAAAAGCAGAACTTTCCATAGTAGCAAAGTATTGGGGAGACGGGAGAAAGTAGAAAACCACTGGTCAGAGAAGGGCTAAACAAATCATGCTACATAAATATAATGAAATACTATTTGTCATAAGAAAAAATATGAAAATTATAGGGACACATGAGAACACTTTTGTGAACTGGTACAAAGTGGAGAAAGCAAAACCAAGAAAACAAACTACGTAATGACTACAGCAATGGAAATGGAAAGAACAGTCAATGGAAAGAACAAAAACCTGGATGTTGTATAATTATAATGAACACACATATCCCCAAAGAAGAGCAATGAAAATGTGCCTCTCTTCTTTGCAGAGGTGGGGGACTTTGGGTTTAACCATCATCTGTCTACAGATGACTTACAGATACATAAATATGTATATCCAGCCCCCATCTCTCCTCTGAGCTTCAGTCCCACATCACTATTGGACATTTCAGACAGGATGTCCTAGAGACATCTTAAACTCAACACGTCCAAAATTAAACTCATTATCATTCCTTTCAAACCCTTCTTTCAAATTTTTCTATTTCTGTCAAAGGAAAAATCATCCTTCCAGTCTACCAGGTCAGTAACCTAGAGTTATCTGATTCCACTCTCTCTGGGCACATCACACATTATTCACACATACACACACACACACACACACACACACACACACACACACGTTCTAGCTTAATTGACCTATTTGTTGTTCCCTCTATTTGACATACCATCTTCTGATTTCATCTCTTACACCTTTGTGTATACAGTTGTTTAGTTGTTTCAGTCATGCCTGATTCTCCGTGATCCCATCTGGGGTTTTCTTGGCAAAGATACTAGAGTGGTTTGCCATTTCCTTCTCCAGCTCATTTTACAGATGAGGAAACTAAGGCAAATAGAGTCAAGTGACTTGCCCAGGGTCACACAGCTAGTAAGTGTCTGAGGCTGAATTTGAACTCAGGTCTTCCTGACTCCAGATCCAGCACTCTAGCTGATCTTTGCATATGCAGACAGTCCCCCAAATTTGGAATGCTTTGTAAGTACCTCTTCCTCTTAGAATTCAAGTTCTTCTTGAGGCTCAGTTCAAGTGACAGACACCTCATGAAGAGGCTTTTCTAATTCCTAAAGTAACTTTATACTTATTTTGTATTTCTCTTATATTTACTTATGTATGTACATATTGTGCCCCACCCCCAAAGTAGGATTTAAATTGCTAGAGAGCAAAAATTATCTTGGTCTTTTTTTACTTTGTCTAACCCAGTGCCTGCCATGAAGTAGGTGTTTAATGAATACTTGTTGAGTTAAATTGAATTGAATCTAGCTCAGCATTTCAATAAGGTATAAGATGATCACCATTTGAACTGGTTAACTCAGTTAGTTAGAACATAGTGCATATGAGGCCCAGGTAAAAGCTCCACATCCCAATGTAGGTCAGTTAGTCTCATACAGAGAAAAATTCTATTCCTAGTCCATAGGCTATACTCCTGGCCCCAGTTATTCATCTTGAATATGCATGATGGTGGATGAAAGGTGGACAAAAGTAAAACTGACTCTATGTAAATTCATCACCATTCATATAGAAATAATTCAAAGCATCTTTCCTACTGATGGTGAGTTAATGGTGTCCTTCTGAAGGTTAATACATTCTCATTAGTCAATTTTGCTGATAAAAATGCCTTTCAAAAAATTTACACCTGAGTTTTTAAACTACTTGCCCAGAATTGTAGCAACATTGAGACTTGCCATACAATTTAATTCTAAACTGTTTCCTTAATTAGTTTTCTTAAGGAAGTCTTGTAGTTGACTTTCCAAAAAACTTATCCATCAACAGCTCAGGGCAGATGTCTTAGTCAAGCTCTCCTTTATGTAATCTGAGCATTTTCATGTGAGCTCTTAATCCATGTATTAACCCGGATCCAAATCTGCCATGTCTCTCCACAGGACCCATGCATGCAAATGCTGATTTCCACATACAAATGGAATGACCAAGCCTACAAATGGAGGCCAGCTGACTGGGATGGCTCCCAGGATGCATTGGGCTGAAATGCTCTGTGGCCTGCCTACAGAATGTACCACACTTAGAAATAATCGTAGGGAACAGAGTTGGAGTAGGAAGTAAAATGTGCAGATCTATAGCCTCTGTGCTTGAAGATGGTGCTTCTGATGCTCTCAGCTAGGACCAGCAAGCTTTCTTACCCCCACACACGTGGAGATGTGAAGACGATGCTCCTTTCAGATGGCAGTTGTAGCCAATATTTGTGATGCCTGCTGCTATTTTCAGCTCGGCCTCTTGTCCTGACCCCTCACTCATAATGAGCCACATTTCCTCCCCTGGTTTCTGTCTTTGATTGCTGAACACCAGGCTGGTCTGTCTGCCACTATTGCTTCCCAAAATTTGTCTTACTCTTTCTTTAAAGAGTTTCATATGAACTCCCTGCTTTAAGTTGCCTATTTCAGCTCACCAAACAGAAGCTGTTTGGGTAACGTGCTATTATCCCAGCTCCATATATGTCTAATCTCAGGAAGTTCCTTGAGAGAGCCCCACTTTGAGAACACTTGATTTTATTTTATTTTTTTGCACAAATTCAAATGTGCAGACTGGGTTATATAGCTAAGTTAAGATAAATTAGGGGATGATTGTTTACTTTACAAAAGGATTATTTGCCTCTAAAAAGGCTTTACTATGCAAAGAATCCTTTAAGTAGGGAGCCACCTTTCAGTATATACATTGCTTTAATTAAACAAATATTTATTAAATACCTACTATAAGGCACTAGATGTACTAGATGCTAGTGATACAAAAATGAAAAATGATACAATCTCTACCCTCAAGTACCTTAGAGTTAAATAGACAGGATTGGGGAGAATAGGGGTAGAAAAGGGGGTAGGAAATGGGGGGATCAGTACACAAATAAGTTACATGTAGAATGTGAGAGGCAGCCCGACACCATAAAAGAGCCTGTGAAGTCAGAGGACCCAGGTTCAAAACTTGCCTCTGATATTTACTACCTATGTAACCTTAACCTCTTTCAGCCTCTGTTTTCTCATCTATATGATGGGGTTGGGCTAAATGACTTCCGAGGTTCCCTTGAGCCCTAGATCATCATCCTATGATATGGGCAAAGAAAAAAAAGTCTAGTCAATGTGTTTTAGGAGCAGCTGGGTGGTACAGTGGATACAGTGGATACAGTGGATACAGCGCCAGGACTGAAGTCAGGAAGACTCATCTTCCTAAGTTCAAATGTGGCCTCAGGCACTTTCTAGATGTGTGACCTTGGGCAAGTTACTTAACCCTGTTTGCCTCAGTTTCCTCATCTGTGAAAAATGAGCTGGAGAAGGAAATGACAAACCCCTCTATTATCTTTGCCAAGAAACCCCCAAATGGGGTCACAAAGAGTCAGACACAACCAAAACGAATGAGCGCCAGCAATGTGCTTTCAGGAATTCTGAGGAAGGAAAGAGCACTGTCACGGAAGAGGGGGCACCTGTTTGTTGTTGTTTGTCCTTCATTCTCAAAAAAGACCAGCGACATCAGGAGGGTGATGTCTTGGCTTGCAAGTGCACTGGATTTAAGTGAGGCAGGGCTGTGCAAAGTCATCAGCCTCACTCTCTCCTCTAGAGTCATTCAGAGTCTGGTGGCAAGACATAGGTCAGGACCAATGGCAAAGGTCAGGGGCATCTGGGCTGAGCCTTGAAGAAAGAGAAGGATTTCTACAATGGAGAAGGAGAAAAGGGGGTAAATCCCAGGGTTGGGAGATGGCTTCTACCAATGCAGTTTAGATTTTTTAAATGTATAGCATTTCGATATACATACAATATTTCTGGAATATAATTTCAAATCTCTTTAAACTGAATATCCTTTGAGAAGACCCTGTTTGACATGTAGTACTGAGTATGATTATAGGAAATTTTCTTTATTACATATCCTAAACACTTTAAGTAAATAAACAAGCATTTGTTAAGCCGTTAATATGTTCGAGGCTCTCTGCTAAGCTGTTGAGATACAAAATAAAAAATAGTCCCTCCCCTCAAGAAACTTACATTCTAATGAGGAAACCATAAAGGTTACTACTGAGTCATCAAATGAGGAAACTAAACCACCATTGTTGAATTGACATCTTTTTTTCTTTTAAGGCTCAGACTCCCAAGAGTTTGGAATGGGCTTAAGTGCAGCCCTGCCTGGAGGGAGAGCAATGACTTCTGACAGGGATTTTGTGCCCTGGGATTCTATGCTTCAAAAGACTCAGATGGGTTGGTTCAAATCAAGGCCTAGGAAAGGGAGTCCCAAGCTAGGACCAGACTTCAGAATGTGTTAAACAAAATTTCCCACCCGGCACTTGCATCAAAGCTTGAAATGAGTTTTTATGCTTTTTACTGTGGACAAATATTCCCCCCCAAAGGGAAAATCTTTGATCTGCATGTCAGGGCTCTCACAAGCAAGGAATCTTCAGGGAAGCCAGAGGATCTTCAATCTTCTCGTTTATCAACAATTCGGAAAAAGTTCAGATGTTTTCTCTATCCAAAGGAAATACCTGCCTACTAAACAAAAATGGAATTTAATTAAAAGCCAGGGTACTGCTATTCAGCCTTAGCACCTTATCTCCTGGCACTCTATCACTGACTCTAAACTTTTAAATATATAAACATGAAATGGCCCATAATGTAACTGTTTGCAGTGACAACAACCCCCAGAACACAACAAAGAATACTATAACAAAAACTTCAAAGACTATTTTCCAGGAATCATGGAAGGATTTCCAGCACAGTACTGTTAAATGTCACACATACCCACACCAAAAAAAAAAAAAAAAGGATTAGGGCCTTAGGACTTTGACTTGCTTTTTGTTTTTAGTTGTTTGAGTAGTTTTTGTTTGGTTTTTATTATGCAAGTGTGATAGCAATATCTGCCATGTAGGTTATGCTAGTTTTTCCTTAAAAGGTACTGGAACAATCCTTAAAATTTAATTGGCTTAGAGGGCTCAGATTAAGAAATTTTTCTGGTAACCTAAGGACTAAAACTAGCCCATGAGGATGCAGGAGTGACTATCTCTCAGCCTTGTCCAACACACCAGCATGACCAACATAGAGGCAAAGAAGCTGAGTCCATCCTCTATCCTTACTAAGTATCCTTTCCATGCTCTAGCCTAATATATCTCCTGTTAGCTGTTATATGGTCTACATTTGTAGACCAATGTCTCCTTTTGTTCTAATTCCAAACCTGAAGCACCACAAAGGCCCAAATCAGGCCTAGCCTACAAAGAGTATGGCAAGACAGATTGTGTTGACTTGAAAAGTCTAATTATGAGGTCACTCTTTCCCTCTGACCTTTAGTTATCTTTAATATGGAGTTGGACCAGGTGACCTCTAGAGTCTCTTTCAGCTTTAAAAATCTGTGATTCTACCAGGCTAATTAATCCCTTAATTTCCTGTGGGTTAGATAATAGTAGTTAGAAGGATAAGTCATCTAGGTGACACAGTGTATCTAACACATCAGACCTTAGGTATAGAAGCAGAAGGGACCATCTAGAACCCTCATTTTACAGATAAGGAAGCTGAGTCCCAGAGAGGATGTGACTTGTCCAAGGCCACATGGGCAGCAACCATCAGAGATGAGATGAACCCATGCCCTCTGACTTCACAGTCCATGGTCTTTTCCACTACCACCTCTGGGTCCTTCCCTACTTCTATTGGTGTTGTACTATTCAATCTCAAATAAACTAATTCACTTCACCATCCAGTTATTCCCCCCACTCCCACCCCTTTGGTGTCCATTTTTCAGAAGGGGCACAGCATGGTCAAGCATGTTATTTTGACGTATTATCCAAAGATGACTCATAATTCCAGAAAAGGATGAACAGAGACAATGTTCTTACAAACACAATAGAAGAAAAGCTAAACTCTGATATCTGTAACTATAGAGATAGGGTAAAATGGGGACACACAGATAGGAAGGGAAAGATGAAATCCCAGGGTTTAACAGGCAGGGCAACAGCGATGGCTCCAACCAGTCCTTCCAAGCCTAATCTATGACAATTTGATTGGGCACGGTTGAAAGGGCAGAAAGGGCTAGATGACCTCTGAAGTCCCTTCCAACTCCCAGCTTCTCTGACCATGTGTCAACAATGTGATATGGCAGCCAAAACAGCTAGTTCATTCTTAGGCTACGTTAAGAGAAGCATGAGGGTCCAGGATGAGGATGGTAACAGTCCCGCTACACTGTGCCTTGGTTCGACCACATATGGAACGTTGTGCTCTGGGAGCCACGTTCTAAAAATGGTCATTGATAAATTGGAGAACATCCAAAGCAGGATGATAGGGAGGCCCAAAATCATACCCTATCACGGTAAGTTGAAGGAACTAAGAACATTTCACCAGGAAAAGAGAAGCCTTGGATAACAGCTATCCTCAAATATTTGGGCTATTGCCTAGAAAATAATAGCTAACATTTACATAGTACTTACCACGTGTTAAGCACTGTGCTAAGTGCTTCACAATTATTATCTCACTTGATCTTCACAACAACCCTGGGAGGTAGGTGCTACTATTGTTTCCATTTTACAGTTGAGCAAACTGAGGCAGACAGGTTGTGACTTGCTCAAGGTCACACAGCTAGTAAGAATCTGAGGACAGATTTGAATTCAGGTCCTCCTGACTCCTGATTCTAGGCCCAGCATTCTATCCACCACCCTACCTGGCTACCTTTAGAAAAAGGACATCTGACTTGTTCTTGGCTCAGGAGAGCAGAATGAGGATGGGGAGGGGGAGGAGGGAGGGGGGGTGGAGTTGCAAAGAAGTGGATTTCAGCTTTGACACAGAAAAAACTGCCCAATAATTGGGACTATCCAAAAGTGGCATGAGTTATCTGGGGAGATGTTGGTCTCCCCTCACTTAAGGTTTTCAATCCCTTCCAACTCACGAGTCTGTGGTTCTCTGAATATGCCCATGAAAAATTTCCAAGAAAGTAAAGAATAGCTTTTCTAAATAAGCAGGCAGAGATTTGGCTCCACCAAATAATTTGGGGGATTGAGAAAGGAGGAGGATGCTTCAGAGAAGAAGCCATATCCACGGATCTTCTCTTGTACCCCTCTATTTACAACAGAACTAGACAAGTTACCCACATGCTGAATCCATTTTAATTTTTAAATCATTTTTAAGAGAAAAAAAAGCACAAGGAAAAGGAGGAAATGTGTCCCAAGCATCAAGTCAACTAAATCTCAACCTTTTAACTCAACTAAGTCTTTTTTTAATTCAAAATTAATTCCATTATGAAATGTGTATTACCACAGAATACAGTTCCCAGTGCCTCACTCCCCCAGGACACTCCCTGTCCACTTACTGCTCCCCATTTTACTAACCTTGGAGAACGCAAGCATCTACCCAAATGCAAACGTACCCCACCTCCCTCCAATCCAGAGCCAAGGGACAGGTGTACGTCACTGTTATCTATCATCAAAATGGCAAAAAAAAAGATTCAAGACGGTAATTTTAGAAACTAGAACCCCAGATTTAGGTTTCTTCCCTACATACATACACACACACACACACACACACACACACACACACACACACACACACA
>NW_020954591.1:28362416-28382244 GCF_900497805.2 Vombatus ursinus
ACACACACACACACACACACACACACACACACACACACACACACACACACCATCTTTTTGACCCCAGGTGGTTTCTGGCTTGCTAATAATCCTAATCCCAAGCTAATTCCAACTGATGGTTTCCTCTGTTCCTGTCCTGTTACCAGGTTGGTTGCTCTCTAGGAGACAGATATACAGTTTCACCTAACTAATCTCAGTTGGATCCTCAAAATTCTCCCCATTTAGGTTATAGTGAGGAGAGGGGAAGCACTGGGTGTCAGAGGACCCAGCTTCAAATCCAAACTCAATTTACTACCTACATGACCTAGGCAAATCACGCCACCCAGCAGTGTGCTGGTAAATGTTTAACAAGGTGGGGAGAGGGCAGGGAAGAGGCAGAATGCTGCCTCACACTTTTAAGCTTAGTTTGAATTATTAACATTTTCTTAAGTCTGTTTAATCAATAAAACAATAAATCACACCCTAACTTATAAATTGCCTACTTTTGAAGTGCAAAGGCTCATGATGAGAATTTGACAATCCAAGGCCTTTTAGAGCTGGTTTCAACACTCCAATCACCACTTTTCAAGGTTTTAGTTTGCTTATCTATAAAGGGTTTCTTCTTACCCTGCCTAAATATACTGTCCATGACTCTATACCTTATTTTCCACAATGACTGTTCTAAAGTGCCCCCTTTTTTCTTTAAGGGGTTAGGGAGATCTGGCTTTCAACCTTAATACAGTACTAAAACTATTCTCACCAAGGTTATCACCCACAGTGCCAAAATATCTATTGGATTGGATATGGATAGAAATGTTCTCATAACTTCTTCCTCTTCTTGCTAAAATATTTCTTTTATTTCTCTGTCTTCCCCCGAGTCCTCTTTAACAAAGGAAAATCCACAAGTAAGGATGGAGGCCAGTAAAAAACTATCTAATGTACTGTTACCATAAGTTCCAAAGCTAGTGCCTAGACCTTCTCTCAGATCAGCTGTGATCCTCCCCTATCACTGGTGATCAGTTAAAGCTAAATGAAATGGCTCTGTATCCCCTACATGACATATCAGAAACCAAGGAGGACAAATCTATATAGAAAGAAAATGCCTCTGTGGCTTTGCAGAGTGATTTTTACACTTCTATCATTTTCTATTCTAGACCCAAGGAGACAGAGCACTTCTTTATCCCAAAGATTTTTCATTTGCTAAAGCAAAAGGAAAGATCTCTTGATCCAAATTGCAGGTGACAGGGCAGAGTCTCTACTGTATTTCTTTCCCACATGTAGTCTCTGAGAAGGGCTGTAATTCCCTATATCAGTTTGGCTCTGTTCCATATATATGAGGCCCCTCTCCCCTCCAGCCCTGCCTCTCCCTCTTTGGAAGATCAGGTGCCAGTAGATAAGCTTCTGAAACAGTTGGATTCTTTCTGGAAGCTGAGTTCCCACCAGCTTTGGGGAGCTTTCACACAGCCCAAGGGGCCAGCATCGTTCTGTTCAGTTGGGGGAAGGAAATGTGATAATAAAGGAATGTGACTCTTGCTCACTGTCCTCCATAGGGGATAGCTAGAACACAGAGGAAGAAGGAAACCAGAATGCAAAGCCAAGAAACACCACTACTTAATAGTAAGTTCTGCCTATGATGCTGAAACTAAAAATTGTGATGGGAGTCTGTAGCTGATTTAAGTCCATTCAGATGGAGAAACCTGACCATGCTGACCATGCTAATGATGGTCAGCTCTTCAATGAGGCTTAGTCTGAAGAGGATGAAGTTGGGCTCTGGCTTTGGGTCTCATTCTGTAATCTCTCTTCCCTGAGAGGCAGCTGAGAAGAGTGGAAAACATGACGAACTTAGAGTGCTGACCCTGGAGTCACCTGTTCTTAGTTTGAATCCTCAGTCTGCCACTTACTACCTTATGGGGACCTTGGGCACCTCTCTGGGCTTCAGTTTATTGACATGTGAAAGGAGGGAGTTGGATGAGACCACCTCTAAGGTCATTTCCAGCTCTAGACCTATCTTCTCCCTACCCCTAATCCAGGTTTCCAAGAGCTACAGCCTAGTGGATGAAATACTATAATAAAAATAAAAATAAAAACAAAAACAAAAACAGGGAAAGCATGCAGGAGAATTTGAGAAGGGGTGAGTAGCTCTGCTCTCCACATGGAAGTTGATTTGGTTCCAGAAAGGCCCCAAGAGGGTGGGTCTCAACTCAAGTGTTCTTCACAGGTATAAGGTATGGGTCCATCTAAGAGAACTGACTCCCAGGGGCAGGGGGGTGGTGCAGGGGATAGAGCACCGGCCCTGGAGTCAGGAGGGCCTGAGTTCAAATCCAGCCTCAGACCAGATATTTGACACTTACTACCTGTGTGACCCTGGCCAAGTCACTTAACTCCAATTGCCTTGCTAAGAAAGAAAGAAAGAAAGAAAGAAAGAAAGAAAGAAAAAGAAAGAGAACTGAAGCCCAGTTCATCTTAACTACTGCCAAGAAGCTCGTGTTCAAAGGGATCTCCTAAAGCCCACACAGTCATTCAGTCTCTCACAAGGCGACTCAGTTTTAAGGGGAAGGAAATGTGAAATGGAGAAAGGCAAAAGGATTGAAGAGGAGAGCAGAAACATGAATATGTTAATGTCTATGAGCCAGTGTGGCATAATGGATAGAGGTGATGGCCTTGAAACCAGCAAGACCTGGGTTCAAGTTCTGCCTTTGGCATGGACTGACTGAATGACCCTGGGCAAATCATTTAACCTCTCATTGTTCTAGGCAAACTCTTGAAGACTGTGTTGCAGAGATGTGGACCTGCATTTGTAGAGGGAGATTACTCACCTATGAGTTCCCTATCTCAATGAAATCACAGGTCTAGTCTCTACTCCTATCCCTACAAAGGTACAGACATCTCTCTGTGATATGGATAATTCAAGAACTTCAGTTTTTTTTAAAAAAAGGTTTTAATCTTCCCACTGAAATTATTGTCCAAGCCGCTCAGATAGAACTTATATGAGTTTCACTCTCTTTCCCAGACTCTTCCAACATGTAAAGGTTCAAAAAGTATGGAGAAGGCCAAAAGGTCGTGAAGCAAGAAGCAAAAAGGAAAACTAACTAGTCAAAAATTAATCCACAGACTGGACCATTATTTTCCCTGAATGATCCCCTGAATTATTCCCTGAATAATCAAGAACGGTTCCCTCAGAAAAGATGAGCTTTTCCAGCTAGAGATGGGGCCAAAGCCAAATTCTCCAATTCCAATGGATCAGCACAAGTATTGTTCATATGCCAAAGAAACTCAGCTCCCACATCTCAGGCCAGGTTCTCAAAATATCTCCTTGGGTCCTACCTCCATGTAATAAACTCACAGATAGGTGAGTTCTTAGCCAACAAGAACTATGTCCACTGAAGGGTAGAAGAGGTAGGTGAGTGCTTAGATCAGGCTTGTACAGCCTGCAGCCTGCCAAAGGATTTTGGGCAGCCTGTGAAAAATGTAGAGGAAAACATCCTTTACATTTTTCATGGGCCATCCAAAATCTTTTGGTTTGCCCATGGGCTGATTACGGGCCATGGGCCACAGGTTGTGCAGGCCCGGCTTAGATGTCAAGCATCATTATATATCAAGATTTTCAGTCTTGTTCCCTAACCAGAGAGAGAGAGAAAGAGAAAGACGGAGAAACAGAAAAAGAGAGACAGAGTGACAGAGTCAGAGAGAGAGAGAAAGAATTCACTGGAGTATGGGAAAAGAATGGGGTATCATAGAATATTAAAAGTCAGAATAGGAACTGGCCCCTTGAGTGAGAAGTAGATTTGTAAGTAGATGATCTAATCTCTCTTTCTCAAGCTCTTTTCACTGAAAGTGAGAATGGCATCAGAGAGCTACCACAATTACCAAGATTTTCAAAGATCTAATATGGAAGGAAAGAACCAGAGAGATTGGAAAGGGGTTGGTATGGAGAGGAGACTGCTTCCAAGAGTATCAAGAAAAGAAGTTTCCTCTGTCCCTGGGGGTTCGGAAGGGACAAAGGAGAAGTACAAAGTGACTGTGGGGACAGAGACAAAAGGAGGGCATTGTCTGAAGAGGATCTTCATCTTCCTGCATAGGACTAAACCCTCTGTTCCTTGAGGTTTACATTCAGCTGTACCTTCGATTCAATGCTGCCTCTGGAGAAAGGGTAAGTGGGTTGTCCATGTATTGATAGTGCAATAGAAGAGAACTTGCCCAGAATATTCAACCCAAACTTTACTCCGTAGGAACTGTGTGTGCCCCACCTGGTCATGACCTCGTTTTCACTGGGGCTCTGTCCAGTTTTGGTTTCCTTGGTTTCCCGTTTCCCTCTTTCCATTCCTCTAAGTTTGGGGAAATACAAATGCAATCTCTTAGGCTTAAACAAACCAGGTTTGATCCTGGGGGCCTGACCCAAAGGGGGTACATATGAGTTTTACTTCAGAGAAATCTTCTAAATAAAACTTAAGTATAACTTTCTTCTGGATTTAAGCAACAGGACCCCCAACTCAAAGTCAGTGAATATTATGTGTATCAGGTATGAGATCGCTTTTATTTCATTTACGGCAGAAAATGCATAAGAAACAAAGGACTCATGGAACCCATGAACAAATGGGGGAGAGGGGGAAAGAACAAGCATTTGTTAAATGCCTACTTATGTGCCAGGCATTGTGCTAAGGATGTTATAAATATTATCTCAATTGATCCTCAGAACAAATGTGTGATGTAAGTACTATTACTATTCCAACTTTACAGTTGAAGAAATTGAGGTTAAGTGACTTGCCCAGGGTCACACAGCTAGTAAGTGTCTGAGGTTGGATTTAAAGCCAGGTCTTCCTGACTGCAGGCCCAACACTCTAACTTCTGTACCATCTGGCTACTTGTCTAGAAACATAAGTGCTCAAAGAGCCTTTTAGAAAACTCCCCCCCAAGGTAAAGATATTTGGGAAGCTGCTAAACAAACACTCTCCATTCATCTCAACCTGCATAGGCTGAAGAACTCACAGAGACAACATGGTGGGATGGCAAAATGCATGTCTCTTGGCTGGCCATGATGCAGTCCCATCCCAGCACTCTTCCAAAGAGTGTCCAGCTAAGGAAACCTCCCTCTAGGATAAGGTTTTTACCTCTTTTTGTGTTGTGGACCCCATTTGTCAGTCTGGTAAAGCATATGAACCCCTTCTCAGAGCAATGTTTTGTCTCTTTTTGTATCCATAGAGTTTAGCACATAAATGTTTATTGAAATACATAGAATAAAATTCACAGGATTACAAGAAAAATCAATTATATTGCAAATGTAATCAAAATATTGGTTTTTTTTTAAGTTCATAGTTCCCACATTAAGAAACCTGGCTTGAGGAGGTCTGGTGTCCAGACACTAGAACTCAAGAGGCAGTGGAAAGCATACTGTCTCTAGAGCCAAGACCTGAGTTCAGATCCCTGCTCTGATACCTGGTGCTGTTGGGCAAGTCACTTAACTTCCTTGGGCCACAGTTTTCTCAAATGTAAAATGAGAGAGGATGAGGAAGACTTAGACGGCCTCAAAGGTCCCTTCCAACTCTAGATCTGTGATTCTTAGGAACGTTCTAATTTAGGATTACCTATGAAGTTACATCCCACACTGAGAAAGTCTACTCTCAGGATGTCACCTTTTTTGGCAACATGTAAGTACATAGGAAGGAAGGAAGGAAGGAAGGAAAGGAGGGAGGGAGGGAAGGAAGGAGGGGAGGGAGGGAGGGAAGGAAGGAAGGGAGGGAGGGAAGGAAGGACAGAAGGAAGGGAGGGAGGGAGGGAAGGACAGAAGGAAGGGAGGGAGGGAGGGAGGGAAGGACAGAAGGAAGGGAGGGAGAGAGGGAGGGAAGGGAGGAAGGGAGGGAGGGAAGGGAGGAAGGGAGGGAGGGAGGAAGGGAAAGAGGAAGAGAAGAAAGGAGGAAGCAAGCAAACTATAAAAATGTCGTTTGTTGTTGCTGTTGTTATTTCCAAAGGCATTCCAATCCTTAGAGCCCCAAGGACTCTATCCTTGGCATGCCTAAAGGTCCTTGTGTGTCTGCCCATATAGCCAGACTCACACATGTCCCAAGTTTACTGCTCAGCTTCAAGCATACCACCAACTTTTGACCTCTTTAAGAGTTTTACTGGCTGTTTATTCTTCTCAGTATCTGCTTGGTTTAGGAAAACAGAGCAACAGCTAGGGGACCAGAGTCCCTCACTCTATAGAGCCTCCCCCCTGGCTCTAAGGATGGGCTTCAAGGGCAGAGCTCCTGGGAATAGGGGAGGTAAAATGGACCCAGGTAACCGTTTGGCCAGCAGGCTAGACACTGTATGACGGAAGGCTAAGCAATTTGTAAACAACAGTGTGGATGCTCCACCTTCCCCACCAGGACTTTTCTGAGAAGAATCTGAGAGCTGGAGTAAACATCTCAGTCAGGATAGTGCCCATGTCCCAAGTTTTCCTCTTCCTCCTTCCTGGACCCTCCTTGAACACGCTAGACAGCGTGTTGGATCTTTATGAAGAAATGCCCCGAATCAGAGGCCTGGAGTGCTCAGTCCAACACTAGCTGAGGATCTAAAGTTCAGCTCTTACCCCCTCCACACCCGGCTCATCATTGTTTTAATTTCCCAGAAGAATCCCAGGCTGGGTGTTCTGATAGGGGCCTGGTTTTCATTTTATGCGATAAGGAAAGCCAAGGACTGGATCCACGTCCTGTCTCCAGCTCCTACTTCTGCTGCCTCAAACCTTTCTCTCCAGAATCCTCTCCCTACAGTGTCTCCTTTTGCTTCCCTCCCTGAGCCCTGCTCCCCACCACGTCCTCTTCATCTCCTCTATCCCCCCAAGCCCCAGCTGCTTACTCCTTCCCACACCACAGCAGACACCACTCCCTCTCAGGGATGTAAAAGAAACCAGCTACCCCGGAGGCCTAGAAGCCCACCATTTGTTCTCATGGCCACCTCCAGTGGCCCATCAGCACCAACCAGGCCTCTCTGAAAATATCCCATCGTGTCCAAGACTAAGAATGACATTCAAAACCAGAGGCTTCTGCAGTCTGAAATCCTAAAAGGACCACACACAGACCCAAACACACACCCGGACACAAAGGCATCCACCCCACCCTGGGCCTCACACAAACGCCCACCCTACTACACCTCATGCACTCGGCGATGCATGCAAGAACACCCCTCTGAGGGATTGTCTGTTGTACCCACACCCCTCATGTACACAACAGGAATAAACAAGCTGTGGACTTGATTGCTGCTGTTTCTCCAGTCAGCATAAATCTCCCTTGGCCCATCTCTTCCACTATTTCCCTGTGCCAAAGAGAATGAAGACAGTAGAGACAGTTCTCACCTCTTAGCCATTTGACTCCATGGGAAGAGCACTGGGGCAGTTCCTCTCTCCCCAAATAAAGGCTCTACAGGGCCCAATATGGAAACCAATGTCAGTCCCCCCACCCCCACGTGCCCATTCTCAACCCCAGCTTGTTCCTGCTGAGTGTGAGGCCAGGGGAGCACAGCACATCCCCACAGGCTGAACATAAACAGTCCTTTGGGGAGTCAGGTTGCACAGCTCAGCATGGCCATGGGACAGTTTATTTGCTTGGGAAGGATGTTTATACTTTGGAGCTTCCAGGATCACACTCCTGAACTAACTGGAATTCAGAGTTCCACATTCTTGTCTGCTCAGACCCAGTTTTACTCCAGCCTTGGGGTTCGTGCAACTCCAGAATTGAGGGTTGAGGGAAAGGAGAACACAGAGTGAGGGTGAGGTCAATCAGGGCAGGGACAAATACAATTCTGAGAACATTGCTGGGAAAAAGAATAGTGGGAGAATAAACATTTTACTCTATGTGAGTTCGCAGCAATGCCTTCTTGCACATTAATGCTTCACAAGTTTCATGTACATGCTGAGAAGTGTTCATTCATTTGTTTGATCCTTTGGACATCCTCTGTAAGCAGAGCCCCTATCCTAGGCACCATTGAAGATGTCCAAAGAAGACGGAACAACTGAACTGAATTAAACTGAATAAAGAAATAAGACCTTATGCATATGTAAGAGAGTGAAGAGTGAAGCAATGAGGTTTTGGTGAGTAAATTGTGTATAGCACCCTGATCCCTTTATGAGGTGCGAAGACCTCTCTGATTGAGTCAAGAAGAGAACAAGATTGGATGAACCAGTAAGCCTAGCCTTTCCTCAGTGAGCTTTAAATAGCCAGGCAGGAAGCTTCCCGGGAGAGATTCCTCAAGGGTGGGAGAGGAGGGAATGTCTCTCTTCTCCTCCCCCCTTCCCCCAACTCCTGCCCCCACCACATTAGCACACTCATTGAAAGGAAGTTACTGAACCAATAGGAGACACTGCATTTATCAGGAAGCAAAGACACACTCCAAACGGACAAGGATATAAAGAGAGTTATCCAAAGGAAAAAGCTTCACAGTGTGACCTCTGACAGCAGAGAATTGAACTATGGAGAGGAATAGAGCCTGTGAACCCAGCTGAGAAGCTGGTCCAGAAGAGACACTTACCCAAACAGAGGTGCCAAGGGATTCACCAAAGAGAAAAAAGGCCTCCCAGGTCTTATAATACCAGAAACAATGTGCTTCCTTTGCCACGTGTGCCACCATTGCACTGTAAATTGGAGCCCACTCTCTCCATGGACTCTGTGTACCTTTGTGGAAGAATGTGCTCCAGGTTTAGAGGGAGAATATTTTTTGATTAACCACTGTTCTTACTGTGACATGATAGTAAATATCTTTTCTAAAAACTAATTGTGTCTACTGAGTGGTTATTAATAAGAAGCACACCAGTGGGATTTCATGAACTAGACTTTTATCAAGGGGATTTGTTTTGTGAAGTTTGGATTCAGTCAAAGGACTGAACTTGAGGACTTAGACAGCCACAGTTTCCCTACCCCGGAACTAGAGTATTAGGCATACGGTCCCACAGGATTACACCCTTGGAACTCAAGGTGGTGGCTGCTCTCTAAGGATCCAAACACAAGTTCACGTGCAAGTTAGGAGAATTTCCCAGAGATGGTATTATACATACACGCATGAAAAGTTATGGAAATGCTTGTTATGTTCCATGAATTAAAAATAAAATGAATTTTAAAATAATAATAATAATGCAAGGCAGAATATGGTGTCACTGGAATAGAACTGAGTATAGAAAGCACTATAGGAATTCAGAGGGAAGGATTATTTTAGAATGACTCAATCAGGGAAGGCTTCAAGCATCCCAGCACAGTACAATGGAAAGTGACATATTTGGCAGAACAAGGAGAGAACTCAGGCATCACCAGTTCTGGAGGTAGTCTGGCACATGATGCCAAATTTGAAAGGTCCCAAGTTAGAAAGCTCAGTGTTAGGAAAGAGAAAAAGGGGTTTCCTTGAGTAGTACTGCTTTTTGGAAAAAGAGGAGGATTGCCTACGTAGCTCCCACACCTGAAGGACCGGAGAAGTGGTGCCATGGCTTAGGAAAGTGAGAGACCTGGCCTTTGCCTATTAGAGTGAATGATCCAGACATTGTAAATTCAGTGGGAAGAGTACTGCTTATTGATCAGCTTCAATATGTGATTGCTTTATGGGGGTGAGCTCAAGGGCTATTTGAGGGTTTAGGAGGGGGTTGGATGTGCTTATGGGTTCCTTTAAGAGCTTTGAGTGTCTCATGTGTTTTCTATAGCTGTTTATGGGATAATCGTCCTTTGCATCATCTACATTCTCTGTGGGAAGAAATAAAGGCTATCCTATATCCCCTCCCCCCAAAAAATGTTGTACTTGGAGTTATGGTCCCTGAATTTGAATCCTAGGTCTGCTACCTCTAACCTGTGTGACCTTGGTGGTGCCGCTTAATGTCTATGGGTCTCTCTTTATAACTGAAATGAGAGGGGTTTGACAAAATCAATCAATCAAAAAAAATTTTTTTGAAGTAATAACTATTTGCCAGGCATTTCACTAAACACTAGAGACAAAAAGAAAAAGTAAAAATGGTAGATGACCTCCGAGGTCCCTTCCTTCCAGCTCTGGATCTTTGATCCTACGAGGTGAGCCTTGAAAGATGAGTAGGTTGAGCAAGAGTACTGTGGAGTGATGGTTGTGAGAAAATGCTTTGTACACTTTAGTGAATCAGTCCAAAGTAGAAAGCGAGGAAGCCTGAGGAGCCTGAAAGTTGTGTGGAGTTTCAAAGGGTTTCATCAATCTTGGAAGAAACCTTGAAGATCGTGTAGTACAACCCTGTTACTTTATAGGTCTGAGAACAGATCTTCAAGGGAGTTAAATGACTAGGCCAAGCTCACACAACTTAGAATCAAAGCTGGGAATAGAAACCACACCTTCCAGACCATAGTAGTTTCCACTGTACCATCCTGCTGCCTCCTGGATTGTCAGGTTCTCTTCTCCCAAATAGCGATGACATTTTCCCTGTGTCTTTGCTTCTCCATCTGTATGCCAGCTCCTCAGCCTTTATCCAACCCCCCTCCCCCAAAAGAAGGAGAATCCCTCATCTCAGCCCTAGAGATGAAACCTGAGCAAGCAGCTTCAAGCAGAAATGGGCTTTTTGCACAGGCCTGGGAGCCAGGTTGCCAGGAACAACACCATTGTCTTGGGGGAGAACACACTCTTGAATAATTAGCTCATTCTAGAGGAGAATGGAGCCAACACTGAGATACTTCAGAATGTCCCTGCCAAAGTATCCAGGCCCTGGGGTGGCTGGGGGAGAAGGCTGAGAATAGGGTGTTGCATATATAGAAAAATATATTGACAGCTCGCCTTCCCTGGGCCCTGCTCCCCGGATGTCTGCACCATTTCTTCCCTGTTCTTTCCCCACCCCCACCCCACTACTAGGGTATACTCTGAGAAGGGCCAGAGGGTAGCAAGTGCAGCCACCACAGACCTTGGGCAGGAAACAGTTTATAAGCCTTTGGAAAAGCTGAGGTTGCTGGCAGCACCAGCACCATGTGGGGCTTGGCCTGAGCTTCCCTCAGCATAAATCCAAAGATTCAATCACCATCAAAACTGGGAAAAAGAGATAGGGGAAGCTTGGAGAAAAAGGGCAAGGAAAGGCAGGTATCCCTCTCTGGAGATGCCGAGGACAGCAAAGGAGAAAGGATGCACTGTATTCCCACTCTATGACCTACTGTCTCAGGCCAGTGACATTCACAAAGGCAACATGTTATAGTGAAAGGCCCCCTAGACTTGGTGTCAAGAGACCTGGATTGGAGCCTAGGGTTTGTTTACGAGCAAGTCACCTTACTTCAGCTCAGAGGAGCCTCAGTCTTCTCATCTGGGGTATTAACCCTCGAACACCCTACTTCATAGTTGCTATGAGGGAAACATCTCGTAAACATTAAAGCCCATTGAAATGGGATCTAGTATCATCATCACCACCACCACCACCACCACCATCATCATCACCTTCATCATCATCATCATTATTATTACTATTACTGTTACTGTTATTATAGCACAGCCTGAGTGCCTGATAGTAGCTGAAAACCAGAGTTCTGAGTATCATTTTGGGGGAAACGGCTCCAAGAGTCTCTCTCATCCTCTTCACAATCTCCAAGCAAAATAATCTGGGTTGGGGGCAAAAGGGAATAGGGCAAAGTCTATGGAAATCACTAAGTAAACCTTATGGAATCTTTGTGGTGTAATGAAGATTCTTCTGGAATTAGAGTGCTGAGTTCAAATCCTACTTCTGCTACTTAATACCTGGGAAGGTCTCTTTAACTATTTGAAGCTTCGGTTTCCTCCTCCGTAAAATGAGACATTACACTAGATGACTTCTGAGGTTACTTTTAGCTCCAAATCTACTATTCTTGGAATAAGCAGTTCAGTATTCTCCAAACATTTTTGATATCACAACCCATCAGCTAAAAATAATTCTCTAACATGCACACCCAATATGTGCATATTTATTTATTGATAAATTACATATATGGCTTTAAATTCAATTTACTTTGATACTTGGTTTTAATCAGCTGAAAAAGATACCTGAATACACAGATTCAAATAGAAGAATACATTGTTGGGTGTACTTTGTGAATCATGATATTCATTTTTCAGTCCCATTCACCAATTATGCAAAGGAAATTGATGACATTTGCTCGGTGAATCTGCATCTCCCTTGATGACCTCCAGTTGATGGTGAGGTCCCTAGTTGATCAGCTATCCCAGGGGCCTGTGGGGATTTGTAACCCCCACTTTGGAGATCAACTAGAAATGGTGGGTCAGGCTGCATATTGACTTAGAAAACCACAAATTAACGTTATCGACGTTAGATTATATTTTTTATTCATTTTGTTCAACATTTCCAAGTTAGATTTTAATCTGATTCAGGCCCAGTCCAGGAGTTTTGCGGCAAGCTGGGTAACACTTTATTAAGCTTTAATAGTTTAAAACCATACCAAGACTTTTGGAGCTTGCTGGAGAAAAGTGAATGACGGGCCTCAATAGAGTCCTCAGGAACGCTTTAATGGCAAGTACTTGGTTAGGCTTCCTACTCAAAACAGTCACAAGTCCTCATTCCAGCTGAGTTGCCCATTCAATCCCTCCTAGCTAGACAGATTTTCTTCCAAAGAGATAACTTTGTCTCTTTGGAAAAGTAGGGGCTGGGTGTTGTCTGCTGAGCACTTGGGCAGCAGGGAAGAGAGCCTATCCGTTCAGAGACTAGTGAGACAAATGTGTCATTAGAGAAGCACAGAGCAATCTCAGAGATGCTGGTGGGCAGAGGGGATTAAAAGAAGTAGATGAGAGTAGTCACATTAAAGAAAGGAAAGGAAAGATTATTCAGATGTCTTTTTAGTCTGGAACAGCACACTACTGAATCTCCACTGTCTTATGTGTGGGTTCCAAGCTTAACCTCTCTCAGCCTCAGTTTCCCTCACATGCAAAATGGAGTCAATAGCAGTCGTCTTGCCTACCTTGCAGATAGAGTAAATAACAAAGGTGAGTACTGACTGTGCCTCGAGTATAGTAGGTACTTGGTAAATGTTTGTTAAAAAGACAGTATATTGTAGTAGATGGATAGTTGCCTTGGAGTCAGGAAGACCTAGGTTCAAATCTCAAACCTGAGGCTTACTGCTGGTGTGACCCTAGGCAAAGTGATGAATATATTTGGACCTCAATTTCCTCATCTTTAAAATGAAGGGGTTGGACTAAATAATTTGTGAAGTCCCTTTAAGCTCTGGATCTATGAACTTATGATTATTTCCTACAATTATATCCCTAAGTGGTTAATAGGGCATACTAATTCCCTTCTGTCCACTTCACCCTCCCCTTCTAAGAGAATTCACCCAGAGCTTCCCACTCTCCCACACACGTTCCCCATCCCAGACAAGCAGTCTGCTCACCCTGGAGGTAGGGGCTGGGAAAAGGCCGATCAACAGCCAGGAAAAAGGTAGAGAAAGTATGAAAAAGAACCAAAGGAATGGAGTACAAAGAGAAGAGACAGAGACGAGGGATGTGTCCTCACTTAGCCTTCTCTCTGGGCCTCCCTCTGCCCTGGTGCCAGTCTGGGAAGCTTTCAAAGGATAGATTTCTGAGGAGCGTGTCGCTTTTCAAGATGTCCATCTTGAACAGGGCCAACTAACTGGTTATGATATGGGTGAGCAGACTCATTGTCCGTGGCTACCCTGCTCACCCCCCCCAACACACAACACACACACATACACACACACACACACACACACACCTCCTGATGAAAACTGAGAACCCCAGACTGTGGAGTGATCGCATCTCCTCATCTTCGCAAAAGTACCAATGCCTCAAATCACAGCAACGTTTTGTAAAAACCTCAACCCTAGATGCACTCCGAGCTGTGCTGGCTACCCTTTAGGAGTTTATGAACAAAAACAAAGCTAGTATGAAAGAAAAGGAGACATGGATTGGTATAGATTTGAGGGCAGGTTTGGTGGGGGGTTCTGGGGGAGAGCACATCGGATGCACGTACAGAAGGATGAAGAACACTTTAAGAAATGAGGAAAGCCCTTGCTTGCTCAGAGAGCAAACCGGATGATCAGACTCTGGACTTCGCCTCCAGGGAGCTGAACTTGAAAGGTGACAATTTTATAATGCATTGACAGAACTTGAATCCTTCAGCAGCACAGAATTTTACACCTAATTAGTAAAAAATAATTACTTAAAACAGAAAGCTACCAGATGTCTAGGTTAGCTTCTCTTCTTTCCAACTTCCTCCTTCCCTTTCTTATCCTTGACTTGGGAATAATTGGTGGTACTTGCCGCAGGTGTAAAAATGCCCCGCAATGGCTCCAGTATTCATTTCTCTACCGAGCTCCTCTCTCCCACCAAGGCTACTTGGTGAAAGTCACTTTTGTGAAACAGATACTGAATAGAAACAGCAGGACAATTGATCCTGCCCCACTAAATGTCGCAGTAGACTCTCCAGCCAGGATTTCACCATCTTGTTTATGAGTTTGGAATGGAGCAGATCTGGAAATGATTCTAGTTAACCCAAGCCCACTCTGGGTCAGGGTAGTCTATCCTAAAGGACAGGCTGACATCTTAGAGAATCATAGGGAAGGGAATTAGTGTCCCATAGAAGGGAGATCAAAGGCCATCTGGCTAAACTCCCTCATTTTACAGATGGGCCCAGGGAGGTTTGACCTAGCCCCAAATTTCACAGTTAGTAAGTATCAGAGGTGGATTTGAATCCAGATCCTTTGTCTTGAGAGTCAGTTGTTCTTTCTACTACGGCATGCTCAATGATTGCCTCTCCAGTGACCCGTACTTTTTGTACATTATAAGAAGGGAGGGGAACAACAACAGATGCCTATGAAAGATGCCTCAAAGCCTGGGATCAGTTGGTTGACCCTGCCCCAGACCTGTCTGCCCAGTCATTCCTAGTATCTCCCAGACCTCCAAGGAATCAGTACCTATATTTCTACCCAGACCCCCATCCTTACCCCCTAGCAACAGGTCTGGGGCAGAACCAGACAAGTCCCTGGGAACAGCAGATCAAAGAGGGGCTCTCTAGGCCTTCAATTCTATGATGCTTTCCTAGGAATGGAGTCAGGAGTTGGAGGAAGGTGAGATGGGGAGAAGGCAGAGACCATGATGATCTTTGTGAACCCTTGCATTAATCAGGTCTGTTGTATTTTGCAAGACTCAATCATCTCAGCAGCTGAATCTGGCCACATCTGGTTCCCTTTTCTTTTAGCTCATTGTGGTATTAGTGGGGCCAAGCCCTCCGCAGCCTGAGCTCAGAGCTGGCACGAGGAGAAGTCCTGTCAGTCCTTGATGTGGCCTGGGGCAGTGCCCTGCGTGCTGGCCCAGGGGAGCACACACCTTGTTCTCAGGCTGGAGCCCAAGCCAAGTGGCCTCATATCCCCTGCAGCCTCTTTGTGGCACCAACCAAGGATTTGCAGCCACCAATCAGTCCTATTAAAACATCCCTGGTCTTGGGAAGGAATTTGTGCTCTGTGGTAGAACGCATGAGCTGTGATGCTTCCAGTGACGTGTGGTCAAGATCTTCCGGGGGCAGGTTAGGCCCTGGGTGATTTCCCTACAGCTGAGGGAAATAAACTCTCCCTGCCAACTCCACAAGAGAGCAAATGCATTTCCTTCTCTTACTAGCCTTCTGAGAGGCCTGGGTAGGAAGAATTCAGAAAAAAGAGAGACCCTAGAAAGCGACAGCCAGGGAAACTAAGGAAAGTACCAATCTGAATTGAGATTCTCCTAGAGTTCCCATCTCTCTGGTTTGTCATCTTTCCCAGTTAGTAGGTTTCCTTACTATTCAGTCCCCAGAGTGGACAGGGGATGTATTGGTAAATACAACCAGCTCTGGGTGGCAGGGAGGGGAATAGAATGTAAGGCAGGACATACTTTTAAATTTAAATTTAAATTTAATCTGTATATTAATACAGATTATACTTATAATATTATAACAGAGTATATATAATATTATAACAGATTATATATAATAATAAATTTAATCTGTATATTAATACTTTCTCCATCACTTTCTTAAGTTTAAACAATCAACAAATGAAGCCCTAATTTGTAGCATTTGCCAGTTTCCAAATTTAACAATTGAGCTTTACCTCTCCGCAGTCTGAAATGACTCCAGCACATCCTTGCCTTGCCATCTGTACCTCTCTTGCCATTCCCTTTGGCACCGATGCAGCTGCGAGATACCAGTGGTGAGCCATAGGCAGTTCTCCCCCCCCCCCCCCCGCATTCAAGCCAAAACTCCTGTGTTCAGCTCTGGGCATCTTTTTCTGGAGAAAGACACTGAAAATATAAAGAGCACCCAAAACAGGGGCATGATGAATGGCCCTGAATCTGTGCGATATGAGGATAGGTTAAAGGAACTAGTGATGTTTAGCCTCTCTGGAAGAGAGGAGAGGGGAAGAGGGGAAAGGAGGGGAGGGGAAAGGAGGAGAGTGGAGAGGGGAAAAGAGGAGAGGGGAAGAGAGGAGAGGGAAGGGGAGGAGACATGAGAGGAGAGGAAGAGGAGAGGAGTAGTATAAGCAGTGTGGTAAAATGGAGATCTCTGACACTTAACAGCTGTGGGACCATCACAGCGTCATTTCACCTCTGAGCCTGTTTCTTCATCCATAAAATGGGAATAACAATCCCTGTAGTTCCTACCTCACAGGAACTGTGTTTGTGAGACTCAAAGAAGATGGTGTATTTAAAGTGTTTTATAAACCTTAAACTTGTATAAACCTATAAGTAGTATTCCTAAAGTCTTAGGGAAATTTTAAGCTTTAATACCTTATTTTATATATATACCACTCTTCTCCGCTCCAGGGTTGTTGTGAAGGTCAAATGTGATAATATTTGTAAGGGGACTAGCACCTGCATGTAGTAGGTAATTAATAATAATAAACGCTTATTTCCCTCCTTTCAAGCTATTATAGCTTACAACTGCACTAAGACTTTGGGGACACATTTTATAAATATTAGCAGATCCATAAGGATTTGCCTGGCCTGCTTTGGGGAGGCCCATCTTGATACCATACTACACCTCAAAACCCTTAGTCCCATTTCCTCTTCCTCCATCAACCCCAAGGCCTATTGAATCACAAGTCTGAATCTAATAAGCAAAGCCATATCTCTTTAGTGGCACCTTTCTGAGTATTGTTGGGAGGAACGGTAAGTCAGTGAGGAGGACCTATTAGAATTTCCATGGTCTAGTCCTTAGTTAAGGGAATTGTAAGGGAATGAACAATCAGCAAACCTTTATTAAGTACCTGCTATGCATCAGGCATTATGCTAGATGTTAGTGCTACAGAAACAAAAATCAAATAACCCCTGCCTTCAAGAGACATTCTGTCAGGTTCTACAGCTCATACGCATATAAGTACATACAAAACTAGATAGAAATATGTACACAGTGTCCCAAATGTCTTGGCACAGTTTCAAGTTGAAACTTTTTTAAGTTTAAACTTAAACTTCACCAAGACTTTTGGGACACAGTATATAAGGTAATTTCAGGCAAAGGCAAAGGCACAGACAGTTGCCTACCCTGATGCCAGTGTGGTGGTCTAAGAGCCCATCCTCTCCAGTCCAACTCCACAAACACTTATTAAATTTTCATTACATTCTAAGTATTTGGGATACAAAAAAATTGATATGGCACAGATCTTTTTCTTAAGGACTTTATTGGTTTTTTCATAGTATTTTGTTTTTTCCAATTACATGTAAAGACAAATTTTAACATTCACTTAAAAATTTTAAGTTCCAAATTTTCTTCCTCTCTTCCCCCCACCAAGATGATAAGTAATTTGATATAGGTTCTATATGCACAATCATGTAAAACATATTTCCATATTTATTGTGTTGTGAAAGAAGAAACAGACCAAAAGAAAAAAAACCACAAAAAAAAGAAAGTGAAAACAGTATGTTTCAATCTGCGTTTAGATTCCACCAGTTCTTTCTCTGGATGTGAATAGCATTTTCCCTCGTGAGTCCTTTGAAATTATCTTGAATCATTGTATTACTGAGAAGAGCTAAGCCATTCATAGCTGAGCATTGCACAGTGTTGCTGTTACTGTGTACAATGTTCTCCTGGTTCTGCTCACTTCACTTTGCATGGTGCACTTTGCATGTGCTTTGTAAGTCCGTCCATCCCCTGCTCAATTCAATGAAACAGTCTCTGCCTTTGAATTTATCACTGGATCTAAAATCTTTCTCTCTGATAGGTCAATGCGGCAGTGGCTAGAAATTGTACTGTCTAGTAGTACAAGTACTGTCCTTGGGGTCAAAGGATTAGAAGCCAAATATTGACTCTCTTTCTTCCTATCTGTATGAACTTGGACAGTTCGTTTTTTCAGGACCTCAGTATTCTCAGCGGTAAAAATGAGGGGATTGAGCCAGATGACCTCTAAGGTTCCTTTCAGTTCCACATCTATGGTCTGATGACACAGGCAGAAGAAACTACCCCTCTCCTTCCCCCCTTTCCCTCAGCTTCAGTGGTGTTACTGCCCCAAAGCCAGAATAGCATAGTCCAGCCAAAAGCAACCAAAATGAGCTGTCAGCCCAGCCAAGGAAGGACATGTTAAGTATAAAAGGAATTTTTTTTTCGACCACATACTTTGGAGTTACAACTGCACTTTAAAGAGAGTGTCAGATTGGTAGAGCTGGTCAAGGTCCAAGACAAATGTTTGATGTTTGTTTTTGAAACCAGGCCGCCAGAATTTCAAACCCAGCAAGCTTATTAGAGGAAAATGCTTCTTTGACAGGCATTCAAGGGCACAGCTTTCTACAGGAGAGGGTTGAGGGCCTTCTCAGACACCAGAGCACAGAGGGCTGAAGATCTGCTGCCTGAGATTGTAGGTAAATGTGCAGGTGGGAATATGATGAGCTCAGGCCCCAGGGCTACTAACAGGGTCAAAACATTTAACCAGTGCAAAGCTCCTCTCTGATAGGCTTGATCCCAATTTAAAGAAGGAAGAGACCAACCAAATGAAGTGACTGGCCTAGGGTTAGACAATAAAGAAATGGTAGAAATGACAATAGGATTCAGGACCACCTCTGTCCCACCATCAGCTCCCTAACTAAAAATATCAAAGAATTCCCTCCTCCAACAGTGAAGTTCATTTAAAGCATCTAATTCAAACAAAATGAGTATCTGTCTAACCGAACAACCTGGCTGAATCAATCAACAATTAACAGCAAATATTGACTAAGAACCTACTCAACGTCCAGCATCATTCCAGTCTAATTGGGGAGACAAAACAGACGTACATGCCTTAAGTGACATCTTTTACCTTCCTTGGTCTAGCTCTAGTTGCTATGATGGGAGTTTAGGTTTAATAGGAGGTTTGGGGAGAGGAGAGGTGAAGAGAGACTGGAAAAAGTCCAAGTATATGGACTAATAATTGCAGCTGAAGAGATTAGGAATTTAAAACTGTGGGGAGGACATTTAAGTTCTATTAGCTGTCAAGACCTCCTTCCCAACTTTCCCCTATCCCAAGATCTCTTCAAGTCAGTTAACTGGTCAACCAACATTTATTAAGCACCTACTATGTGCCAGACACTATGGTAAATGTTGAGGATATAAAAAAGGTGAAAAAAATTTCAATTAATTAATTTTTTTTAAAAAGTGTCCCTACTTACTCTCAAAAGAACTCCCAACCTAATGAGGAAAACAACATGAAAAAAAAAGCTATGCACAAACAAGATATACACGGGGTAAATTGGAGTTAGTTTCTAAGTGAAGGCTCTAAAATTAAGAAGAATTTAGAAAGCTTCTTGAAGAAGGGAGGACTTTAGCTGAGACTTGAAGGATCTGTGACCAGTGAGAAGGATGATTCTGGGTTAGATTTTAAATGTATCTGGTTATGAACATATCATGTATATGTTTGTGTTTGGGGAAATAGACAAGTGCCAAAAGATTAATACCAAGAATTAA
>NW_020954591.1:28382254-28390958 GCF_900497805.2 Vombatus ursinus
TAGGCCCAACTTATCTTTCCAGTTGGATATGATGCTCTAGGCTACACTGGCTCTCTTAAAATGCTCATACGTTAAATAGAGATAATAATGCCTTTTAAAATTATTTTACAGGATTGTTGTAAAGGGACCTAGGTAAATACACAATTGTCCTACATGTTATTAAAATGTCTGAACAAGAGACCTAATGTACTAAGCACCTGGGGACTTTATTACCACAAATGACTCTGCATATAGGTAAGAAACATCAGACATAAAAGTATATGTTCATGTTTGGGGAAATAGACAAGTGCCAAAAGATTAATACCAAGAATTAAATGCTGTCAGAAGTCAAGATCACCCAGGGCTAGGGCTAGCTTATTCTTATTCACTTATATCCCTACTTTAACCTTAATACTTAGACTAAGCCCCTTACAATGCCTGGAAGATTTTAAAATACTTTAAGTAGAAAAATGAGGGGGGACCCATAAATAAAATTTAAAAGACACATGCTCCAGGAGAGCTGGTATGGTCCTTTGAAAAGAGGACCATATATATTCCACCAATAATGTCATGTTGTCTTAGGTAAATTATGTTATTTCTCTTAATTTTACTTATGATTTAATGCCTGATATATATCAAGCTTTGACATTTAGAAAGCACTTTACCTATGCTCGCAATTGAACCTCAAAATGCCACTGTGAGTCAGGTACTACAAATATCATTATTACTTTACAGATGAGAACATAACAGTTGGTAAATCACCTAACCTCCCTGGACCTCAGTTCCCTCCTTGGCAAAATTAGGACAGTTGTACTAGGTAGTCTCCAAGTCCCCATTCAGATCTAAATCTATGATCACATCATCACCGAGCGGTGAATCAAGGGATCCACGAAGCACAAGCAGGCAATGGAAACCAAGAAGTCACCCTAAATCCAAATCTAGTTCAAACCACTGCCACACTGCCACTCAAAATCCAAATATGTAAAATGGAGACAGTGTGTATTTTCTTAATTATTCTTAATGATATTAATTAAGATCAGAATCTAAAAACACTTTAAAGTATGCAAAAGCATTCCAGAAATACAACCATTCTTTCACTTACCTGCTGTGCAATCTTTGACAATTTACTCCACCTGTCTGAGCTGCCACGTTCTCATCTGTAAAATAAGTTCATCCAGCAAACAAGTCCTCATCCAACAATAAGTTCAATCCAACAAAAACTTCTCAAGCAACAATAACAAAAATAAATGACATTTTACTAGGACTTTACATCCACCATCTTGTTTTAGCCTCATAACAACCCTCTGTGGTAGATATTAAAGGAATTATTATCTCCTATTTTTACCAATGAGGAAACTGAGACATAGAAAAGTTGAGTGACCTACCCAGGATCACACATATTATTAGTATAAGAAACAAGATTTGAATCAGTTCCTCCAGACTCCAGATCCCACACTCTATCCATTATGACACACCACCTCTTATAGATATGTACTTAATTGGAAAAAGCTCTACAGGTTCAAATTACAAACCAAGTAAGATAACATATCGTAAAAGTCCTTTGCAAACCTTAAAGAGTTGTATAAATGCTAGCTATTATTATATATTATTGTTGTTTTCAACAAGGGTTGCTGGCAAACTACAACCCACAGAGCAAAAACGACCCCCAGTCAGTTTTTTGGGTGGTGGATGACCAAACCTTACTTAGCTTACAGACCACACAAAAACAGGCAAAGAGGCAAGGCCAGTTTGCCAACCCCAGGTGTGCAACATCCCCAACAAGTGGGCATGCAGACAATACTTAAAAACCTTCTACCTGCTTGAGGCAGCAAATTCCATTTTTGGAGAGCTCTAATTTCAATGAAATTTTTTCATACACTGAGAAGAAATCGGCCTTCTTACAACTTCAGTCCATTGCATTAAGTTGTATCTTCCACTGCCAAGTTCTAACACCTTTTCCACATGACAATCCTTCAAATACTTGAAGACAATTATCATATACCACCCCCTCCCACCAACACCCTCAAGTCTTCTCTTTTCCAGATTAAACATTTCTATTTCTTTTTAAAGGTCCTCTTATTACAGAGTTTACGGCCCCCTCGTCATCTTCATCCCTCTCCTCTGGACATACACCATACTTGTCAATGTCACTTCTAAAATGCCCAGAACTGGACACAATAGTCCAGATGGGATCTAGATGGTTACTATACATCTATTAACGTTGTCTAACATCACATTGGTTCTTCTGGCTGCTGCATAGCAAAGTGGATTCATGTTTGGCTTGAAATCCACATAAATCTTCTTCAATTGAATTACTTTCTGCCCATATCTCCCTTATATTAGACTTATATGTATTTCTTTAAATGCAAGTATAATAATTTATAATCATTTGTGCTAAGTCTCATGTTGTTCATTTCATCCATCATTCCAATGGGCAAAAATCTTTAAGGATCCCAAACCTGTCATACAACATATTAGCAACTATTCCTAGTTTTATGTCATATTCAAACCCGATGTGCATGACATTTATGCCTTCCTATAAGCCATTAATTAAAATACTAAATAGAACAGGGCCAAGGAGAGAATACTCTAGTGCTCTACTAGAGAGATCTCTCCCAAGCTTTAACATCAGTCCATTAACTAACATTCTTTGCATTTAGTCAGTCGACCAGTTCTGAACCCACATAGCTATATTAACAATAAACGATCTTGCCAGAAGGAACCTAGAAAAGATTGCCAAAGATTACAAAGCCTTGGGGAAGAAATTGAAGACCAGAGACCCAGGTGTTGTTTTCATCACTGCTGCCCATTGAAGGCAAGGAATGCAGAAGAGAAAAACTGATTAGGGAAGTGAACAGCTGGCTAAGAAGATGGTGTCTGAGAATGGAATTTGGATTTCTGGACCACAGCTTAAAACATAGGAATGACAGGCACCTGGCCAGGGACAAAGTGCACTTAATAAAGGCTGGTAAGAATATATTTAAACTAAAAAAGGGTGGGGGAGGGAGAAAATTACCCATGTATATCCACCAAGCTAAATACCAGATACTAGATACTCTCTAGATACTGGAGAGTAACTACAATGAAGAAATAATAGCAGTTAGGAAGTTCATAGGAGACAAAAATCCAAGAAATGTCCATTCACAAATGCATAAAATTTAGTCAGCAATAAAAGGGAACTAGAAATCCTAATACAAAGAGGCAAATGTAATCTGTAGACTTGGTGGAATCAAGCCCATGGGATAGACATTTTGTTGTTCAGTCATTTCATTTGTGACCCCATTTGAGATTTTCTTGGCCAAGATACTGGAGTGGTTTGTCATTTTCTTCTCCAGCTCATTTTACAGATGAGAAACTGAGGCAAACAGGATTAAGTGACTTGCGCAAGGTCACAAAGCTAGTAAGTATCTGAAGCCAGATTTGAATTCAGAAAGATGAGTCTTCCTGACTGTAGGCCCTGCCTTCTGTCCACTTCGCCCCCTAGCTGCCCTAAGGATAGATATACCTCTTTCCAAAGGAAGGAGTTAGGTTAAAAAAAAAAAAAAAAGAGGAGGGTGGAGTAGCATTGTACATAAAGACAATATGTATTAATTAGCATAAATGACTTGCCTATAGTTAAAAAGCACTGGGCACAAAACATCAGGTAATTTCCTTGTATCATTCTTGTAAGGAAATCCAAAAAACAGAGGCAGAAAGTATAGTGGATAACATTAGAGTGAATGGGAAGAGGAGAAACTATTTTGCCTGTAAAGGATACTACAGACTATGGGGACAGAAAGAGAAAGTAGAAGAGTTCAGGAGACAAATAATAATGATGGGGGACTTCAGTTATCTAGATATCTGCTGGAGACCCCTAAGCAGTTAATAATTTATTAACTTACCTGAATTATAATTTATATTATATAATCTTTCAAAAAGTGGAAAAACCAGTGAAGAGAAATTCTATTCTGGATAAGTCCCATCGACAAGAAGGAACTGGTTGTTGGGGTAGAAGTAATAGGAACTTTATAAGAAAATTGTCATTCACTCCAAGAGACCGTGATAGAGGAGAAGAAAACTTGGCATAGTCTGACACATACCCTAGATTTGAGGGGAGCAGATTTCAAATAAAGTAATTGCTCTGGCCTCACTCTCCAGATGAAGCACACTCCATTTTCTGGTTAGGGTTTAAGGGCCATGCCTGAGGGGTAGAGGGTGTCCTCCATACTATCATCTCAAGACCCCATTTCAGTGTGTTCCCTCCACTACTAACCACCAGTGATTAATGCCCCAATTCCATTCATCCATTTAACATCCCCAATTTTGTGCATGTGAAAGTCAGTTTTTGAACCTAACTGTAAGACTTTACAGAATGTAAATCCAGAAGGGGACACCCAGAATGTGGAAGTGCCTTGAGTCCATGCCATATAAAGATCAATTAAGGAAACTGAGAATACTTAGCAAGGAGGAGAAAAATTGGGTAAGGGAGGGGGTGGAGAGAAGATATGATATCTGTTTTAAAGTATCTGAAGGGATGTCCTAAGGAAGGCATGCTCTGTTTGGCCCTGGTGGAAAGAGGACCACTGTGTGGAAATTTCAAAACGGTAAATAACTTCCTAATAATTAACACTATCCCAAAGTGGAATAAGCAACCTTGGGAGTTTCCTCTTCATTTGGACATCTTAGAGCAGAGACTGGATGATCAGTTGCTGGTTATTTTGTCATGAGGATTTCCTAGCTGCCTACTGAGGTAGTTACTAGCTCTAAAAGTCTCCGACTCTGGGATTATCATCCAATCTCTATCTCTACCTCTTTTCCATGGCATAAAAGACTTTGTCAAGAGCCTTTGCTGAAATCTAGATATGTTTGGTCCCCAACGTTTCTCTGATCTTCTAGTCTAGTAATCCATTTTTTAAAAAAGGAAATGAGAACAAAATCAATATTATTTGCTCTGAATGAAGCAATTCTAGCTCTTAGTGATAATCTTTGCCCTTTCTAAATGCTCAGAAAATATTCCTTTAATAATCCACTATAGAATTTTTTTTTCAAAAATTAAAGTCGGACTCACAAGCTTACAGTTTATGTGGGATCCACAGTTACTGATTTTCTGGACCTATAAAAGGATAAAGTAACCTCCAGGCTGGTTGTGGAGGTTAGAAACTGGTCTGGGTATGGTGAAGGAAGAAATGTGGGCAGAGGGTGGTGAAGTAACCCTAAAGAATTTGAGTGGTTACTATAGTATTTTTAGTGGGTACTTGGAAGCTCCTAAGTGGAAGGAGTTTGTGAATGGAAGAGAGGGTAGGAGGAGAAGAGAAAAAGAGAACAGAGGAGAATGAAAGGAGAGGAGAAGAAAAAGAGAGACAGAGACAGACAGAGAAAGCATAGGACGTACAAGATTAAAAGTAACAAATTGTAACAGAATGATGTATTCACCTCCTTCCCCTCTTGAAAATCCATTTGCCTGTCTCCAAGGGCATTTCTCTTGTAGGCCATGTTTTCTCACAGACAGTGGGACTCAGTAGCCCAAAGCCCAGGGCTCGGGACTCTAACACGGTGAAGCTGCAAGGTGTGGTGAAAAGAGTAACAGGAGTCAGTAGGTCTGTGTTCTAGTTGTAGCTCCACCACCAATGACCTGTAAGACCTTGGACAAATTGTATCACCTCTTTTTTTAAAGCTTTCCCTACAAAGTAGGAAATAATAATACCCAACGTATCAATTCCAACCAACTATACGATAAGCATTTAATTCAGTATATGCCATGCGACAGAAACCAGTCTGGCCTCTGGAGATGCAAAGACAAAAATGAAACAGACTCTTCTCTCAAGGAGTCTACATTCTATCAGGAGACACAAGGACATAAATAATTATATACAAAATTTAAGTGGGGGGGGTGCACATCATGAAGCTTCCTTCACAAAGTCTCATTCTGATGCCTTAATCTGAATTCTCAAACTCTTTGTCACTAGAGTATAACTTCTTACAGGTTCTACCAAACTGGGAATGTTTCAAATATGGTCCAAACAGCAAACTCTGCTTCTGGAGACCAACCTCACCTAAGAACAGCAACAATAGGTATCTAGCATTTATACAGCCCTTTAAGGTTTGTAAAGCATTTTACATGTTATCTCATTAGATCTCACAATAAACCTGTGAGTTAAGTGTTATTATTATCCCATTCTACTGATGAGGAAACTGAAGCTGAAAGCAATTGAGTGACTTACCTAGGATCATACAATCAAGTAAATGTCTGAGGCAGGATTTGAACTCATATCTTCTTAGCGCAAGCCTGGTGCTCTATCCACCAAGATACCTTGCTGCCAAAGAAGAAGCCAAAGACTTGTAAACCATACAGAAGCTTTGGACCAATATAGATTGAATATTTTCCTCAAGGAGAGTGTTCATAAGTGCTGGGAATGATGAGCCCTGCATGTATTATAACAAACTAAAAGTATTATACTTTAGCAAACAGGAAACAACTGGTTACCAGCATTTGTCACTGCCAAATCATAGGCTTGTGTCCAATCAGACCACTGACTTTTGAGAACAAAGATCAAAATTAATGCCCAATTAAAAAATAACAATGAGAATGTATACCCCAATACAAAGGGAACTATTTATGTTAAGAATTGGGAAATGGATTTTTAAAACTAGAAATTACAAATCAATTACCATAACAAGAAGACCAAAAAAGTATACAAACTACCCTAGCCAACAGATACTCATCTCTTTGACGAGTGGAAAGATATGACAGCCAAGGACAACAATGGTTTATAATATAAACTCTTTCGTAAAATACTACAGGGGAGGAGGATGGAAGATTATAAGCAGTATTGCCTCATAAAATAGTGAGAAGCAATGGAGGAAAAACAAGTTACAGAAAGCTTGGCAAATGACAAAGTTAAGCCAGATCACTCCTCAGATATTTAAGGATAAAAGTAGGCATTAGATTTGTGCTGTTTGGCCCCAGAGGGTAGAACCAGAAGCAATGGGTTGAAGTTGAAAAAAAGGAAAATTTAGACTTGGTATCAGGAAAAACTTCCTATTAATGAATTGTCCAAAAGTGGAATGGGCTGCCTCAAGAGATACTGAATTCCTCCTCATTGGGCTCTTCAGAAAGAGTCTGGAAACTAATTTGTCAAGTATGTTATTGTGTGGATTCCTTTCATATCTATATAGGAATAGAAGGCTGTTGAGGTTCCTTAAGACTCTCAAATTCTATGTATGGGATTCAGAGAAAAATGTTTAAAAGAACAGGTTAAAAATGGAAAAGATTTGTCAAGATATCTACAGCAAATTCTTTTTTCCATCAATGAAAATTAAGTCACTACGTATGGACTATAACATTACAGTCCCCAACATGTTGGTTAAGGACATAGCAACAGCACTCAGAAAAACAAAGATGGAAAGAGCTATTGGACCAGATCATGTAGACACAGAGAAGGTCTGTGCTAGAGGTGATGTAATTTAGAAGATATTGAAAGACCAGTTCTCAAGATCTGATACCTGAAAGAGGAGATCAAAAACTTGAGAGGAAAATTAGACATTCTTATCCAAAAAAAGCAACCAAGAAAAAATCAGTAACTATAGATCCAATCTCTATAAAAACCCTTATAATAATAATATACACATGTATCAAGGATATCCTTGGTAAAGACATGAGAAAGGAACATAAAGGTTTTTACAAATTATATTCCACAGTAGACCCCTTTCTAGTCACAAAGTCAACTGAGAAATATAGACTATAGAAGATCCTACTATACTTACTGTTAGATGACTGTGAGAAAGCAATTTGTTGGATAGAATAAAATGCTGCCTTAAAGGTTCTCCTCCAACAAAGGATTTTCAGGGGCAGCTAGGTGGTGCAGTGGATAGAGCACTGGCCCCAAAGTCAGGAGTACCTGAGTTCAAATCCAGCCTCAGACCAAACACTTGACACTTACTTGCTGTGTGACCCTGGGCAAGTCACTTAACCCCAATTGCCTAAAAACAAAACAAAAAACAAAGGATTTTCCATGAATGTGTGTGTCATACAAAATCACAAAACATGTCATACAAAATCACATGAAATTCCTCGAAAGATGGGACAGAGGTAACTTTGTTCAATAATTCTCTGATTATAATTATCAATAAGGACATCACAAAGGGAGACATATCTTCACCAAATGTATTTGCCACTGTCACGGAGAATGTCCATGAATGCAGGGTTCAAAAGCAAGAGGAATTTCCTAGAGATAGTGAGGTCCTACAAATGTATTATTTCAAATGACAATGTGCTGGTATCATCAATCTCAGGTTAATAATAATAATTATAATAATAGCTGGCATTTATATAGTGATTTAAGGTTTGCAAAGCAAAGCATTTTATAAATATTATTTCCACTTTATCCTTACTACAACCCTGAGAAGGAGGTGCTATTGTTATCCCCATTTTACTGCTGAGAAAACTAAGCCTGAGAAGTTGTGACTTGCCCAGGGCCACACAGATAGTAAGCGTCTGAGGCTGCATTTGAGTTAGGTCTACTACCTCACTCCCTCTAGGAACATTGCAGAGCCTCCTAAATAAGACCTATAATATTTCAAAACTATCCACACAAGGACAACCAAAAGGATGAATACTGCTTATTGTCCCAAGTATGGTAAGTAGTTGAATGAAAATCCCATAGAGCTGGTCATAAGTGTGTATCTATACATATATGCATATAGATAGATAGATAGATAGATAGATAGATAGATAGATAGATAGATA
>NW_020954591.1:28390968-28511252 GCF_900497805.2 Vombatus ursinus
ATAGATAGATAGATAGATAGATAGATAGATAGATAGATAGATAGATAGAATCTTAGACAGAGACTCAGAGAACTAAGAATTTTTCTACCTAGGACTAAAACAAAGGTAGCAGGAGTGGGGAGCAGATATGTCATAAGATGGAATCCACTATCTCCCAGAAACTTCCATTTGTGGGTTACATTTTTTCCTGGCATCAAGCCTATACTTTATGCCTCTTTGCAAATTCTACCCATTTTTCCTAGTTCCTCCTTGAAGGCCAAAGAGAACGTCTAAAACTTCTTCTACTTGACAGCCTTTCAATACTTCAGGACAACTGCCAGATTCCCTGTAAGTTTTCTCTTCTCCAAGTTAAACATTTCCAGTTCCTTCAACCTGTCCTCATATGACATAAGACTCTTACCATTTAACCAAGCTGGAGGGATAGCTAACACAATAGATAAAAAATTACCATCCAAAAAGATCTTCACTATTGAGAACATTGAACTGAAAAAAATGAAATGGAATTTAATAAGGTTAATACAAAATCTTACAGTTGGGTTCAAAAAATTGGCTTCACAAGTAAAAGTTAGGGGAGACATAGTTAGACTATAATTTGTCTGAAAAAGATCTCAGGGGTCTTAGGCAGGCAAGCAGTAAACAAGCATTTGTTAAATGCTTACTATGTGCCAGGTACTGTTCTTTTTTTCCATTTAAATAGTATTTTATTTTTTCACTTAGATGTAAAGACAATTTTAACATTCATTTTTTATAAAATTTTGAGTTCTGAATTTTCTCCCTCTCTCCCTCTCAACCCCTCCTCCCAAAGACTTTAAGCAACTTTATATAGGTTATATATGTGCAATCATGTAAAACCTATTCCCATATTAGTCATGTTGTGAAAGAAGAAACAGTTTACAAAAAAAATACAGTTTACAAAAGAAAAAAAAACAAAAAAAATAAAGAGAGTGAAAATAGTATGCTTTGATCTGCATTCAAACTACATCATTTCTTTCTCTGGATGTGGATAGGATATCTCCCATCATGAGTCCTTTGGAATTGTCATGGATCATTGCATTGCTGAGAAGAGCTAACTTATTCATAGTTGATCTTTGCACAGTGTTGCTGTTACTATGTACAATGTTCTCCTGGTTCTGCTCACTTCCCTTTGCATCAGTTCATGGAAGTTTTTCCAGGTTTTTCTGAAATAATCCTGCTTGTCATTTCTTATAGTACAGTAGTATTCTGTTAAAACCATATACCACAGCTTGTTCAGTCATGCCCCAATTGATGGGCATCTCTTCAATTTCCAATTTTTTGCCACCATGAAAGAGCTGCTATAAACATTTTTGTACATGTGGGTCCTTTTTCCCTTTTTTATGACCCCTTTGGGATACAGCAGATACTGTTCTAAGAGCTGCAGATACAAATAGAGTAAAGAGAAAGATAACTCTTGCCCTCAGGGAGTATACTTTCTAATAAGAGAAGACAATACACAAAAGGGGGCTGAAAAGGAGTTGGGGATAAAGGTACCCTTGACCTTTATCTTGCCACTGGATTCCTGTGACTCTGGAGGAGAGAGTGAGGCTGACAACATCATGCAGTTCTGTTTCACTGAAATTCAGCTCACACACAAGTCAAGACAGTATGTTGGTGATGTCATTAGGCCTCTTCGAGAATGAAGGATGAACAACAGATACAGAACAGACTCTTTCAGGGACATGGTGTTGTGATCAGGAACAATAAAAGTTGACTAGCATGGGCCCCTCTACAAAATGGAGGCACCAGGGTGGACTTGCCAATGACAGAAGGCTGCTGGCATAGCAGATGGACGTTCCAAGGTGAGGAGACCCCAGTCACAGGGGGAGTTTCTGGGTAATGCTCCAGTAGAGGCATAGTGTTGAAATCCAGAGTCAGGAGCACAGCTGGGAGGGAAATAAAGTTTGGCCAATCTAGGCCTCTCTCCAAAACAGAGGTTCCAGGAGGCACTCACCAGTGGGAAAAGGAGACTGGGATGGTGGATGGATGTTCCAGGGTGAGAAGGCCCCAGATGCTGACTTAGACCGAAAACTCAACATGAGTCAGCAGTATCACATAGCAGCCAAAAAAAAAAAAAAAAGGAATGACAGTTATAGCTTCCAGGAATAAGTGGGTGGTAGTCTAACTGCACTCTGCCCTAGTCAGAACCCCATCTGGAATATTGTGCTCAATTCATGGCACCATATTTTAGTCTGTGGAGATCCAATCTTCCATTGCTAATGGGGGTTAGGAAAGTTAGCCCAGAGGATCTGGTTCACTGAACACAGTGCTTAACACTCAGTAGGCACTTACTAAAGGTCGCATTGAATTTCTCTGTCTCTGAGATTTGTTCTCTGGTAGTGGCTACATTGACCACATCTTCAACACGACACTGGGCACAGCAAACCCACAGGAGGGGCACCATTATAAGTTCAGCAGCTATATTCCCCACTGAGTCAGGTCTACAGTGCTCTCCACATAGTTCTCACCCCTCAGCCCTGGCTAAGGGAGCTCTGGTGACCTAATGGACTTCAAATACTCCTAACAGCAGTTCCCACAATAAACTGATTGTTCTCCTTGTATTGGCAGTGACTCAAAGGACCCCACTTCAACTGTCACAGTCCCTGCAATGGGGAACCCGTGACCCAGAGTGGAGGAAGGAAAGAGCCAGTGTCCTTGTCCTTCCCAGAATGGGGGAGGAAAAAGAGTGACAGTCAAAAGGTAGAAGAAAGAAAGGGAAGGGCAGGAGTTGGCTACTGTCCAGGGTTTACTCCTCTGATCCCAGACACTTGGGTCACCTTTGCATCAGGAGTTGCTCTAAGAGGAATCTAGTAAAGAATCTAGTAAATGTGTAAACAGTCTCAAAATTTGGGAGCAGGAGGGTGGAAGGCAGAGGGGAAGGAAGAAGCATCGACAGTGCTGTTACCTGCCATCAAACAAAAGAAATTTCAGAAAGAAGGAAAAGCTAGGGTCAAATGAGGTCTGGGTAAGCCCCTGAGCCATCAGTATTGAATCAGAGGCAAGAACTAGACTAATGGTCACCCTAAAGCCAAAAGAATCCCAGCAGTCTCCCACAGCTCAGAGTGGAAAGAACACTGAATTTTGGAGTGGAAAGGATCTGAGTTCAAATCCTACTCCTGCTATTTGGGTGAGATACCTGGCCTCTTCCTCATTTGTAAAATGAAAGGAAGTATAATGCAGGGAGAAAGGCACTGATTCTGGATCCAAGGGCGATAGTGCTTTTGGGTCAGAGGAGATGGATTCAAATCCTATTTCTGACGCTAACTTACTATCTGTCTGATACTTTTCCTTGGCCTGGATTTCCTCATCTGTAAAATCAGGAGATTAAACTAGACGTCCTCAAAGGCCCTTTTGCATTCTCAATCTATGATTCTTCCACTGGATGAACTCTAATATCCCTTCCAGCTCTAAATCTATGATCTTAAGTGTGACCCAGTTGCAATTGAGATGTGAACCTGGAAGCGCTGATGGCCAGGCCTCTGGTATAATCCAATGCCACAGGATTAGATACTGCAGGGACCAAAAGTCTTTACTTCACAAGTGTCCAAGCAGATGTCTTTGGCTTGACCTAGCCTGGCCTAGCCCACCCTGTGCCTCAATAATTCCCTGGGCCCCTGAGTAGCAGTCAGCTCTTTCCCCTCCCTTTGAAGAAATCTGGAGAAAAAAAAAAGAAAGTGCTTTGATTTTTCTAAAACAAACACTGCACTGAATGAAGAGATAACCTCAGCCTGGGTTTGGCTCGGTCTCCCCAATGCAAGGGAAATCACACTTAATCTTTCTAACATGAAAGGCCAGAGCAGTCGTGAAACCTTCTGCACTATGAAAAGCTGCAGTGGCAGGCCTGTCCTAGATCCCCTCTCCAGGGCTGAGGGCCTGACAAGCTGAGGGAAAAAATCAGCTGCAGCCCAGGTGACAAATGTATCTGAGAGGAGTCCTTGGGCTTGTGGGCCCAGGCTTTCGGAGCCAAAGAGTCCAAGGCAGGAAGAATTGGGATCTGATGAAAGAAGTGTTGTTGGCTGCTGCTTCAAGGAAGCCAACAACCTCTCCAGTCCTTGTGGATCAAAAGGTACCTTGTTAAGAGGTTACTCTCACAGTAAGTTTCAAGAAGCAGAAAATGGGGATAAGGGACAGCTAACACAAAGGGAAGTGGAGAATTGGAAGAAAGAGCTCAAGTCCTCAGAAGGTCATCAAACATCTCATCCAGTTCCCTCCTTCTGACTCCAGCCTCCTATGCATCCATGTGCTTCTTTCAGCTGCCATTTCTCTTTACTCTGGCTTGGGATGAACTATTCTCTTCCTCAGTCCAGCAATCTTCCTAAAGCATGCCTTACCACCATTCCCCTATTTGGCTTGCTAGGGCCTTGTTGAACTTATTCACACAATGCTCTAGTTAAGGTCTCCAAAAAATATTCCTTCCACGGATCAAACCAATTTTGTGTCATTCATAAGGGAATGTGATGACACTGGCCTGTCGTTAGTTATTTTTCATGAGCACCAATAGACTTGGAGTCAGAAGGACCTAGGTTTGAAGCTCTTTTATAACTAACTGTGTGACTGCAAGTCATTTCATATCTCTGAGTCTCAGTTTCCTCATCTGTAAAGTGGTGATAATATCTGCAATGTTGAGATAATGAGATGGATACTATAGGGGATAAGGGGTGCAGCACCCCCATGATCTGGGAACTCCACATAAAAATTTTTGGCTCTCCCTTCATAGCAGAGAAATCTGACTTATGATAATATTAAAAGATAAAATATGTTGATATTATACAATACTATATATAATTTTTATGCATTTCTGAGTTTCTAAACTTTTTCTGTGTCATCTGCTGGCCTTCATGTGTCATCTGCAGCTTCCACAAAACTCCCAGAAAATTCCCATTTAATTTCTTATGCCAACCTGCAATATATTGAAACCTCGATGGGGAAAGTTGTGATGTGGAAGGGATAACTGTGCATATAAAGTGCTTTGTAAACCTCAAAGCACTGTCTACCATTATTAATATCCCCTACAAAGACTTTGAGGCTAATGGCAAATATGTGGAATAGCTGGACAAAATAAAAGTAAAGAGGCTTTGAGATCAGAAGACCTAATCACCTACCCAGCAGAACTGAGCATAATCCTTCAGGGGGAAAAATGGACATTTAGTGAAATAGAGGGCTTTCAGGCATTCTTGATGAAAGGACCAGAGCTGAATGGAAAATTTGACTTTCAGATATAAGACTCAAGAGAAACATGGGGTGGTAAACAGGAAAGAGAAATCATAGGAGACTTATTGAGGTTGAACTGTTTGCATTCTGCATGGGAGGATGATATTTATAACTCAGGAGTCCTTTGTCAGTATTAGAGTAGTTGAAGGAAAAAAATTATATGTACGTATATATATATATATATATAGAGAGAGAGAGAGAGAGAGAGAGACAGATAGACAGACAGATAGGTAGATAGGTAGATAGATAGAGGGCACAGGGTGAGTTGAGGATGAAGGGGTGATATCTGGAGAATAGAATTAAGGGGTGAGAGAGGATTGTATGGAGAGAGAGAAAAGGGAAAGGTAGAATGGGGTGGATTATCTCACATAAAACAGACAAGGAAGGTCTTTTGCAGTGGAGGGGAAACAGGGGAAGGTGAGAGGGAATGAGTGAATCTTATTCTCATCAGGTTTGGTTTGAGGAGAAAATAGCATGCACACTCTGTTGGGTGTGGAAATCTGTCTTGCGCTGCAGGAAAATGGGGGGAAGGGGACAAGAAAGCAGGAGGATGATAAAGGGGAGAGCAGATTGGAGGAGGAGGTAATCAGAAGCAAACAATTCTAAGGAGGGACAAGGTCAAAAGAGAGAATAGAATAAATGGGGGGTGAGACAGGATTAAGGGAAATATACTTAGTTTTTCACAACATGACTGCTATAGAAGTGTTCTTCATGACTACACATCTTTAATCTGTATCAAGTTACTTGCCTTCTCAACGAGGGTGGGTGGGGAGGGAGGAAGGGATAAAATTTGGAACTCAAAGTTTTAAAAACAAAAGTTTAAAAAAATTGTTTTCATATGCAACTGGGAAATAAAATATACAGAAAATGGGGTATAGAAATCTATCCTGCCCTTCAGGAAAATTGAAGGGGAAGGGGATAAGAGAAGGGGTGGAAAGATAGAAGGGAGGGCAATTAGGGGAAGGGGTATTCAGAATGCATGCCATCTTGGGGTGGGGGAAGGGACAAAATGGGGAGAAAATTTGGAACTCAAAATCTTGTGGAAGTGAATGTTGAAAACTAAAAATAATTAATTTTAAAAAAAGGAGACCTGGGTTCAAATCCTATCTCTTTCACTTTCTATATAAACTTGGGCAAGTCCAGTAGCTCTTTGAGTCTCAGTTTCCTCATTTGTAAAATAAAGGGGTTGGACTATATGTTCCTTAGTCCCCTTCCATCTCTAAATCTAGAGGTAGCCAAGGGGTACACTGCAAAGAGCACTGGAGCTGAAGAAAGGAAGACCTGAGTTCAAATTCAGCCTCAAACACTTATTGGTTATGCGACTCTGAGCAAGTCATTTAACCTCTGTCTGCCTCAGTTTTCTCAACTGTGCAATGGAGAAAATTATAGCATCTACCTCACAGTTTTTTGTGAGGATCTAATGAGATAACATGGGTAAAGCACCTGGCACATAGAAGGTGCTTAGTAAACACTAGTTTCCTTCCTAAATATATGAACTTATGATCCTATGAACAGCTGTGCATCTGGAAGCCCTCCATAGATCCTGAGGCCCTGTTCTTAGCTTCTCACCAGGCGAGAGAACAGAGCAAAGAGAATTGGCCACATAAAATTCAAATCTACAACCTTGATTGGTTATAACATGATGCTATAACCAATTAAGCTAATAATTTAAAGTCGTTACATAATTCTCTTTTCACTAAATAATGTTTATGTTGCTTCTACTGCCTGAGTAGGGCTTTGTCAATGTTAGGTGCTATGGAGAGTCAAAGATGAATTAGTCTTCATTCCTTCCAGGAGCTTATAATAGGATGGGGGGTGAGGTTCATACAAATACATATAGAAGGACTAACAAGGCAGGATACAATAAGTGTCATGAAAGTGGTTGTAAAAAATGCTATAGAAGTTCAGAAGAGGCTGAGATTATTTCTATTAGGGGCATTCAGTGAAGGCTTCATGGAGAAGTTAAGATTAATGCTGGTGGGCAGCTAGGTGGCACAGTGGATAGAGCACCAGCCCTGGATTCAGGAGGACCTGAGTTCAAATCTGGCCTCAGATACATAACACTTACTAGCTGTGTGACCCTGGGCAAGTCACTTAACCCTATTGCCTAGCCAAAAAAAAAAAAGATTAATGCTGGGACGTGAAGGCTGGGCAGGCCGGGAGAGATGGGATGTGGGAGTTCCTGATGGAGAAACTATCATAAGCACAGGCACAGAGGTAGAAAGACTCAAGTGATGTTTGGGGAGTAGGGAGAAACCCCATTTGTTTGGAGTTTTTATAGAATAGTGGGGGGAAAGTAAAAAGGTTAATTAGTGTCAAATTTTTATCATCTTCTATCTTATCACCCTTCCGTCTTTTCTTCTTGACCTCCTTTTCAGGCCTTAGCTTCCAAAGACCCACCTGCACTGATATTTCTCATATATTTCAAACCACTCCTGAAAATAATCTCTTCACAGACTCCTCAGCCATTGACCTCAACCTCTCACCAGAAATCTCTCAATAATGTGCCCTTGACAGTCTAAGTCTGATTATTCTTACGCTTTTGGTATGGAATGAAGTTATATGGGAGAAGAAGGGGGAAAATACATTCAATTTAGATTCATGTGTAATTTACCTAAGGCTATAGAATTATTCAGTGGTCTGATTCCAGGAAAAACCCAGAGCTCTACAGGCTCTAATAACAATAGTTAATAGGATTTTTAAATCACATCTCTGTCCCCTCTTTTCTCCTCACTGTTCCAGTCTTAATACCTCTCTTCTCTCCTTCCTCTGTTCTGTCCTTCCTCTGCTTTCCCTTCTCTCTCCTCTTTCCCTCCCTGCCTGATAAGCTTTACAATTTCTCTTCACCTGAAGAGATTTTGTAATTCATCTGCCATTCTCCCCCACCACCACCAACAGGCTTCCATTCCAGACATCTCCAGTCCTTCCCAACAAAAGGAACATAAAAGAACATTGAGTCCTCCTGAGTTGAAACCCAAATACTCATTTATTTTTCTGTCAGGTTGACTTTAAGCAACCCCATTGTGAGTAAACAAGAAAACCCTGATTGCAATAACTTTACACAAAGACTTTGGCACATAGATACAGAACAGATGTGACCAGAGAGAGCAGAGATCAAGGAAAGGAAGCTGCAGGAATTGGAAAGGGGATGTTTCTAGCAGAGGAGGCAAAATGTCAATCAAAGACAAAACATCATTAACAATGTGGTAAGTAGATAGAGAATTGACAAGTTAACAAGAAGGGAGCAATTACCCCCTCAGATATTTGGACAAGGACCCAAAAGCAATACACAATAGATGAAATTGGCTATCTGCAAAAGCCTTCCCAGAAATAATCCGTCCTGTACTGTGATTGGGAGATAGCTGACTGATAAGATTAAGGTTCCTGGAAACAACCACTCTAAAATATAAAACTGGTGATTTTTTTTTAAATGCCATAATCTTGAAAATTGTAACACAAGGTGATGTAATAACAAAAGCATTTGGTGACTGATAAGGAGAAATCAAAAAAAGAAAAATCAGGGAATAGGATTCTGTCGGAATTTTTCTAGCAAGGCCAACCAGTTAACACAAGTATCCCAATCTGCCTGGTGGCTATGTGCCTGGATTGGAGGTGGGATATTAGGTTGGCATAGTTGGATGACCCTGTCCCTTAACATCATCCATTCCCTCTTTTCCTGACTGTGTACATCCAACTGATTTCTGGTCTTCATTTGGTTTCCCAAAAAAAAATCCATTTCTCCCCACCCAGACAGAGAATGAGCTGACCGGCCAACACGTTAAGTTCCTGGCTGGCTGGCAAATTATAACATTCAATGTCAATTCATAAAGTGGCATTCTGATTTGTACCACTCTTTTCTTATGACTTTGCTCTAATCATTCTAGGAGACCTAATTAAATCAATTTTCTGAAACCATAGAGCTGTCCTGGACCTGCATTGATCTCACTAAGACATGGGCCCAACTGAAACAAGCTGCAGACTTTACTCACATGTGACAACATGCATTTGTGTTATTAAGACAGGACAACCAGTCAGAGCCTAAATTCTCTTTTCCTTCCATCATGGTGGTACCCAGGTCTTATTCTTACTTAAAAGCGGTAAGGGTGTGGATGGAAGGTGATAGTGCAGAGCATTCACTAAGAGTACCAGCTCAATCAAAGCATGATAGACTAAATATATTTAATTTGAAGTCTAAGATATCCCCATTCTGAGAGTGCCTATGTGATCTTAAGCACATCACAATCTCCATGGGCCTCTGTTCACTCATCTATAAAATGAAAGGATTGAACTCAATGGCCTTTGAGGTCTCTTCTAAGTCCAGAGACCTCATACTCTCTCACTCCCTATATCCAATCAGCTTCTAAGTTCTATCTTTTCTGCCTTCATTAATAGCTGTCCTCTACACTCCTTTCTCTCTTCTGACACTGCCACCACCCTGGTACATACAGGTCCTGCCTCCCTGCCTCAAGTCTCTCCCTAATTCAATCCATCCTCCACAAATTTATCTTCCTAAAATCTCACCATCTCATGTCTCCTAGCCAATCAATTCCAGTGACTCTCTTGCCTCCACAAACAAATATAATCCTGTTTGGCTTTTAAAGCCTTTCATAACCTGGTCCCTTCTTAACTCTTCCAGTCTTCATCAACTCACTCCCCGTCCTCTCCGCAGCTGCCTCCCCCCAACCCACTGCATACTCTGGCCTCCAGTCAAAACGATCTCCTTTGTGTACTTCACACATGAAACTCTATCTTCCCACCCCAGGCATTTTCATTGACAGCATACTCCTCATTTCTGCCTCCTGCTTCCCTGACTTCCTTCCTTCCTTCCTTCAATTCCTCAGCTAATGTCCCAACTTTTACGAGAAGCTTTTCTCAGTCTGCCTTAATCTTAGTCCGACTTCCCTTGGAGATTATCTCCAATTTATTCTTTACATATCTTATTTGTACCTAGCTCCTAGTAAACAGAGAATGGTTTTGTTGTTGTTCGTTTGTTTTGTTTTGTTTTGCCTTTTTTTGTATCCCCAGTGCTTAGTAGAGTGCCTGGCACATAGTAAATGCTTAATAAATGCCTGTTGACCTGAATTGATCCTATAGTCCTGTAAGATTTAAGAAGCAGCTAAGAGTGTATTGGAGATCTTCTCATTATTAAACATGCAGCTTCCATTTTCATTCACAGATTGGGTCCCCAGAAGATGGACAACACCTCAGGTTCAAGATTGAGTGCCCACTTTTAACACTACAGTTCATAATTCACCCACCCCATTGTATTTCCTATTAATAATTAGCCAATAGACATAACTGACTCTCAAAAGAGGCATTTGTGAAAATGGCAGAGTATAACAGTAGCTACAAAACATTTCCCCACACACCTGAATTATACTCTCGCATAAACGCAGAGTCCATAGAAAGAGTGGGCTCAAACTTAGAGCACAATGATAGTGAGGCACACGTGTAAGATACATATTTTTAGGGCCTGGAAGCCTTTGATCTCTTCAGAGTCCTCACATAGCTCTAATTGGTTGCAGCATCTCAGCTTGATAGGTTGATCTACTGAGTTCCAAGGGTCTGTTCCTCTCCATAGTTAACTCTTTTCTCTGCTGCCACTGGTTCTGTTCCTTGAAGGTCCTTGTCCTTGCACTCTCAAGTGACTACCTTTCTGTATCCATCTGTCTGTTTTCTCAATTATGTTTAAACTCTATCAAACCAAAGAATTACTGAACTGCTGGATGGGGCATTTCCCCTTCTGCTGCTAGATGTGGAAGAGGGGAAAGGAAATCCCTACCTCTTCCCACCCACACCATCAAGAGCAAATGAATTCCTTTCAAAGGACCAGGTTCTTCTACTACTGTCATGATCTGACACACTCTGTCTTGGGCTAAACTACTTAAAACCCGCAAAGATGCCCCTTTCTTTTTTTCTCACCAAATGAGGCTATTCCTTTTAATTCCATCAGAGAAAGGGGTTCACATTTCACAAATGGCTCACCAGGGGTATCTTCCATTTTAAAATTAGTTTAACATCTTGTTGCCACATTAAAATCTCATCATGGGGGCAGCTAAGTGGTGCAGTGGATAGAACACTAGCCCTGGAGTCAGGAGGACCTGAGTTCAAATCTAGCCTCAGACACTTGACACTTACTAGCTGTGTGACCTTGGGCAAGTCACTTAACCCTGATTGCCTCACCAAAAAAAAAAAAACCTCATCATGTGTGATTAAATCTTGTAACTACACCAACTCTGGTGGGGAAGGGAATCATACTGCCCTTATATACATGCACACATGCAGAAATGCATACATCAACTTTACCAACTAAGAAAGAACAGAACTAGCTAAGCTCTATCACTAGATAGAGCTAGACTTATGTGAAGGCTTAGATGGTGTTCCTATCAAGTTTTCAGATGACACAAAACTAGGAGGGATATTTACCATCTTGAAGGAGAAAATCAAGATTTTTAAAAAAAAGTCTCAGCATGCTAGAATGAAAGACTGATCTAATGAGGGAATAGTACAAGCCCATTGATTTTACCGATACAGAGAATTTACAAGAAAGGAGACTCCTTCTGCCAGTGCAGTGTAGGTCAGCTCCTTCTTAGAGAGTTAGGGAAGTGAGAGGTGTAGTGACTTGCTCAGAGTCCTACAACCAGCATGTGTCAGAGGACGGACATGAACCCAGATCTTCCTGGCTCCAAGGCCAGCTTTCTAACCACTGTGGAACACCACCTCTTTTGGGATAAAATAAAACAGAGATAAATGAAAGTCCTCCATTTGTATTTGAAACAGTTGCATAAATATAAGATGGAGGAGGCTTATTTAGAGAACAGCTTGTGTGAAAAAAATGGAAAGATTTTGGAAACTCAAAATGAGTCAGCAGTAAAGTCATAAAGAGGCACAGTTCAATATAATTTAAGAAGAAAAAATAAAACTCCCTAACAAGGAGAGCCATCCAAAATTAGAGTGAGTTGCCTTGAAAGGTAAAGTGTTCAGCCTCCCTAGAGGTCTTCTTCAATTAAAGGCCAGATGACCAGTTGTCAAGGTGTTTATGTATGAATTAGATCAGATAGCTTCTGAGGTCCCCTATTCACTACCACTCTGAAATTTAGTGACACATCCCCAATAAGCTGATTCTCAATTTTATCCTCATTCTCCTACCTCAATAATTTGTACCTTGAGCACATTCTTTCCTCAACCCAGTTTATTTAAGTCAATTCAATTCAACAAGCTGTATTAAAGGCTTCCTCTGTACAAAGCACTGGGCTAAACATTGAGTATGCAAAGATGAAAATGAATGCACAGATGAGTAAATAAAAATATGTAAAAAGTAAATACAAAGTAATTTGGTGATGGGTAGAACAATAACTAGGTGAAACAGGAAATATCTCAAATAGTACCTGACCTGAGCTTTAGAAGAAGCTATGGATTCCAAGAGACCACAGTGAATAGGGAGTGCAACCCAGCCAAAGGGATTGGCATGTAAAAGACTATTGAAATACTTCTCATCTTTCAAGTGTCAGCTCAGCGCTATTCGCTCCATGAAGTCTTCCCTGACACCTACATCTGAAATTGATCCCTCCTTAAATTTTCCCAAAATGCTTTGTCTGGGTCTCTCCTTTGTCTTTATTCCATCAGAGAAAAGGGTTCACCTTTCATAAATGGCTTACCAGAGGTAGCTTCCATCAAACTTACTTGTACATATGTCATATTCCTACTATTAGACTAAAAATTCCTTGAGCTCAGGAATCAACTCTTTTTTGAAATAATCTTTGTATCGCCAACACTGCGCCTTTCACAAAATAGACCTTTAATCAAAGTTATTGTTAGTTGGATGAGGGGGAATAAAAACCAACCAGTAACATTGTACCCCCCAACATAGCTCTGTCATGGATCTACTCCCATCCTTCACATACCCCTACACTTGAATTGTCCTTCCCATCCCCTCTCCTGTTTCATTTCACTTTATTGAAGATTTTGATAAATTCAAAGAGAACTATACCATTAGGACTCCTGTACAAGTGAGTGTCTTCCTGTTGGGGACTCAAGGCCCTGCACTTAAAAATGCCATCATATGATTGCCCAAAAGAGCAAGTTCAGAGAGTTACAGGATTCCCATATATTTAGTTTAAGTTAGGCAAGTGGTACAGTGGATAGAGCACTGGACTTGGAATCAGGGAGACTCATCTTCATGAGTTCAAATGTGGCCTCAAACACTTTACTAGCTGTATGACCTTGAGCAAGTCACTTAACCCTGTTTGCCTCAGTTCCTCATCTGTACAATGAATTGGAGGAGGAAATGGTGACCCACTCCAGTATCTTTGCCAAGAAAACCCCAAAATGAAGTCACAGAGAGTCAGATGTGACTGAACAACAACTTGGCCTCCTTGTTCCTCATTTACTGAGTTCTCTGTTTTGTTTTTTAGATCATAGCTGACCTTCTTTACAGAGACAAAATTAAATAAGTAAATAAATAAAATCATCCTGGTGCTCAGAGCTGGAAGAAAACTGAGAATCCTAGCCTGAATCCTCTTCTGTCTTTAATTTCTGTTTGGGAAGGGTCATCTTCTGGTTTCATTAAATAAGGCCTCTAAACATGTAGAGGCCAAATTGCCTGGAAAGTGATGTTATCCTAACAATTTGCTTGTTATCATTGCTAAAATCCCTCCAGGAATATTTCTTGGTGGAGAAATGCAAAGGCACAGCATCAGTGGAAAGTTTTCCAGAGCTGCTTTCAAGTAGTTTAAAAGGGAAAGAGATCTTCACTCATGCAAAAACTTGTTACTTATGTAGGTTATATTAGAATACTTGTTGTCTCTCACCTCACTACCGCAACCAAGAAAAGAACAACACACAAAATATTACTTTCATCACATCACTCTCCTATTCTAAAACCTTCAATGGCTCCCAACTGCCTTCAAAATAAAGTCAAAATTTATCAGCGAGGTTTTCAGAGTTTTCCATGATCTAGTTTGACCAAGCCCATGCAGGCTTATTTTCCCATAATTCCCAAAAGCAAACCTTCCCAGATGTCTAATCACTGCCTCTCAAACAGACCGTGTTCATCTTGTTCATACTAATTAATATCAATTCCCATCCCATACTTGCCCTCTATAGCCAATGCCCTCCCCTCTCTCTACTCATTCCACAAAGTATAGCTTATCTAACTTCCTCCATGAAGTCTTCCCTGATGTCTTCATTCCCATTTGTTCTCCACATCTCTGAATTTTTACTACATTGCCTTTACCACTCCACCTTTTTACTTAATTATATCTTGTATTGTTATCATTCAAGTAGTTCCTGAATATATAAACTATTTTTTTAGGTACAATGGTATAACCATAAGAGTAGGAATTTTGTCTTCTATTTTTATGGAACCCTACACCCTTATACAGGAAAACACTTACTGAAATTGAATTGAAAACACTAACCAGCAATTTTTATAAACATACATATGTGTGTATGTGTGACATATCACACACACACACACACACACACACAATGCCTTTGAACACACATCCTTGAATGTAAGCTTCTTAAAGGTAGTGATTATGTCACATTTTATCTTTGTATCAACAAGCACAGTGCCTTATACACTGTAGGAATTTAAATGTTTGTTGAATTGTCTGATGCTTAAGATGGAGTAGTAGTTAAAACTGAGACTGAAGTAATGACAGCTGTTCAGATGTCCAAAGAAAAGATTCCCTCTCAATTGCCTTCAAGCCTGAAGTCACCCTTAACTCAAAAAAAAAAAAAAAATCTGACTCCTTCCCCCAAGATTTGATACAATGAGAATGCAGTGGTTCAGGACACCACTGGGGGTCAGTGCAGAGCTCCAAAATGGTTTGGATTTCACCAATGCCTTACCAATAAATGTCCCAATATCAGTTCACAGGATATAAAATTGGAAGGAACTTTGAAGATCATCTAGTCAACCCCTTATTTTTCATATAAGGAAACTAAAACCAGAGAAGTTAAATGTTTAGATGTTAAATTACTTACCCAATCAACTTCACCCAGGAGTAGGTAGCAGAAATGGAATTCAAACCTAAATTATCTGACTCTAAACCCAGAATTATTTCCACTATGAAATCTACTTCTAGCAGTTCAATTGAATTCAATTCAATAAACATTTATTATTAAACATCTACTGTGAACAGATCACTGTAGTAGCTACTGGGAGAGATACAAAATTCAGATAAGATGAAGACCCTGTCCTCATGGACCTTATGGTGTAGTAACTATGATGCATGATAAGTGAATCAGAGGGACATTGGAACAAAATGCTCCATAAGGTCTTTGAACACTTTGGTTCTCATTTTAACCTAAGAAACACCAAAGGCAACACCCAAGCCACATATTGAATTTCCCTAAGACATTTTCTTAACTCACTCTTCAACCAGAGATTGACTAGAGATGGAGAAATTAAGAAGGTAAACTTCTCATGGAGAATTCTCCACATCAACTCCAAAAGAGTTTGGAAGTCACCAAGTCACGAAGTTATGTCTTTGCTGATTCCTCTCTGAGCTCGGACTGGGAACGACTCTTGGTAAACCCCTTAGGATTGAAATGCAGACTTCATAGAATCATAGTGCTAGAAAGCAGTCAAAAGACCTAGGATGTAATCCGATTCTGCTTCTCATTAGCTTGTATGAGCTTAAGCAAATAACTGCACCTGTCATAGTGGATAAATATAGTGGCAAACTTTTGGTCAAAAAGATCTGAGTTAATGGGCTGTCTACCCCATGCATGTGAAGACTTCCCATGGCAGATAGGTGGATAAGAACAATTTGTTTCATCAGCCATAAAGGCGGCTGAAACAGATGTTGTCCAACACTTAGAGCTTAGATATAAAAAATACCAAGGTCATCCGCTGCATTCCAGGCCATCACCAGTTGCCTTGACTTTTGTCCTGCCACTGGACTTCAATGACTCTGGAAGAGAAGGTGAGGCTGATAACTTTGTGCGATGCTGCCTTACTTAAATTCAATTCACAGGCAAGCTAAGACATCACCTGTGATGTTATTGGTCCTCTTCAAAAACGAAGGACAAACAACAGTTGTGTGATGGTGAACAAGTTATAACCTCAAAGAGATTTTTGGTGTCTCTATTTTATGTGTGCTGCCACTTCACAGGATCATTGGTAGGAAAACACTTGCGAATTGAGGGACTGAACTATATGATCCTCCAATTCTAACATTCTATGATTTGGAGACCTTAGAGATTATTATTCCAAGTCCTTCAATTTATAGATAAGAAAATTGAGGTCTAGGTCTAGAATCCTGATCCCTTGACTCCCAGTTTTCACTTTCCATCTCACCACAATGTCTCTAGTCCTTCCTAGAGACCCTTGCTCTACTCAGAAATGGTGTTTGAAGGAGAATAGCAAAATTATCATAGAGTTATTTGTTTCATAAAATACTGATATAGCACAATGACAAAAGTATGGCATGGTGGCCAAAAAAAATAAAAACAGTTAGGGTCTGAAGCTGCCTTGATAAGAATGTCCCACTGGTCACATCACATCTGGAGCAGTATATTCATTCGGAGTGACCCATTTTAGGAAGGACATTGGAAAGCTGCAGCCTGCTCAGGGGAGAATGACCAGGATTGGTGAGAGGATTGTAGAACAAGCCATATGAAGTTCATTTGAAGAAACTGGAACTCTCTACCCTAGAGAAGACTGAGTAGGGAAATGATAGTTGCATCTTTGTATGTGAAAGCCTGTCAAGTGGAAGACTTATTTTGCTTTTCCCCAGAAGGCAAAACTAGAAGCAGCAGGTGGAATTTGTAGAAGGCCAGATTTCAGCTCAATATAACAAAAAATTCTCTGATAATTAGAGCCATCCAAAAGTGGAACAGACTGCCTCTGGGGCTAGTGGTTTCTCTGTCACTGGAAGTCTTCAATGAGAGTAGAGATGAATATTTGTAACCTGCATTCTTCTCAACTCTAGATTCACGAGAATTATTGGTTTCGATGGAGGCTAATTTTGGAAATGTATGCCTCAGTTGGCTTAAGCTCCCATCTCAGCTCCCCTTGAAACCATTAAAATCATCTGTACTCACTTTGCACCTTACTAGGAGACCAGACAAGGAACATGCATTTTTAAACTATAATATTTAATGGAAATACTTAAATCCCTGCACGTGACATTCCTTCCTCCTCTCCTACATTCTTGCAAGGCCCTCACCAGAAATGCTCTTCCTCCTCACCTCCACCTCTTGGAATGCCTAGACCCCTTCAAGTCTCAGCTCAAGCATCACTTTCTATGGGAGGCCTTTCCTGATTCCTCCAATTGTGAGCACTTCTTTCCACAGAAATTGCTTTGTATTTACTTAGCTATATACATGTTGTAGCCCTCCAGTATAATGTAAACTTCCTGAGGGCAGGGACTTACTTTTTTAAATTTTGTTTTTAAAGTGCCAAAGCTACAGACATACTCTGTGTGTGTGTGTGTGTGTGTGTGTGTGTGTGTGTGTGTGTGTGTGTGTCTGGGTATGCTTTGTAGCATCCAGCACAACATCTGGCACATAATATGTGTTTAATAAATGCTTGTTATTGTTAACACCCACAACCTTATAAAGACAAACTCATCTCCAATTCTCACCAGAGTTTCCTGGGAAAGCAGCATTTCCTCTAAAACGAGGAAAGGACTCTCTTTTAAATCAACATAAGATGTGCATTTAGGCTTCAATGCAGACATCCTAGAACTTGAAAAATTGCTACAGCCACCTGATTGACTCATGCTCTCAGGTGGTGAAAGGTCTGGCATTTTTGCATGTGACTGGACTGAGTCTGAGCAGCTCCATCCATGAAGCAATTTTTTCTCCAATTGGAGCATTATTTTTTTTTCCTTGCTCTAACACTTGATCTTTTGTTCCTCTTCTGCAGAATGAGGGGATAGGAAAAGATAACCTCTAACATCCCTTTGACTTCTTGTTGACTTAGATGAAATCTGGGCTCTATTTTATTGCATTTCAGTTCAATCTAAAGTTCATGAAAACTTCAATAGTCTTACTTCCTCTGTAACCTGGGGCAAGTAAGTCTCCTCTCTTGGGCTTCAGTGCATTCCTCTTTAAATTCACGGAGTTGGACTAGCAGATCTCTAAGATTCTTTCCAGTTCTAACAGAATACTCTGGCTATTATTTGGTTTTGTTTTTATTCTAAAGGGAAGGAGAATTGATTTCTGCTTATTTCACTCAGCAGCTGATAATCTGAATTTTAAGTCTCTTTAGATAATTACAGCCCTGCTTAAAGTGAGTTTACTTGACTGGTAGAGGGTTTACCTGGAATGGTAATGAGAATTAAAAAATGAATCTTTGTTTCATGTCCAAAGATTGAGTTTTCTCAGTGAGCTGTTTTGAATTGTCCAGCTCTTGTCATACCTTTCTACATTGGGTGGAGAATATAATATAATAAGTGCTATAATAGCAAAACCTTACTTTTTATGGCAACTCCTGTAATAGTGCTTTCACATACCCACTTCTTTTTTTTTATTGTACAATATTTCTTTATTAAATTTTTTTTGTAAGCTCATGCTCATTTCTATTTTTAAAATTATTTATTTTTAATTTTTAACATTTACTTCCATAAGATTTAGAGTTTTAAATGTTCTCCCCCTCCCTCCTCAAGATGGCATACAATCTGATATAGGCTCTACACATACATTCCTATTAAACATATTTTCACATTAGTCATGTTGTAAAGAAGAATTAGAACCAATGTATCCTCATTTTACAATTGAGGGAAACTGAGGTTACATGATTTGCCCCTGGTCACACAGTATCAGAAGCCCCACTTGAACTTGGGTTTTCCAGTTCTTCCTGACTTTAGACCCAGAGCGCTACCCACTGCACTGCCTAGCTGCCTTTGAGAATACCCAGAGTCCATAAAGGATTCAGAGGAAAGAAAGGATACATTTGGCAGAGGGCATCAAGGAAAACTTCTCAGAGGAGGTGGCATTTGAGCCTGACGTGGAGTAGTTGGGCAGGACATGGGAGGCATGGATAAAAGGTGGGCTGTGCAGGTAGAAGGAATATCAGCTAAAGGCCAGGGCATGTACTCCAATGCCTTCTCCAAGTTTGTTTCCTGGTTCTGGAACTGGAGGATAAAGGTTTGAATCCCAGCTACCTTTGTGACCTTGGGCCAGTCCCTTGTGGGGCCTCAGTTCCTCCATCTCTTCATGTTCCACTCGAGTCTTGTATTTGAAAATCTTCTATTCAACTCTGGTCTTTTCATCAAGAATGCTTGAAAGTCCTCTATTTCATTGAATGACCATTTTTTCCCTTGCAGGAGTATACTCAGTTTTGCTGGGTAGGTGATTCTTGGTTGTAATCCTATCTCCTTTGCTCTCCAGAATATTATATTCCATGCTCTGTGGTCCCTTAATGTAGAAGCAACTAAATCTTATGTTATCCTGATTGTGTTTCCACAATACTTGAATTGTTTCTTTCTGACTGCTTGAAATATTTTCTCCTTGACCTGGGAACTCTGGAATTTGGCTACAATATTCCTAGGAGTTTTCCTTTGGGGATCTCTCAGGAGGAGATCAGTGGATTCTTTCAATTTCTATTTTGCCCTCTGGTTCTAAAATATCAGGACAGTTTTCCTTGATAATTTCTTGAAAGATGATGTCTAGGCTCTTTTTTTGATCATGGCTTTCAGATAGTCCAATAATTTTTAAATTCTCTCTCCTGGATCTGTTTTCCAGGTCAGTTGTTTTTCCAATGAGATATTTCACATTGTTTTCTAATTCTTCATTCTTTTGGATTTGTTTTACAGTGTCTTGATTTCTCATAAAGTCACTAGCTTCCAATTGCTCTATTCTAATTTTTAAGGAAGTATTTTCTTCAGTAATCTTTTGGACTTCCTTTTCCATTTGGACAATTTTGCTTTTTAGGGCATTCTTCTCTTCATTGGCTTTTTGGACCTCTTTTGCCATTTGGGTTAGGCTATTTTTTAAGGTGTTATTTTCTTCAGTATTTTTTTGGGTCTCCTTTAGCAAGCTGTTGACTTGTTTTTCATTATTTTCTTGCATCACTCTCAGTTTTTCCTCTCCTTCTCTTACTTGCTTCTCAAAATCCCTTTTGAGCTCTTCCAAGGCCTAGGACTGATTCATATTTTTCTTGGAGGCTTTGGATGTAGGAGCTTTGGCTTTGTTGTCTTCTTCTGGTTGTATGTTTTGATCTTCTTTGTCACCAAAGTAAGATAATATAATCTGACTCTTTTTGTGCTGCTTACTCATGATCCTGGCCAATTACTTGAGTTTTAAACTCTTTGTTAAGGTAAAAGTCTGCTTCCAATGTGGAGAGTGTACTGTCCCAAGCTTCGGGGATTTGTACAGCTGTTTTCAGAGATACTTCTAGGGACCTGTAAATTTTCAGTTCTTCCAAGGTGGTATGGTAAGGGGTGAGGTGTTTTCTCTCCACCGCCAGAACAAGCTCCACCACACCAGAATTCCTCCTCACCCAGGACCACCCCTCAGAACTGTGACCCAGATCCAAGCACCGGTAAAGCAAGAGATTCCTGCCTCAGCACTGGCAAAGAGATCCCTACAATCCCCCTCTGATCAGCCACTCGATTCCCCCTCAGTCTGTGGGCCAGAAGCTCAGGAAAAAACCGCAGCCCCAGGCCGCGCTCAGGACTTGCGGCTGAGACCTAGCTCCTCTCTCACCGCAGTAACAGACTTTTCCCACTGACCTTCTAAGTTGTCTTTGGCGTTTCTGGGTTGAAAAGTCTGGAAACCACTACAGCTGCCCGTGATTCAGTCCTCTGAGGCCTGCTCCAGGTTTGCTGCGGCCTACACGCCCACACCGAACTGCGCTCCTCTCCCCGCCCGGTGCAATATGCTTTTCTGATCAAACATCCAGGCTGTCTTTGGCTGGAAATTTGTTTCACTCTGTCTTTTTGTGGGTTCTGCTGCTTTAGAATTTGTTTAGAGCCATTTTTTATAGGTATTTGGAGGGCTTTGGGAGAGAGCTCAAGACAGTCACTGCTTTCCCTCTGCTGTCTTGGCTCCGCCCCCCAATTGGAGCATTCTTTGTCTTGTCACCCCTCCACAGGCTAAATGTTTCATCTCATTGCTCTATAGGTGTCTCAAGAATATGTCAGAACTCATAGGCCTCCTGGACACTATTACTGTCTATCCCTAAAGGATTGTAGATTTTCTTTTCTTCTCCCATCCTAACAGTTTTGGTTACCCTCCTGTTACAAGCATCCCTATGAGGCAGTATCTCCCTGAAAATCTCATCCTGAGAATTTCAACTGAACTTGTCCTTGAGGCCCAGAGGCTCAAAGCAATAAACCAAGAGTCTGAGCCTTCAATCAGACATGGCCCTATTACACCATTTACTAGGGATGATGTAGAGAGAATTCCTGTTTATGTATGAATTAGATTAGATAAGCTCTAATGTCTCTTCTAATAGAGATTTGTGACTCTGTGTTAGAGCAGCCTTGTGTTTGCCTGGTTTCCTATAAGGCAACCTGTACTTTTAAACTCTTTTTCCAGGACAGTGTCAAGAAAATAACAGCAATCTTTTCCTTTAGAAATTCTGCTTGTATAATAGTTTGGCAACATGGGGATTCCCCTGTGCCCTTTGCGACAGTTCATTCATTCTGATACAGTATATGTTCAAGAGAACTTATTTTTCTCTGCCCATCTCCAACATGCTCTTCCATTCAAGCCCAGTATATTAAAGCCTTGGATCCATTATGGGTAACATGTGTTGTTGAAGCACACATAGTCATAATACCCCATAACCCAATGATGCTGTCCCTGGAGTTAATATAACTTTGTTTAACATATGTTTCTGCTATTCCTATCCTGAGATATGTGCATTGAAATATATTATATACAATGCATGTATGACTGAAAGATACAGGGGGTATATTAAAAAATAAACCTCTTTATATGGCCTATGCTGAAATATATTTTAAATACCATGTAGTTGCTTTCACACTAACGTCTGTGGACAATCTTTCCACCTTCTCCCACCAATCTATTTTGTTTTTAGGCTCCGTTGCCCTTTATGATTGTGGCTTCTTGGTTCCAAGATATCCATAAAATGCTCAGTTTGGAGTGGAAGAGGGGAGTAAGATAATGTATTTATTGTCAGGACTTGAAGAGACTATTAGCCAAGAGGACAGAAGGTATTAACTGAAAAATCAGTAGCAACTAGTTTATTTCCCTGGCTTGAGGCAGAATCAAACTTTTAAATGCCAGTTCTCCCAACATAAAAATTTTTGAAAACCAGATTAATGTTGAAAGTATTGATATCTAATCTGTACTACCAGAAATGTCCAAGTCACCCTTCCTTGGATTCCTTTGCCTCAGAGGGATATTAGCATATTGCAAAGTACTTCTCATGGCTATGCCTCCAACCCACCACCAATAATCTCTCTCTAATCCTTTCATAACTGTAATATTGAAATTGCATCCCACTATGGGGTGAGCAAGCTAATATGAGTTAACAATACTAATATGACAACCAAAAAAAACCAATGGAAAGAACAATGGCTCTAGAATGAGAAGACATGGGTTCCAATCCCACTTCTGAAGCTTACTACCTGCGGGACCTCAGATATTGGCCTATGAGGTCCCTCCATATCTAGACCTATGACCTTATGTTACATTAAAAGAATAGTGAAGACTATAAAGCTGTGCATGCCTTTTGATCCAGCAATATCACCACTAGGTCTGTATCCCAAAGAGATGCAAAAAAAAGGGGAAAAGGACTTATTTGTACAAAAATATTTATAGCAGCTCTTTTTTTGTGATGACAAAGAACCAGAGATCAAGGGGATGTCCATCAATTGGGGAATGGCTGAACAAGTTGTGGTATAAGATAGTAATGGAATACTATTGTACTGCAAGAAATGACAAGCAGACTTACACGAACTGATTCAAAGTGAAGTGAGCAGAACCAGGAGAACATTGTACACAGTAACAGCAATATTGTGTGATGACCAACCATGAATGCCTTAGCCATTCTCAGTAATGTAATGATCCAATACAGTTTCAAAGGATTTATGATGAAAAAATGCTGTCTACCTCCAGAGAGAGAGAACTGATGGAAATTGCAGATTGAGGCATACTATTTTTCACTTTATTTTTTTCATGGGTTTGTTTTTGTTTTTTTTTGGTCTATGTTTTCTTTTATAACATGACTAATATGGAAATATATTTTGCATGATTGCACAGATATAACCTATATCAAATTGTTTTCCATCTCAAGGAGGGGGAAAAGGAGGTAGGAAGAGAATTTGGAACTCAAAAATTTTTTAAATGAATGTTAAAAATTGTTTTTACATTTAATTGGGGAAAATCCTGTTTTACTTGACCTTATCAGATCACATCTGGAAAGTGTTTGTTATAGAAAGGATATCAATAAACTGGAGTATATCCGAAGGAGGGCAACCAAGATAATGAAGGACAATGCTTTATGATGGTCTTAGCCTGGAAAACAGAAGATTTAGATGGGAAATGGGAAGAGGTAGGAGACAAGATAACTACCTTCAAGCATTTGAAGGGATATCATGAAGAAGGCCCATACTTGTTCTGCTTAACCCCGAAAGGGGGTTAAAAACAACGAGTGGAAGTTGTGAATTTATTCTTCATGTCAAGGGGAAATCTTCCTATTTATAGGTATATGAAAGTGAAATGGGCAGCCTTGGATACTAGTGGGTGTCCCCTTACTAGAAGTGTTCAGAGAGGCTGAATGACTAGTTGTCAGGTATGTCATGGAGGGGATTTTTGTCCTAGTAAAGGCTAGACTAGATGACCTCTGAAGTCCTTACCAACTGAGATTCAGAAATTGATTTTGAAGATTAGATTGCAAGCTCCTTGAGGGCAGGTACTGTCTTTTGCATTTTTTTTATCTCCAACATTTCGCACAGTATCTGGCACATAGTAAGTGCTTAATAAATGTTTGTTAATTGACTGACTGACTGACTCCTTCCATCTCCCAACCTAGATGTTCTTTAAGGTCCCATCCAGGTCTAGTATTTTATAGTTTTCAAATAACCTTTTAATAATAATAAATAAGGTTTAATTAAGAATAATAAGTTTATTAATCTTTTACCTTCTATATTGACTAAAGCTTTTTGAGGTTCAATCTTTTAGCTCTTCCCACCCTAATCACATCTGTGTGGTAACTAGTCAGTTTAGGCTTTGAATGTCATGCCCAAGGTCCTTAGGAGAAGCCCCAAAACGCAACAAACCAAGAGTGAACATTTCCTATTAAGAAAAGATTCAGGTAAAGTTTGGCTATTTTCTGTCAGCTGAAGGTGGATGGGAAAAAATGTTTTTTAAGAAGCAGGGAACATTGCATCCTCTGAAATAGCCAAGTAACCTTTCATGGCAGCCCAGGAACTGACAATAATAATGCTAGCCTTTCCCAGGAACATGGAATCCACTTCCTTCTAATCTATTGGTGGTGACCTTGGGCAAGTCAATTTTTAAAAATCATTCCAAACTTAAAAACATCAAACTAAATGAGCATTTCCATATGCAAAGTACAGTCAAAAAAAAGACAGTTGTCCGTGAAAGTATGACTCTCTATTACATATAGCTTGTTTTTCTTTTTAAGTATATAATAAATTCAACATGTAACTTTCTAAACTGTCCTGCTTGTCTGTGGATTTTCTGGCCTTCCTTCTGTTCTTTTTTGTGCATTTTTTGAGATTTCTTTAGCACCCTCTACACACCACCCCCCAACTTTGGGGCATACTCAGTTGTCATTTCGTGTAGTCTACAAGTACATGGAAAAACTATATGGAAGCTATTCATGTAGTTCACAACTAAATGGAAACTTGGAATGGACAGGTACTACGATGGAAGGGATCTCCCCCCAATATACACATTTCAGAGCATGTGCAGAGATCCTCTGACTAATTCCTGTCAACTGTGATAACTAAGGGGTTCCTACTATATAGTAACAAAAAAATCTTTTAATTGACTGCTAAACCAGGACTTGGTGTAGAGAATAAAGGAGTAACCTCCACTCCTCAGCCGTCCTGTTCCCTGGGTGGATTTTCAGTGAGGAAGAAGCTGGGTGCTTCTTTCCCCTACCCTGACATCATTTATCACTGAACAAATTATATCTCTGTTTCTTTTGTCTTTATTCTTTCCTGGTGTTAAGCAAACCAAGTATCCAGAAAAGAGAGTGTCCAAGTGATTGATGAGACCCAAATACCCATCAAAGCTCTCAGAGACGTCTCACTGGCAACTAGAACTGGTAGTAGCAGCAGCAGCAGCAGCCCAACAGTGTCTAGCTGAGCAAAGTAGTCATTGGTTCATCACCTGTACTACCCACTCCCCAAAGAGACCCTGGTAGGAACTCAATACCCCAAGGGTTGAGAGAGACCAAGGGAGTGTTACATTCTAACAACAATCCTTTCTTTCTTTTCCTTTCCTTTTTTTTTTTTTTTGGCAACACTATGATTAGCTCACCTTTTGCCTCTCTCACCCTCCTAGTTGGAAAAAAAAAAAGGAAAATCAAAGCCCTTTAAACAAATATGCACAGTTAAAAAAAATTTCCATGTTGGTTATATCTGAAAATACATTGCATTCTGCATCTTGAGTCCACCACCTGTCAACAGGTAGGTAAAATGTTTGATCATTGACCCTCTGGAGTCATGTTTGGTCATCGCATTGATAAGAGTTCTTAAGTTTTTCAAAGTTGTTTTTCTTTACAGCATTGTTGTTATTATATAAATTGTTCTGGTTTTGTTCACCTTGTTCTTCTTCAGTTCTCACAAGTATTTTGAGCAAATCATTCCACAACCTTGGGTTCCAGTTTTTTTCTCTGAAAAATGGGGAGGCTGTACTAGAAGTCATCTCTAAGGCCTCTCCCAGCTCTAAATCCTATTTTTCTTTGTCTTAAGAGATAGGCTAATTTCTCCCATTTATTATGACGGATACTTCCAGTGAAATCCCTCCCTGCTCTCTTGCCCAGGCTTCCACAACAGTAGATAGAGATGCAGGCAGATGCTCTATGAGATCATTTGATCTTCATGGACACCTCTGCTCCCTTAAAGGTAAAAGAGTTCCTTCCCAAAAATCATTGTTACATGTAGCCAAATAAATGGTCTGGTTGTGTTGCCAGCAGTTACCTGGTCTGCCCTCCTCTGGACCCAAAGCTTAAAGTCCTACACCACCACCCCTCCTAGTTAACTGGGCAGATGGCCCATGATCTGTGGAAGGATCTGTACTTTCCCTGAAGAAAAGGAAACAAGAGTGACCTGAGTCCCAAGAGAGTGACACCAGTGAGGTCATCTCACCCTATCAGAGCTGTTCATTGGAACTACATAGCACTAGCCCTACTCTGCCCAAATCTGCAAGGACTTTGTTGCAAGGACACTTCCTGCATCTTTTGTCTCCTTCTACCCTCTTTTCCTCCAAATCTGTGCTCTTTTGGAGACAAATCGGTCTGCCTGTTCCTTGGAATGCCTCTAGAAGCCAAGAACTCTTATCTCCTTCAGCATTCTGGTCTGCATTAGGAATGTGGTTTGCAAATAAACCCAGAAGAGAAGGAGACCTCAAAAACTGAAATGGAAGTATTTCCTGCGCAGAGGGGGGAGGAGGAAAGGGGCAGCAGAAGTCATCTGATTGTCTTGAGTGGGAGAGGATGGATGGATGGCTGTTGGGTTATTGGCACTGCAACTGGGTTTGCAACATAATTTGATTCTCTTGCAGTCACGTGCTTTGGAAAGTTAGAAGATCTTGTTTGAAACTATTTTTTGCTGCCATTGGCTCATGGGGGAGTCTCCAAAGAGGCCAAAAGGAAGACGCTTTGCTCTTCTAGCGCTTGTTGGTGGGACTTGAAGCACTGTGGCTGACTCATTCAGCAAGAACTGGGGAGGAGCCAACAAGAAATGGAGAGACTATTCGGGGTCACACACATTGCAGATTGGCGTGCCAACTCAGGCTGCTAAGCATGTTGCCAGGACTTGACTTGGCCACAAGAGCACTATCGAGGGAGGAAAAAAAAAAGCCTTTTTTGCAATCACCAAATCTACATCTCTCCTGGGGCAAAGGAAGCATCCCCCACTGGAGTATGAATTACAGAGCAAATTGTTCCTGCCTCCTTCCAAGATCCAGCCATGATTAGGAAACTTCTCTCTGCTCCTGGAGTGATTTCAAAACAAGGCCTTCTCATCTGTTTGAGATGGTCTGAGTATTATCCTGCCTGGAGGCATGGAGATGATCTACTCAAAAACCTCAAGATCTCTTTCCAGGCCTAGGATTATCCAGTTACTACGGTGATATTTTCCAAAGCACCCTCCCCCCTAAAAAAAAAAAATCAGGGTACATGGAATGACAAAGGCTATTACTTTGGCAAAACCTAAATTATAATATAATTATTAGCAACTTAATTAAATGTTATTAATATTTAATAATATTAAATTATATTATTTAATATAATATTAAACTGTTGATTTTATATAATTAATATATAACATTAACTATGTGTGTTAATAATAGCTAACATACATAGCACTTTTAAAGTTTACAAAGCATTTTACATAGATGATCTTATTTCATCCTCACAATGACTCTGTGAGGTAAGTGCTTCTTATTCCCATTTAACAGACAAGGAATCAGTGTAGAAGTTAAGTCACTCATCCAGGGCCAAAGACCTATTAAAAGTCTGCGACAGTATTCCAACTCGGGTCTACATCACCCTGAGTTTGGCACACCCCACAACATCACCTAGCTGGCCTAGTAAATGGCCACGGTCAGAGCAGTACATACGGCCATCAGGCCCACAGTACTATGACTACATCGATGAAGGACCTTATAGCCTCTGTTTTTGAAGGCTCCCTCTCACAAAAGGCCAAAGAAACCCTGGTCTCTTGTGTCTGATGGCTAGGAATAAGAAAATGAGCCTGAGCCCTCAGATGCTGGAGTTTAGGAGCAGGAATTGGAGCCCAAACTGTGATTTTAAAACAAATTACTACATTTGCCTGTTGAACTTCCCAGAGATGTCTTTTCAGATACTTTATTTCGGTGTGGGAATGACCTTGAGTTTCCAAAGGCTATGTAAAAGGAAGCTCTAGCAGCTTCTGCCACCACCTGATAGTAACCACTGCAGCAATAGACCTTTTCTGCTATCTGGAGACTGGCTTAGCTGAGTACAAAAGGCTCATCCATAAGTTAGCTATGGGTGATGAAATTTTTCATCATGGTAACTCCTTAAAATAAACGAATATATAACATATACACATACATATATACAAACAAGGTATATGTGCATATGTACACATGCATATATACACACACGTACATGTTTTTATATAAATGTTGTTTGTTTTTTTTTGCTGAATCAAAGGGTTTTCTTGGTTGTTTTGTTTTTCAGAGTCACCTAGTTAACCAGTATGAACCAGAATAGAATCTATATATTTTTCCTAACCCCTCTTAACGTACTAGTGCCTTGCCTTCTACTGATTACCTCCAATTTATCCTGTCCATAGTCATGCATAGTTTTTTGTGCATTTTTGTACAGTTTTGTTGCATAGTTCTTTGCATGCTGTCTTCCCTATTAGACCATGAGGTCTTGACAATAGAGACTATTTTTCCTTTTTTTGTAGCCCTGGCACTTTTAGCCTAGCGCATAGTAGGTACTTCATAAATGCTTATTGACTGATTGATTTTTTAAAATATGCTATACTAGAACTAAATTAGAACATCAACATATTCTCCCAACTGAATAGATCCTTCATTCAGCTTTGGGAAATGTCTAATGAAGAGATAAAAACAGTGAGACCGGGCAAAGATTTTAAATCCTTACAACTTTATTAGGAGTGGCTGTTCACAATTCATTAGCCAACTCCCAGGTATACACAGTATACATAGCCCAGCCAGTACCTAGGCTCTGCTGTCCTTCTGCAGTACGCAGGGCGTAAACAAAGCAAACTTACCACACACACAAACACACACACATACCCCACCCCCCCCCAAAGGGAACAAAAACAAAAACAAATTCCACAAGTGACAGTAACAAGTTCCGGTATTTTGGGGGAGCCGGTCATCAGGTGGAGGAACACAAACAGCCCCTTAGGATGCCCCCTTGCAACCTCCACCCTGTCCCACAGCACAAGGTCAGTAAGGTGAGTGCTAGGGTAAGGCTCCTACAGTCAGTGCACAGGAAGGAGAAAAGGGATGAGACCGAGCTAAACCCAATTCCTATTTGTCTCCAAACCAATGGAAAAAAACTTGGCTTTTTGAGGGGCCCTCCTAGACCTGATCTCCAAAAATCTGTCTCAAGTTCAATCTCTGCTCAGTCCTGGAAGACATAGTTTGATTAGTGGAATGTTCATAGTCAAGGGCAACTTCTAAATAAGCTACCTTGGTCATATTTTTTTTAGTAAGAAAGAAGAAAAAATACCAACAACTAGGGAAAAAAAACTTCTGGATCTGGTTTGTGTCAGGAACAAGAAAGTATGTTCCTCCTTAAAGACCCACATGAAGTGAAAGATAGTAAGGATTCTCCTTCTAAGAGGTCAGTCACCCTGGTGAAAGCCTCATCCATGCCCCTGCCTCTTCTTCACAGCACCCACTCCACCCCTGACTCCTAGTGAGATGCACTAAGAATGAAGTGTCCTGCTCTGTCATTTAAGTCTCCATCTCAGTTCTTGTACTCCTTGTCCCCATTAAAGGTCTCTACTTTTCATCACCCAATCGGTCATGGATATTTTTCCCCTCCTAAAGGAATTCTACCCTTCAGTTCAAGCCCTAAGGAGAGGCTAGAGGGGAGGAGTTCATTTAGTGGTTGATTGATTGGTTGGAGGAATCAAAATCCTCTCCCTAGGAACCCCACCTTCTTTAATCCCATTTGGGGAACCCCACTACTTGGATCTGGATCTCAACTCTAAGGAGCTCATCACTGAGCAATCAGACATAGGAGACCCTATAACTTGTACTGGGATGACTTTATTCTGTAGGAGAATGCTATGTAGTTAGGAATAAGCTTCCATCCCTAACACCACAGTCTTCTCTCTAACCCACAGTCAGCCAAGTCTCTTTAGGGCCCGGGGAACCATGGAATATAAGCATAGTTTCTATTTCCCCGGCATAGGTCACCTGAGCCATCTGATTTGTAGACTCTGAATTCAGCTGAAATGCCTTCCCTCAAGGCTACAAACATTCTTAATTAAAAAAAAAAAGTCAGGGGAATTCATGTTGTGGGTTCAGATTGGACTAGATGGCTTCTCAGGGATCTGTCAACTCTGAAATTCTATCATGGGTGAAACTACAAGCTTCATGATATTATCCTCTAAGGAAACCTGGATTGGGGTTAGGGAGGGATCCTGTCTCAAAACTGGGAGGCCTGCCTGGTGAAAGGTTCTGACATTTCCCCCAAAGACATCCACTCATCTTCATGGTCCATACAGCATGACCTTCTGAGAAGGGCACTCAGCTCCGGGATAGTAGGGTCACCACTGCCTAGTGTGTGGTAAGGAGGTGGAAGAAAGGAGAATAGGGGTACCCAGAAAGCAAAACCTGAGGTAGAATTAACCCCATTTAACAGGTGGGGAAACTGAGGTCCAGGGAGGCAAATAAACATACCAAAGGCCACACAGCAGTCTTGATATCAGGGAAAGCACCTCAATGCTCAGCACCTTGCCCTAAGCGCTCTCTGGTTCTGACCAGTGGGCCACACCATCCGTCCTCTGAGGCATCACCGTCTCCAGGGATATGAAGCTATGGTCACGCTGAGGGCAGTTTGGGCTAACAGAGAAGGTGAAGCTAGGTACCCTTTGTGGGCCCCTCTGGAGAGAAAGGGCCATTCACTCTGGGGGAATAGCACCTTTTCTGGGTGAGACCCAGAAGAATCTTAAAGCAAAGAGATCCCGGAGATACATATAGGCCAGCCTCCAACCCCAGTGACAGCAGCTTCCTGTCTGGAATTTACCCCTTAGGTTTCCTTCCACTGGCCATTGGCTCTGGTACAATTTCCAGGATCCTGAAGCTGATTTTCTTTTTTCAGCCCAATCCCTCTTTCATGAGGATCTAGACTTTCTCAACTTCCATATTCTCATGCTATTCTCAACACAAAGGACTTTTCATCCCTACAAAGCTATAGAGGTTATTCCTCAAAGATGACTTCCACACCCCACCCACAGCTCCAAATGAATACAATACTTTATAAACCCGGAGGGTTTGAGAGGAGGGGAATGTTTTGGGGGACCATGAAGGAGTAAGGAAAGTTGGGAGATTCCCTGAAGACTCCCTCTATATCCCCATCCCCCCATGATGAAAATGACCTCACCATTATGGTATCTAATTATTTCCCCCTTTCCCTTAAGGTCTCCTTATCCTGCAAAGTTTTGAGTTTGTTGGGTTAGGGTTTTTGTTTTTTTGGTTTTTTTTCCCATTACCAGTCAGAAAAGAAAAGGGAAGTGGGTTGCAAGCACCGTGAAAACCTGCATTGTTCAGAGATGGTGCAAGAGCCCTCAGGGCCCCCTGAGGGTGCCAGGCTGCCAGCCTTGGCTCTTCCCGCAGCCTGCGGCCTCCTTTGAGGGAGTGCCACAGTACCTGAAGTTCTGCCCTGGAGATGCCCATTCTCCAGGTCTCTTTTTAAACTGGGCTCCAATCCTTCCAAGCCCAGTATGCTCTTCTCTCAGGTTCTCCCACCTATCCCCCCCGCACCTGGGCACTGGAGGAGCCTGGCACGAGGTAGACTGTGAGTTTAGTACCACTCTGCTCAAGTGAGGGAGGGTGAGGAAAACCTCTCACCCCTGTTCAATAGTCCTTAGCTCCTGGATGTGAGCTGGGTCCTGAGGTGACCCCCCTGGCCAGTGCCCACCGTGCCAGCTGACCAGAATGCTGATGGCCCTAATGTGAGGGTGGGGAGAGTGAGGGGGTGGCAGAAAGAGCCTGATTCAACATGGTCTCAGGGTGCAGAAATCCAACTCCTGGGGTTTCCGACGAAGGTTGCATTGGTCTCTGGCCAGCAGCCGTCCCCCATGGCCTAGACACCTCAGTGGTCGTCTCTTAAATCCCCGGCCACAGCTCTTGGAGCAGGGAGACCAGGCACCTGTCTCCCAAGTTGGACAGGGCTCCCCACAGGGCCTTGTCTCTGTTGGCCTCTGGACCGTGTCACAGGCAGAAGCAGCAAGATGTCCTGGGGAGCCCCGGCAATCCACCACACGTTTCTGCAGTCCACTCCCGCAGCTTACAGAGCAGCTCCCCCAGCTGCCCACCACCCAACGAGCTGAAGGCCTGTTATCCTGTTGTTCCACCTGGTTAGAGAGACTGAGGACGCTGTTGTTGAGCACAGAAAATCCCCGGTTGTCCTTGCGATAGGCAGACTTGTCCTCCCGGGGTTCCTTGGGTAGATAGAAAGAGTATCGGATGCGAGGTGGGGTCATCTTGCCAACAGAGAGTACCTCCACAGTTAAAGGTTCCAGGATGGGCCTTGATGCCTGCAACCTCTCTACTGCTGTGCTGGTCCCGCTGTAACGGACCAGGCTGCCCTTCACCATTAGGTCCCGTTCCACAGCAGACACCACAAAGTGCCCATTGAGCAGGTACTTGCCTTGCCCATTCTTCAGGGCCAAGTAGTTGTCATCACTGATCAAGCCTTGGTAACCCCGCTGGCGGATGTCAATGCTTGAGGCTCCTGCTGGAATAGCCACCACAAAGTTATAGCCATGCCTGTGTGAGAAAAAAAAAGAGAGAGATAGAGAAAGAACAGGAGTTAGAGATAAGCTTTGATAGGGTCAGGGTTCACAGAATCACTCAATTTAACAGTTGGAGGGAGCCTCAGAAGCAGTCTAATCCAACCCATACATGGAAGGAATCCCCACTGTAATCCACCTGACAACTGGTTTGTCCAACTTCTGTTTAATTCAGGTCAATTCTGAAGAAAAAATTCAGACCACTTCACAGACTTGACCTCAGAGCCCATCCAGTCCATCCTATACTAGAACACTGTACCCAATAGGTAATCAAGCCTTTTCTTAAAGAGCTCCATTAAAGGGAAACCTAACAGCCTATAGTAGACATTTCCAATTTTGGATAATTCTCATTTAAATTAAGCTTTGTTCATGACCAAAGGCTGCATGATATGATGAAGTCAGGAAAATCTGGGATCAGCTTCCATCTCTGACACATTATATATGGCGGGCCCCCTGGCAACTCTAAGACTATAAATTGCAGATAAGACATAAATTGCTGATCTGCATTGGTGGAGGCAATTTTAAACAGAGGCTTTGCTCCATACCAATGATATCATAAGTCTCAACAAAAGAAAAAAATTATTCAGGATATAGTAAAAAGAACCTTGAACTTTGAGTCAGGAGACCTGAGTTCAAAATCTAGCTCCAACACTTTGGAATATAGGATTTGGAGCTCAGAGATTACTTCTTAGCTGTGTGACTATGAACAAGTCCTCCAGCCTTTCTGAGCCTCAATTCCTTCATCTGTAACTGAGATAATAATATTTGCACTACCTACCTCATAGGGTTGTTGTAAGAATCAAATGTGATAATGTGTAATTTGCAAATCTTAAAGGGTCATTTATGTAAATGATGTTACAAATGAATTGACAAGCATTTATTAAGCACCAGCTCTGTACCTGGTATTATGATATCCCTAAATTGAGGCAGCATGGCATGGTGGATAGAAAGTGGGTCTCAAAGTAAAGAAGACCTGGGTTCAAATCCCACTTCTGACATTACTTGTCTGTGTAATTCTGATCAAGTCACTTAATCTTGAAATGCTCTAGGCACCTATCTAAAACTGTAAGTTGCAGAGAAGGTCCCATCATGCATTGGTATAAAAAAAAGCATGGACCCAATCCACATTCACCTATTCCTATGATTTTTTGTTGTTGTTGTTGTTGTTCAGTTGTTTCAGTTATGTCCAGCTCTTCTGACCCAATTTGGGGTTTTTTTTGCAGAGACATTGGAGTGCTTTGCCATTTCCTTCTCCAGCTAATTTTACAGATTAGGAAGCTGAGACAAACAGGGTTAAGTGACTTGCCCAGGTCACATAACTAGTAAATATCTGAGGCTGGATTTGAACTCAGGAGAATGAGTCTTCCTGATTTCAAGACCCAGAGCTTTATCCACTATGCCACCTAGCTGCCCTATTCCTATGATCACTTGCCTCTTTGTAAAGATAGCTAGGTTGGAAGCATCCCTAACCCTACAGCCTTCCCAAACTAACCAGTCCTAAACTGACCAGTCATTGCAACAATCACACCCCAGCATTCATTACTATCACCTCTTCATATCTATGCTGATGATCTGAAGCTTGCATTACACAGAATTTTGGATAATTAAATATTAATTTTCCATTTGTTTTGACTTACAGTTTTTGTTGTGGGGCGGGGGGGATCAGTTGGTTTGGATATTGTTGTTTCTGCAACCCTGGATTTACCTTCTTGACTGTGGCTTGGTTAGTCTAAGACTAAAAGGCATTTGTAGTTGCAGAACCAAGTATCAACTAGGGAAGATGATTCACAGGCAGAATTTCTCATGGCTAAATCATGCCAGAGACCATCCTTGAGATGGATAATTTCCATGCAGGTCAGTCTATGTAACTCCCTATGGTTCTTGTTTGTGTATTGCTTGCTACATATATGGTTTGGCCCTGTTAGCTTCCTGAATACAGCAACCAAATGTCCTCTCACTTCAAGTCTGCACACAGAGAGGGCTCAGTCCGAAGGGCAATTGAGTCACCTCTCAGAGAGACTCAGCCAGGGGTAGCCCTCCAAGACCTAAGTTCTCAGTGTCAATGTATTCCTTGTCAACCTTTGTGTCCCTCCCCTTGTCAAAAAACAGAAAACAAAAACAAAAACAGAGTTTGATAGCAAAAGGGGAGAGACTGTCAAAGAACAGACTTTTTCCCAGACTTGAACTTGAGATAAGTAACTGTTCTTGGCATTAGTGTATTCACTTGAACACAGAAGGCAGGCCCTCTAGACTCTAGAGGTTCTCAAAGTGAGTGATACCACCCCCTAGGGAAGTACAGAAATGATCCAGGGGGTGTTAGTAGCCTTGGGTGCAATTGGGGGGTGTTGAATAAAAATAAGAAGGTAATAGAAGCATAAGGAAAGAAGAGAAGAAAATTTTGAAAAACTGTTCATACATGTTTCATCTGTTGTATAACAGAGTTAAAGTCATAGTGATTACAAGATTTTCCAAATAAACACACAAAATGCACATTATATCCTATCAATGGTCAAGTCCACCAACAGGTCTTAACAAGCAAGTGTTGGCAGGAGAGCAAGTTGTACATTGTGGGAAGTCCAGCATACATCAGCAGGAATGTGTATGTAATGACTTGTTTACAATATGATACTCTATGGTTACATGATGCAATATTGCATCATCAAAATTTCAATGCAGAAAAACCCCACAAATCTACAATAAATTATTAAATTTAAGATGTATCATTTTTTTTAAAATATATTTTATATGTTTGTGAAATTATGCAAATTTTTAAAAAACCATTAAAGGGTTAAAGAAAGTAGATTTTCAGGGGGGCACTGAGTAATTTTTTTTTTGAAAAGGGGTAGGTAGGCCGAATAAGCTTGGGAACCTCTGCCCCAGAGAACTGGAGTCAACAGGCTCCATACGTCCAAGATCTTAGAGGAAACCAGGGATTCAAGTCACAGTTTTCTAGGCAATGAAAATCCACATCACTCATTGGTCCCTATTCCAAAGCTACTCTTCCAATTCATATCCACTCTCTTACATCAAACCTTCCCCCAAACCTGAAGAAATGTCAAGAAGCCTAGGAGAAAGACCGGAGCCTTTATAAGAGGACACACCCTCTGTCCTATGTCACCTGTGTGCTCACCTTATCTCCCAATGTGCCTTGTTTGGTTTTTGTTTGTTTTTTAATCACATGAAGCACCCACAATAGTACCTTGCAAATAGTAGGCATTCAATAAATACTTGTGAAATTTACGTCAGAGATTTGGGGATAAGGGAAGCACTACGTGCTAGGCAGCGAGGTGGCAAAGTATGTATACAGAACGCTCGACATGGAATCCAGAAGACTTGAGTCCATAACTTGCCTCAGACTTTGCTAGCTGTTTAACCTGGTCGAGTGCTTTAACCTCTTTCAGTTTCCTTATCCATAAAATGGGCATGATAATAGCACCTATCTCACAGGGCCATCATGAGGTTCAAATGAACGCTTTGTAAATTTTAAAGTGCTATACAAATGCTGCTATTATTATTGTTATGGCTTGGGGTATTGGGTAGGGTCTGGAATCTGTCTCAGTCATTCTAGAGCTCCTTAATTCACAGCTGAGGTACAGGAAGAGAGAGGGGGAAAGTGCTTCTCTTCTTTACTACCCCCTCCAATAGCCGCTACCTTTCCAGGCCTAAAATTCACATACTAGAGGGACTTTGGGAAATCAGGCACATTCATGCATTCTTGGTAGAGTGATGAATTGGTACAGCTATTTTGAAAAGCAGTTTGGAAATATGTCCCCAAAGTTACTAAACTGCATACTCGTTGACCCGGTGGTATCACTACTAGGCCTATACCCCAAAGAAATCAAAGAGAAAAAGATGTTATAGATACCAAAATATTTATAGCAACTCATTTTGTGGTGGCAAAAAACTGAAAACTAAGAGGAGCAAGAGGGATTAACTGGGGAATGGCTGAACAAAGTATGATGTATAAATGTAACAGAACAATATGGCATAAGAAAGGATGGAGATGATTTCAGAGAAATCTGGCAAGACTTGAATAAACTGATGAAAAATAAAGTGAGCAGAACCAGGAGAACAATATCATAAAAACAAACAATTTAAAAAGATCTAAGATTTCTGTGTCAGCCACAAATCTAAAGGACTGATAATGAAGTATGCTACCCACCTCCTGACAGAGAGAGGTGATAAACTCAGGGTACAGAATACATTTTTGGACATGGCCAACACGGGATTTTATTTTTTCGCTTGACTACGCATTTTTGTTGCAGGGATTTTGTTGCCATTATTTTTCCCCCAGTGGGCCCATGGGATTTTGGAGGAAGAGAAAATAAATGTTCGTTACAAAATAAAAAAACTTTAAATTAGAATTGTCGATTATAGCCTTATTATATTCAAACCAACAAAAAACTCACATGGGTTTCGTGAAGAGTCCTGTGACCCTCTTGCAGCTCTTATTGTCTCCCCCGCACACTCCACATTTGTCAAATTTCTTCTTGGAGCCCAAATTCCCGTCACAGCCTGCCTTGATGCATTTGCCCTGGACACAAACTGAAGTGGAATCCGGAGTGCACGGGGTACCATCCACCACCTACGGAGTCGCCATGGGGAGGGAAGAAGAGAGAGAGAGAGAGACACGTGGATGAGCCGGCACATCCCCTCAGCTTTTCTCTATAGAAAGCCACCCTTGTCGTTATCTCCCCTCTCCAGTCTCCACTCACCTTGGGCGCAAGCACGTAGAAGTAGCCAGTGCCGCTGGCTCGGCAGATGAGCTTGCATTTGTCCCGAGGCGAGATGCCCGAGTACTTGGGCACCCAGGCCATGGTGAGGGTGAGCCGATTGGTGCTATGGTTGTAGCCATTGAAAGCCTCACACTGCTCCTCCCGGAAGCTCTTGCCAGAGACTAGGGTGGGGGAAGCAAATGCAGGAGTCTCAGAAAGAGGTCTGGATGGGATAGGAGGGCAGGCCGAGACTCCTAGGGGATTTTTAGCCGTGGGAAATTCATTCTTTGCATTCAGCCTTCCCTATCATTCTCCCCCATTTGACAGAAAACTAAAACCGAGTCTAAGAGAACTGATATAAACTAACCCAAAAATATTTGGGAAAGAGATGAATTAGATTCCCCAGGGTCACTCTTCCTAATTCTCCAGGTCCAGATGCCGCTAGAATTTCCATCTTCACATCCAATGTGGTGGTCCTTTCCAACAGTCTCTCTTCTACTACAAGAATATGGAAACCTTAGTGCCCTTAACTAAGAGAGGTTCTGGCATTGCCCTCCACAGAACTTTTAAAAGTAGGCCAGATTTGGTGACTCACTATGTAGCGGAGGGAGAGGGACAGATTTGCGAATGAAGGGGGTGAAAAATAAAAGACATCATTTTTTAAAATTTAAGTAGGCCGGAGACCCTTCATGCTCAGTATAGAAGCCCTCTTCCCAGAGGCAGGAGAAGGGATATCAGAAGAACCCTTTGAGCATTGCCAATTGTAGGGTCGACATCTTGGATAGAGTCATTTTAATGCTTTGGTTTTAATGTTTTAGAGGATGAGCATCCAGACCCAACTCCCACCTTCCCAAGACAGGATATCCCGGCTCCTCAGTACCTGAGCTGGGGCATGTCTCCAGGTTACAGGATCGATATTTGACTCTCACTCCCTCACAATATTTGCCCCCATTGGCAGGTGCAGGGTTGCTACACTCCCGTCGGGCCAACTGCACACCTCCACCACAGGTCCGCGAGCAGGGGCCATAAGGTTCCCATTTGGCCCAGGAACCATCCACCTGGAAAGACCAAGACTGCTTAGTATCTGTGAAATTCCTTGACTCAACAACCTACCAGTGCATTTATCCTGAAGTAAAGCGATATTAGTTTTTAGACTCCACTGGTTCAAAATTTCCTAGAATTCCCATGTGCTGGGCTGGAAGAAGGCGTCTGCTCAGGCCAACTCAAACAAGATTGTTAAATTTTCAGTGTGAATATTTGCACCTCAGAAATCAGCAAATGCTACAAATCAGAGCTTCATTTATTGTTTTGTTGATTATCTAGGCTTCAAAAAGTGATAGGGGGCAGTTAGATAGTGGATAGTGCAGTAGATAGAGCATCAGCCCTGGAGTCAGGAGGACCTGAGTTCAAACCTGGCCTCAGACATTTTTTATTAGCTGTGTGACCCTGGGCAAATCACTTAACCCTGATTGCTTCAAAGAAAAGTGAGGGAGAAAATGTTAATAATGCAAATTAAACTTAAAAATATGTCCTGCATACTTTTTTTTTTCCAGAGAGTCAGTTGTGAAAACATTTACCAGCACATTCCTGGTTAGAAGTTATCTTTGCACTCTCTATAGAAAAAAAAAAAAAAAGGTTAGCTAAGCAAATTAAGAATGTAACCTTGGCAAATGACTACGCTTTTTAAAAACTAAAACCAACATCACATTCATAGGCTTGAATACAAACTGCCAATAGTTATATCATGTCCTGTCTTTCCTAATATTCTCCTTTTCCCCCATTAACATTCTGTCTTAAAGTAGGTGCCCATCAATTGGGAAATTGCTGAATAAATGGTGACAGAAGAATATAATGGATGACTGTGCTGCAAGAACATATATATGAAGAATTAAGGGAAACTTAAGAGGATTTGTACGAACTGATACAATGTAAAGTAAGTGGAAACAGAAGAACAATTTATACAATGACCACAACAGTGTAAAGGGAAACAACATTTAAACTCATTAGAACTCCAAAAAATGCAGTGACCAATAGAGACTGCAGTGAACTGTTGACAAAACAGGCCTGCCTCCTCTCAGTGGAGAGGTTGTAAACTACAGATGTGGGATGAAGGATACATTGTCAGACAAGCTTAACCTGTTGATTTATTTTGCATAGTTATATTTTTATTCTCCTAGGATTGACACTGATGTAAAAGGAGAAAAAATAGTGTGACCTTATGAATCTAAAAGTACTTCTCTAAATAGATTAAATATTTTAATTATAACACTAAGTCAACCCGGCCTCCTTGCCCCACACCATCTGGGTTAAGTTGCTAGATTGTACCATATAGTCTAATCCACTAATGGATGGGATTAGTGATACTGACAATATTTAGCTTCCCACACTCCTAAAATCATTTCAACTTTGAGCTAGATTATGGAATGAGGGTTTGATTTTGTTTAGGGCCCAGCGAGAAAGGAAATAGTAAATTTAGCCTCCAAATCATGTTTCCTGGCATTTTAATATTTTCAAATGAGTTTGCAATCCCTGAGCACATACCATCTGACCAACACTGCGCTAGCCTGGAATGTAAAATATTATACAAAAATAGAAAGTACTCTGATTTCATCAGAATAGGGAAGTCCTGGAATGGGATCATTTTGCTCTTATGAAGATTATAGCCTGTCTGTGACTTATAAGGCAATGTCCTAAGGAATGATCTGAGGCACACAGAGGATCAAGTGACTCGTCCAAAGTCACAGAGCTAGCAAGTATAAGATGCGTGATTGAAAACCACTTCTTCCTAACCCCAAGCCCAATACTCTTTCTACCCTGCCGAGCTGTCTCTCTTCGGCTTAAATTATATGTAATAGATCCTAGGATCAGAAAGTTAGAGCTGGAAGGGGCCTCAAAGATCATATCATTCAACTTAAAGAAATTTCTTAAATAACATAACAGCAGCCACCCCTTGAAGACCCCCCAGGGAGGGAGATCCTGCCACCTCAGAAACAACACATTCCCAGGAACTCCAATGTAGTAAGGGTCACATGTTTATCTGGCAACCTAGACTCCCACCCCAGCTCAGATAAGGAGAAGCCAGAAGCCAGCTATCCTGGGAGTGGAGGGGGAAGTGGGGAAGAGGATTGAGGCTAAGGAGAACTAACTGTTAGGAAGTAGGTTCTTACGTGGAGCTAAAACGTGCCTTTCATCGACATGTATTAGCTGTTTACCTGACCTCCTAGGGCCAAGCAAAACAACCCTAATCCCTCTTCTACATGACGTGACTTTCCCCACCCGAAGAGAAAGGCTTCAACCTTTTTGTGTGCTTATTCAACATATTTATTCTATTCCTCTCTCTGTCCTTCGGCAAACACACCTCTCACTCAGACTACAAACCCCGAAGAGGGCAGGGCTATGTCTAAATCGCTCTGTATAACTTCCAGGTCAATATAAGCAACTGGTCCCTAAGTGTTTTTGGTGAACAAGCCTCACTCTCCCATCAAATAGAGCCAAGCCCTCACTCAGTAACCCAGAAGGGTGTCCTAACATGACAAAGAAGAGAGTGGATTCATTGTGGGGCTTCCCTTGGGGGTCATGAAGTCCTTTACTAGCCAGAGACATGAAGCGAATGAGGTGGTGACTTACAAGCAAGGTAATGTTCTGATCTGAAAGGTTGGAGCAGGATTGCAAAGGGTGGAGGGGAATTCCAGGTCAGTAAAAATCAATTATGACCTTTGGTTCTGGGTTCAGCAAACCTACTGAGATTCATTCAGGTTTTTTACTCATAGCTCAATTTAAGTTCCTGTCACTAGCAGCCTACTAAACTGGAAGCTCCTTGAGGACAGACCCACAGCTGGTATAGTTTTGTACAGCACAGCACAGCACCCAGGAGAGTGTGTGGCACCTAATAAGTGTTTAATAAATATTTATTCATTGAATTATGAATGAATGAATGAATCCCAACTTGATGACATTAATGGGGAAAGAGCATCCCTGAAGGGTTATAGGTCAAGCTTAGGGTTCCTCAAGGTAGAAAGATAAGACTCAGAAATATGAGGTCCTAACACCTACTCCCTCTGGAAGGTTCTTTTGTCAAGTCATTCAATAAAACCCATTAAGTTCCTTCATCTCCTCTCCCTACTCCTTAAAAGTTAAGAAGCAGAGAGGAATAGATAGATAGATATAGATATAGATAGATAGAAGAACTGAGGTCCAGAGAAAAAATACACTATCCCTAAGGTCATACAATGAATTAGTAGAAGAAATAGAATCTAGGTCCCCCAGTTCTCATATGGGGACCCTTGTTTCTTCCTAGACACTGGATCCCTACAGAAGGGAATTACACCTTCTGGGGAGATGGGAGAAAAAAGAACAAAGTAAGAAGTACACAGCAGAGAACAAAAGAAAACTTACAAGGAAGCAAAGAAAAGGTGGGCAGCTCTCAACACAATGCATAGTATTTATTATATAGGCTTTCTTGAAATGGAAATTTATTGCTGTATATTCTGAACCCTCTCTCAACATTCTGCTATGCATATGGTAATACTTTTTTTCTTATTTTGTAACATTTTAGTATTAAGTTTGTTTCCTTTTTCTTTTCTTATTTTGTATTTAAGTTTAAAATTAAAAAACTTACAAATAAAAAAGGAGGGAAAAGAAGGTACCCCACCCTTCCCCCACTCACTGGCATCCCCAGCAAAGAGCAGGCTATGGTACTCACCCTGTACTTACTGATGTTATGCCTCTCCACACATGCCCCCTTCAGGCAAAACTTGCCATCTCCACACCCAGTGCCATCTGCCCAGGGAAAGTGGCGGGTCTGGCAAACCATCTGGCCCTTTGCCTTGCCCGTGCACCACAGCTTGGTACAGTACTGCATGTAGGGGCAAGGTTTGGAGCCCACACCGAAGGCTAGCTCGCACTGCTGGTTCAGGGTGTAGCTGGATCCTGGTAGATCTTCAGGCAGTGAAATGGGCTTGCTGGGTTGGTCCAAGAGGCAGTCACCTGTGGAGAGCCAAGGGGATTGAGAAGAGGGGAGGTGAGAAAGGCCAGGGCTGCTGGATGCTTGGGATGAATTAGCGGCAGTCAAGGGCTACTTCCCAAAAGAGGAAGAGGCAAAAAGAGTTTTCCGCCCCTACACCCTTTATATTTAAAAATCTAGAAACAAAAGTTGTTATTAGAGCTCTTTTAGTCCATTACCCTGCCTCCATTCAACCTGTTCCTGGGACACGCTTTCACTATCAAAGCACTCTCTTTCCTATCATATCATTCTGGCCTCATAATCATATGAGGTATAGAGGATAGGAACAGTTCTAACCATATTATAGACAAGGAAGCCAAAGTCTTACAAAGGTGAGATTTAGTGTTTTACCAAGAGAGATGGCAAGTGAAGTGCTTGTCATTGTTGTTATTCTGTTGTTTCAGTCATGTCTGACTCTTCATGACCTCATTTGGGGTTTTCTTGGCAAAGATCCTGGAGTGGTTTGCTATTTCCTTCTCCAGCTCATTTTACAGATGAGGAAACTGAGGCAAGCAGGGTTAAGTGACTTGCCCAGCATCACACAGCTAGTAAGTGTCTGAAGTCGGATTTGAATTCAGGAAGATGAGTCTTCCTGATTCTAAGACTCAGCACTCTATCTTCTGTGCCACATAGCTGCCTCAGTAAAGCCCTTAACTAGAGCTATAAGTCAATTCTCCTAACTCAGGATCCCAGAATCTGAGAGTTGGAATAATAGCTAGCATTCACAGAGCACTTGAAGGTTTGCAAAGCACACATTTGATCTTTCAGTAGTTGGGATATAGTTTATCTAGGTCTGGTGAGTTGAACACATCAAGAGCAGCAAGGAGTTCAATCACCCTACTTATCTCAGGTATTAAGTCCCTATTGGCTATTTCTGCTCTGTCCTTTGCAATCCAAAGATTATCCTTCTTTGCAGAGAAAACAGAAACAAAATATAGAGTAGAACAACTCTGCTTTCACTCTATCATCTGTTATCATTATCACATATACACCTAAATAGCTATCCTATCCCTTCTTTGACCTTCCTTTTTCTCCCAAATATAGCTTTAAACTTTTTTATTGTTCTTAGTATCCCTCACCAGTCTCAGCTCATTACAAGCTTTAGCAATTCTGTCACAATTCTAATAGGATCATGTTGTTGTTCAGTTATTTCAGTCATGTCAGACTCTTCATGACCCCATGTGGGGTTTTCTTGGCAAAGAAACTGGAGTGGTTTGCCATTTACTTTTTTTTTTTTTTTTTTTTTTTGCTTTTTAGTGAGGCAATCAGGGTTAAGTGACTTGCCCAGGGTCACACAGCCAGTAAGTGCCATGTGTCTGAGACTAGATTTGAGACTAGAGACTAGAACTCATGTCTTCCTGACTTCAAGGCCAGAGCTCTATCCACTGCACCACCTAGCTGCCCCAGCCATTTCCTTTTCCAGCTCATTTTGCAAATAAAGAAACTGAGGCAAACAGGATTAAGCAACTTGCCCAGATTCACACAGATAGTAAGTTTCTGAGGCCAGATTTGAACTCAGGGAAATGAGTCTTCTTGACTCCAGGTCTGGTGCTCTATCCACCTAGCCACCCTAACTGCCCTAGATGCTCTACCAGGAGCATACTACACTTTCATATTTATCCCCATTACCTATCCTTGCTTCCATCTTCTGGACATTTTTTTAAAATCTAAGTTGATCAGAGAGTTCTTTGTGCATCCACATTGGATTCTGTAGACAATTCCCTCTTTTTTTTCTCGTTGGAATTGCTTCTTCTTATGTCTTCAGAATTTTATCTTGAGAGCTTCCCATTACTCATGGGCTAATTTCCACTGTAGAATTTTAGTTAATGGCATCCTTCTTCTTATCTTTTCTCCGAATCCTTTGAGATCTGCTCTCTCAGAAATGTCGGGTACATATCACACTATTCTTGGCTTCCTTTTCTCTATCACAAATTAAAAAATAAAATGGTAGTTTCCCCCTAGGTTTTCATCATTTTCACCCCAGTACCTCATAACTTTTTGATGGTCAGAATCAAATCCAGAATAAAATTTCCTTTTGTTGGTACCTCTACCTTCTAAAGGATAGAATTCTACTTAAGGCAAGATGAGAAACTATTAGCTGCTCTGCTTTTGGTAGAGAGAGAACTCCAACAGATAAGCAGATAATTAAAGTCTCCCACCATCGATACGTCAGGCCTCTGTGCCAAGCTTGTGCTGTATCTTCCATACTCTTCATCTATTTCCTTTCTGTCCAGGTGAGCTGTAGTATATTCAGATGACAACATTGCTCCTGCTTTGGCCACTAATGATCTTCACCATGCCTCCTTCCAACCACTTCCTTGGTTTCTAGATTTCTTCACATGAGCATAACTTTTTAATATATAATGCTATTCCACATCCTGGCATCCCACACAGAGACACACACTTGCCCTGTTCTTCTGAACTGTGTCTCTCCCCCCAGAGCTCTATCCCAGTCATTGGGCCTATTCCAGCAAGTCTCAGCGGTACTTGTGGTAAAATCTGCCACCTTATATTAAGATCTCTAGTTCAACTTTCTTGTAAGCCATACTTTTGCCATCTCTGTAGAGCCCAAGGATTTTTATTCCTGGCTCCTATTTTTATTTGTTTACTTTTTTCTTTCATTATTTTATTTTTCTACCTGGTCCCTATTTTTTATTTTAACTTTTATAAACATCTGTGTGTTTACTGCTGTTATTCATCCTACATCATAACTACTCCCTCTAGCAAGGTGAACACACGTAAATTATTTTCTTCTCCTGATTCCTGGGAAGATCTTTTATAAGAGATTCCATCATAAAGAAGAGCTTTCTTCTTGCAAAAGAAACTATCCTGGGCTATTACTAGGAACTAATTAAGTCTTGAACTCTGTCTCCAGAACAGAGGCACAATATACCAAAAGATGACTGACCACTGCCTAAAATCATACAATCGTAGATCTAGGGTGGACCTCAGAGAACATCTCGTCCAACTCCACTTTACAGATGAAGAAGCAGAGGCCCGAAGAGATTCAGCAACTTGCCAAGGTCATCCAGGTAGTAAGAGTCAGGGGTAGGATTTGAACCCAGGTCCTCATATTGCAAAAGGGGTGCAGTGGATACAGTGGTGGGCCTAGAGTCAGGAAGACTCCTCTTCCTGAGTTCAAATCTGGCCTCAGACATTTACTAGCTATGTAACCCTGGGCAAGTCACTAAACCCTGTTTGTCTCAGTTTCCTCATCTGTAAAATGAACTGGAGAAGGAAATAGCAAATCACTCCAATATATCTGCCAAGGAAACCCCAAGTAGGGTCACAAAGAGTCAGACACGACTGAAAAATGACTGAACATACCTCTTACTCCAAAGATGGTGTTCTTTTCACTGTTCCCTAACACCTACTACTATTGTCCAAAGCCCACAGTTGGGGATCAGAACTCTGGTCCAACAAGCTATCTAGTAACAATAATAGCTCCTATTTATATGGCATTTTTCAATTTATAAAATGGTCTCCTCATTGCAACCCTTCAGTAATAACACATGGCCTCCCATGGCCTTCCTTCCTCCCTCCTTTAATACCCCCTGCTCACCATGTCCACTCTCCAGGAAGTCAGTGATGATGGCAGCGCTGCAGGCTGACCAGGGGTTGGCACGGTCGATCTGGATAAGTGTAGGGGACATCATGTGGTTGGCCCGTAGCTTCCCAAACACCTCCTCACACACCTTCACATTGTCATGGGGCATGTTGAACACATGACCTGGGTGGGTAAAACAAGAGAAAGTGGTTGTTTAGGCTAGGGAAGCAGACCACTCAGAGGACAGACAGGCAGAGATAAGAACAAATGTAGTGCAAAAGTGAAAAATAGCCTTCTGGGGGAGGGACCCCACAAAGCTGGTGCCAGGGGCAGAAAGTTGGGCCAGGAACCAGCCTGGAGGAACTGAGAAGCATGGGGTGATAGCTGAAAAAGATGGTGTAATCCTCACATACTCAGTCCCTCTCCTTCCCTCAAGTCATTTACACTTGTTTCCATATTGCTTTATAAGTGTTCTCAGGTTCTTTTTATGCCTGCAGCCAATCTTTCTCCCTGCCATTCCCAATCAGGCTGTGTGTTCCCCCTTTTTTTGCATCTCCTCACAGTGTCCCAAAAAGCAGGTGGCAATAAATTTTTAAAAAGAAACTCCCATCAAATCTTCCTTCATCTCAGAGAGCTAGACCTTTAGCTAACTGAACACCAAGCAAAAACTTTCCTGTACATGCCAGATGAGTGCTTTTTTTAGGTGCCCATTCAGTGCCACAGGTGCACATGTTGAAAAGGGTCCCCCTTGAGCCCAAATGCTAAAAGAGAGCAGAGACTTCAACAGAGCAGAGGCTAATATCTGAGCCTTGAAAACATTCAGAGCAAAGCCAGCTAAGCCCAGGAGCAGAAGACAAGAATTCCTCATTCTCATTCTCTCTCTCTCTCTCTCTCTCTCTCTCTCTCTCTCTCTCTCTCTCTCTCCCTCTCTCTCTCTCTCTCTCTCTCTCTCTCTCTCTCTCTCTCTCTCTCTCTCTTTCTCTCTCTCTCCTCAGCCTTACCTAGCTCATGGGCAGTGGTGAAGGCGGATGGAAGCCCATCATCCTCAATGACCGAGCAGCTTCTCTTGGGGTCACACATAGTGCCCACATCAGCCATTCCCAGGGTATCGCAGGTGGTGGCACCACATAGATCCTGCAATGGAGAAGGGAGAAGCAGAGATCCAGAAGTTAGAGACAACAGTGACCTCGGGGAAGGGAGTAGGGGAGAAGAAATAAAATCACCTAGAATATATCTGCTTACTGTCATTCCTGCCCCTAACAAATCCAATATCTTTCCCCATACGTCCATTCCTAGACAGGTTATTTTCTGCCTTCTGCCAAGAGGGACGGAGAAGCTACTACAGAGATGTCAAGGGGGTCAGGCCAAACTAGAGAGATGGCTGGCCCTAGGATGGATGCTTTGTGGCATGCCAAGGAAGCTCTGCCTACTTTCTGTCTGGGGCACTATTCTTGGAGAAAATTAAGAGGTTTAAAACAAATCCAGAGGGTCAATTTTATGTAGAGAAAGCCCTCCTAGCTTACTGGTGCAATGGCTCTTCAGCTAGGTGAGGTGTTGGTGTCCAAAGAGACAGGACAAGGTAGAAAGAAGGGTATGCTCCCCTTCCACAGTCAACATTTGGCTGTAGAGCTCCTTTTGCATCGAAGCATACTCTTTATACTTTCTTTATTTTTTTCCATAGTTTTTTCCTTTTGTTCTGTTTCTTCCTTCACAACATGACTAATATGTAAATATGTTTTACTTGATTTACATGATCAAATTGTTTACCATCTTAGGGAGGAGGGAAAAGAGAGACAGAGAAAATTTGAAACTAAAAAATTTATTTAAAAAAAGAATGTTGGGGCAGCTAGGTGGCGCAGTGGATAGAGCACCAGCCCTGGAGTCAGGAGGACCTGAGTTCAAATCCAGCCTCAAACACATAATACTTATGTGTGACTCTGGGCAAGTCACTTAACCCCAATTGCCTCACTAAAATAAATAAATGAATAAATAAATAAATAGATAGATAGATAGATAGATAGATAGATAAAAGAATGTTAAAAAATAAAAAAACAAATGTTTAAAAAGAAACTCCTGTCAGATCTTCATCTCTTGGAGAGCTAGACCTTAAGCCAGCTGAACACCAAGCAAAAACTTTCCTGTACATGCCAGATGAGGCTTTAGTTCAGTTAAAACAGAGGCCAGGATCAAGGGAAGCCAACAGTGAGGGATAATTCCACTTGGCTATAGGAGTTTAAGAAAATCATTTTTTAATTAGATTATAACAAGAAATGATGAATTATGACCTGGGCAGTGCACTTGGCAGGAAAGTCATCTCTGTTTGCATTAGGATTTAAGATCTAAGGATCATAGACTTAGAACTAAAAAGTACTTTAGAAGTCAAATTCTCTCATTTAACAGATGAGGAAACAAAGGTCTATAAAGGTTAGATGACTTGCTCAAGGTCACACAGTAATTGATGGAGCTAAGAGTTGAATCTCTGTCCTCTGACTACAGATAGCTAAGTTCTTCTAGCAGTCAGCTCTGTCTAAGAAGTCAGCAGCTAGGTGACGCAGTGGATACAGTGCCAGGTCTGGAGTCAGTAAGACTCATCTACATGTATCTACTCTCTACCCTCTCTGAGAAACATTCATGCACTCTATGGTTCAGTCAAACAGACTTACTGCTTTTCATTCACAACATTCATCTCCCATCTCCAACCCTTTGCACTAGCTGTGCCCCATGTCTGGAATGCACTGCCTTCTTCTCCTCTCCCCTACCTACATCTCTAAGATTCCCTAGCTTTCTTCAATGTTCAGCACAAATGCCACTTTCTACATAAAGCAGAAAGTTTTCCTGACAGCTCCCCACCCAAATACTCCCCAAATGACCTCACATCTGTTCTAAACATACCTATATGCACACGTTTTCTTCCCCCTTTCCCCCAGTCATAAGGCAACTATATGAAGACTGTTCCCCACTTCTACATCAGGTAGCCACCCTCACGTGGCTAGAATATAAGTTCCTTGAGGGCAAGGCCTCATGCTACTTTCATCTTTGTTTCCATATCATCTAGCACAATGCCTGATACATAGTAGGTGTTTAATAAATGCTAGTTTGTTGATTTAATTGATGCAAGTTGTATACAACAGTTTGCTGTCCAATCCCTTCAGTCATGTCTGACTCTTCATGACCTCATTTGGGGTTTTCTTGGCAAAGATACTAGAGTGGTTTGCCATTTCCTTCCTCCAGCTCATTTTATAGATGAGGAAACTGAGGCAAACATAGTTAGGTGACTTGTCCAGTGACTTACCCAGCTGGTAAGTGTCTGAGGCCAGATTTGAACTCAGAGAGATGAGTCTTCCTGACTCCAGGCCAAGCCCTCTAACCATTGTGCCACCTAGCTGCCCCGTATACAACATATCAATTCATCAAAATCAAATCAAAATCCAAAATCAAAATCAAATACATATCCATTTCTCTGAAATTCCTTTTTTTTTCCTCTATGGAAAGAGAATTAGGAGGGATATGCACTTCATTTACATACACAGCTATTCCCTACTGGGAGTCCAAAGTACAGTCACACAGCTGTCTTCACTGCAGTTATGCTAATTGCCCTTCTTCTGGTTCCTTAATCCTATTTTCCTTTTAAGCTTTGCCTTACTGCAGCAGGGGGAGCCAGAAGAGGCATATATCATGATTTAATTTGAGTTTCTCCAAGTTTTATCACTTGAGCTGTCAAACTTGGGTTCACATGATCATGTGCTAGTCATACTTTCTAATGACTCAACTGCCCCTGAATATAGACAAAAGGAGAGTATATCTTGAAGCAGACTCTTTGGTGGCTTATGCACAGCAATCTACGGACCCCACAGCTAGAGTCCTTACAACCCGAGAGCTTCTCATGCTCGGGAAGTCTCTGCTGGAATCAGCATCCCAAGGGGGAAGTCACATGAAGAAGTACAGCAGGGGAAGACAGCTATTGAACAAATGACAGAAAGGAGATAACACAGACCAGGCTGTCAAGAGTCTCCTGGAGCAGAGCTGGGATAAGGCATTTGGGAGCCCGAGGCAAGGGCTGGAAAGTGTGCTCCCCGCATGTGACTATCGTCGGAAGGTTCTGAGTCTTCACAGTCCCCTGCTGTGGCCTGACATCATAAAGAAAATCCCTCTATGTCATGAAGAATGCAATCTTTCCTGGCATTAAAAATGTGTGCATTTATAAAAGTCACATCAAAAGTGTCTCTCACTGAACTAACTCCCCTGCATGTTACTCCCAACTGCCAATCTAGCCAGCCCTTAGACCTAGATAATATCCCAAAGTCGGGAAGAGAGAGGAAGGAAAGGATGTGGCAGAATGGAGGGATGAAAGAAGCAGCACAGGCTAGTAGAAAAAATGCTGGCTAAGGAATTAGGACACCTGGATTCTAAGTCATTTGCTATTGTTGTTCAGTTGTTCCCGCCCCTTCGTGACCTCATTTGGGATTTTCTTGGTAGATATACTGGAATGGTTTGCCATTCCCTTCTTCAGCTCATTTTGCAGAGAAGCTGAGGCAAACAGGGTCAAATGACTTGCCCAGGGTCACACAGCTAATAAGTGTCTGAGAACAGATTTGAACATGGGAAGATAAGTCTTCCTGACTCCAGGCCCAGTACTCTATCCATCGTTCCACCTAGCTTCCCATTCTAAGTCATAGGATCATAGAAATAAGTCTGGAAAAGACCTCAGAGTCCCAGAGAGGTTATGAGATCTGGCAACAGTTATACAAATAGCAAGCAGCAGTTATTACTTCTTCCACCGCACCATTCTCAGGCTAACCTTAGGCTTGTAATTCTTCCTTTCTAGACCTCTGTAAGAAGAAGGGGTTCAACGAGAAAGTCTTCAGGGTCCCTGAAAGTTCTAACATTCTCTTATTCTTCATCACTCGCCCACTGCTGGTTTTTCTTTGTCCCCTTTCCAATGAAAGTGGCTTGAAATAGAGTTTTGTATTTTTAGGGAAGAAGGGGAGGAGCTCGTTTTCAGCAAGCCTCTTGGCCACATCAGACTCTAAGTCCTCTTGGGATGCCTGCTCCTCTGCCCCTCCCCTCGGCAACCCATCTCAGCCTGCCCCTGAATAGAGACAGATGGAAACCTCCAGGATCACTTGAGAACTAAGAAGATGGAAACAGATATTGGAATTCAGAATTCTCCTATCTCTTTTGCAGAGACTCTAAAAAAGAAAACTCTCCTTTCCTGTCATAGTGGAGAAAAGATTCCACCCATCCACAGGCAAGTTGCAACCCAGAATTCAAGCACACTCAATTGTCACAGAGTATTCTTGAGTAGGTCTACACATATGGTTATTCATATGTAGAAAAACCATCACCTGCTAACCATTTAAAACCCTGGACCGGTTCATGGTCTCTTCTTTCCCCCCACCCCACCACACACACACTCACACATTCACACTCATATACACCACAAACATGTATTAACTAATCATTATGTGAAGAATACTTTGCTAGGATCCAGGGGAGATATAGTTTACATAACACAGTCCCTACCCTCATGGAATTTAGAGTCTAGTTGGGAAATAAGACACAAATATAGGGATAGGGAGTAAGCCTGTGATTTCATTGACATAAGGGGTATGCTGCTCATATAGGTTATCTGTATGTCCACATGGGATTTCTATACATTTAGATACGCAGTTCTTGAGAAGCATGACTAAACAGTGCAGTGCTTAGCAAATAGCTGGCACTTAATAAACGCTGATTGATTGATCTGGACTGCCCCTGAGGAAAGGAGGAAAGCCAATAAGATAACTAAGGAGGAGAGGCAGGAAAGCCCTAGGAATAAGGCCAGGTGCTTTCTTCTAGTCTACAAAGGGGTACTGGACTAGAATTATATCTATCTGCTTCTAAATATTGCTGTTCTAGAGATACAATCATTTCCAAAACAAAAAAACCACTTTCCTAATAGCTCACATGAGAGTAGGGTTGCCAAGGTAGATTGCCAAGATTATACTCACCAGCTTGAGCCCTTCTCACCAACACTGGTTAAACAAAAGACCAATCACAAATAGTGAATAGTGAGCAAAGCCATTTATCCAAGCAGATAGTAAACAGAAACTAGAGACATTAGACAGATTAAAATATACTAGAAAACACACAAGAAGAGTGAGATGAGATCTCAGCTCAACCAAGAGAGAGGCCCCGATCTCATTCAGGAGAAAATTCCCGAGGTCTCTAGGGAGACAAGATGGAAATCAGGGACATTTTGAGGAGTTGACTTCCCCTACATGTCTGCAGCTTGCGCCGTCTTTCTCTCCTCTCTATGTGTCTGGAATTTGTCGTGAAGAGAGACTTGGGACCATGTGTGAATCTTGAAGAAAGAATGAGAAATGTCTTTCCTCTCCAAAGCTCTAGGAACAGCGCTACCCTTCACATAGTCACACAGCCCTGTGTCACCATTCTTTCCACCGATACAGAGTCCCACCTAAGCAGAAGCATCCAAAAGACCCCAGGTTTAGTTGGAAACTTGGGTTACATTCATATAGGGAACTCCTGAGTGAGGAAACTACCTCGGCTGATGCAGGTCACTTGCAAGGGTTACTTGACCAGTATGTGTCACAGGTGGGATGTGAACCCAGATCTTCCTGTTGGAGCTGGATAAGGGAGAGCCTTGAATGCCAGGCAGAAAAGTTTGTACCTTATGTGTTGGGGAATAAGGAACCACTTAAGATTTTTGAGCAGGGGAGTGTTAAGACCAGACCTATACAGAACAAAGATTCTTCTGGTTGCTACAAAACTAGAAATTACATCAGGTTCCTCAGCTGTAAAGTAGGGATAATAATAGCACTTAACTCCCAGGGATGTTGTAAGGATCAAATGAGGTATTTGTAAAAAGCTTAGCACAGTGAATGGCACATGGTAGGCACTTAATAAGTGCTTTTTCCCTCCTCTCCTTCATTCCTATCCTCCCTCCTTCCTTCCTTCCCACCTTCCCTCCTTCCTTCCCACCTTCCCTTTCTCTCTCCTTTCCCTTCCTCCCTCCTAACTTCCCTCCTTCCTCTTTATCCCCCTTTCCTTCCCTTCCTCCTTCTTTCCTTTCTTCCCTCCTTCCTTCCCTTCTTCCCTCCTTCCTTCCTTCCCTCCTTTCTTCCCTACTTCCCTACTCCCCTCCCCTTTCCCTATTTTCTTTCCTCCTTTGCTCCCTTGTTCCTTCCTTCCTTCCTTTCCTCCTTCCTTCCGTCTTTTCTTCCCTCCCTTTTCCTTCTCTTCTTCCTCTTTCCCTCTCCTATCCTTCCCTTCTTCCTTCCCTCCTTCCTGTACAAGAGGATGAGAGTCAGGGGACAGCAGAGGCAGGAAAGCCTATTAGAAAGCCATTGCAATAGTGCAGGCAGGTGCAAATGAGGGCCTGTACTAGGGTGGTGGTGGTGGGAAATAAAGAGACAAAAGAAAGCTTGGCCATGGAGGGAATAAAAATCACTTCCCACGTTGCCCTCATGAATTCCGCTTAGACTAAGTATGCTGGGAGAAATAAACAAATGATAACACAATGTGCTCCCGGCCCAAATATCAAAGATTTGGGGATTATCTGCTATTTTGGATTTTCCATGCTCTGTCTCTTCTATTAGGACAAATCAACCAAGTTTTGTCTCTAGAAGCAGCCTCAGGGCACTGAAGGCAGGAAAAGAGGTTTCCTGTTCTGCCATAAGAGCCTTCCTGGCTGGTGAGCAACCTGTTGTTCTTTCTATCAAGAAATCCTCGTTCCCACGGCTCAAACCAGGGTATGAGGAAGAGCTCGGCCGGTTTCATGAGGGCTGCTGTCCATCAACAACTCATGTCATCAGAGGGAGCGGCACCAGTTTGGGGCCCAGGCTCTAGATTGCCCTGCTTTGGGGGATATGACAGACAAGCACAAAGCCTTGTGCGCTCTCAACGCCTACAGCGCTTGTACGGAGTCCCAGGAGCACCCAGTTCCAGTTCTTCCTCACATATAGCATCGAATGCCTCCACCCAGCTGGACTGAACTCCAGATGCACTCTGGTTTCTTTAACCCCCTCGGTCTGCTCCCAGGTCTTCAGGAATGGAATCTGTTACGGCTCCCACGGGCTGGCAGAAACCTTCCCTGACAATCCTCCTGCTCGCTTCACTTACCATTTATCTTCCCTGCTACTGCTGCTGTCCCCTTCTCAGGATGGCCCCATCAGGAGCAGTCCAGACAGGATGGTTTTTCCATCTCAGCTGAGAACTCCACTGTTCGTGTATCATCCATTTATCCAGTCCTTCCTTGTAAGGCCCCTGGTGACCAGGGAGTCTACACAGCTCTGAAACATCATTTTTCAAAGGCTCTTCTTATTTGGCTACAATCTATTCATCAGCACAGCCCAACTTTCTCAGGGTCCCCCCCCACACACACACACACACATACACACACATATTTTCTCCTGCACATTCCCATCCTGGACTTAGGACACAAGCATTTGCCTCCAGCAAACACTTCTAGTCAGCCACTCTCCCATCCCTAGATATGTTAGCTCTTTTGATCTTTACAACATCCTTGGGAGGTTGATGCTATTATTATCCCCATTTTTCAGATGAAGAAACTGAGGCTGCAAGAGGTTAAGTGACTTGCTCAGGGTCACACTGTTACTAAGCGTTTGAGATCAGATCTGAACTCAAATTTTCCAGACTCCAAGTCCTGAGTTCTAGCCATTGTATCACCTAGCTGCCCAACTATGCATCATTATGGCTTACACCAGTAATTCAGGATCCCCCGAAGCAGATCAAAATTGAACTCGTTCTCTTTCCTCCCCAAACAAAAATCCCTCCTCTCTTCCTGTCTTCCTATCACTATTGAGTAGGCATCACCCAATCAGCCAGGCTTCCAACCAAGCTGCCATACTAAACCCTTCAGTGTCTCACCTACCACATCTAATCAGTTGGCAAAGTCCTATCACTTCTACCTTCCCAACATCTCTCATAGACAACCCCTCTTTTCCTCTGACACTTCCCCCACCCTGGTGCAGGCCCCCACTACCTCACACTCGAACTATTTCTATAACCTACAAATTGGTCTCCTTTCCTCAAGTCTCTCACTCCTCCAGTCCATCCTCCACTCACTCAAACAGATCTTCCCAAATAGCAAAAGTCTGACCATGTCACCCCCCTCCCATTTGATCAACTCCAGTGAGTCCCAGCTGCCTCCATGATCAAATATAAAATTCTCTGTTTGGCTTTAAAAGCCCTTTATATCCTGGCCTGTTCCTACATTTCTAGTCTTCTTACATCTTACACCCCACCTCTATTCACTATATGCTTTGTGACCCAGTAGCGTCTGCCTCCTTGCTGTGTCTTATATAAGATTCCATTTACCAACTCGGGGCATTTTCCCTAGTGTCCTCCATGCCTGAATCTCTCCCCCTCTTCACTTTCCTGGCTCCCTTCAAGTCTCAGTTGAAGTCTCACTTTCTACAAGAAGCCTTTCCTGATTTCTCTTAGTGCTAATGCCTTCCCTTTGTTGAAGTGAAATCTCCAATATGTCCTCTGCACATTTTGTATGTGCATAGCTGTTTGAAAGTCATCTCCATTAAACTGTAAGCTCCTTAAGAGCAGGGCTTGTCTTTTGCCTCCCTTAGCATTAGTATTCCCAGCCCTTAGCACAGTGCCTAACATTTCATCATCATCATCATTGATGACATTTATATAGTGTCTACTACAGACAGTTCTCACTTTACAAAGTGGACCAGTCTGAGTAAAGTGATTTTTACATAATGTGAGTTTGCTGGAAGACGTGGGGAAGGGAAAGAGAGGGAAGTAGGAATAGGGCTCCACCTCAGTGGAGGAAGGGGGCAGGCACACAGTTCATGGACAACCTGCAAAGCCTGGGACAGAGAAGCAAGGAGGAGTCAACGGTCTCCTCTCTCAGCACTAGAGTTCTCAAGCCAAGTACTCAATCTGGCAGCAGTGGCGGTCTCTCCCTGCATCCATTCTTCCGCTTTCACTTGAAGGATTTTGTTTTAGGGTTGGGTTTTTTTGTTGTTGGGGGCAGGGGAGACTGTGGGGTACCAAGCAGAAAGGCAGAAGCAGAGAGAGATAACACAGTACTGTACAGTAAAATTAATATAGGTGGGTTTTTTTGGAATGCAGATTTCTTTCAGAATTCTTTACATAAAGTAGAATTCACATAATGTGAATGTATATAAATTGAGAACTGTCTATGTATGCCAGGCACTGAGCTAAATGCCCTACAAATATTATCTTATTTGATGATAAGGCCTACATAGTAGGCCCTTAATTGTAGGCTAATTGTAGGCTAAAAAGTAGGCTAATTGACAGCTTGTCTTACCTTACAGAATGGTCTTCCTGAGTTGCTATCGATGGAAAAACTGATCATCCCACAGTAGTCCTTCAGTTGATGAACCTCTCTAAATTTAGTCAGACTGGTCTTCATATGACAAATTATCATCAGTCACTGGCCAGTTCTCAAGGTCTTTCCTAGCTTAGTGGTCCCTGCCAGAACTCATGTTCTACTAGCTAAGCCTTCAGCATTTAGTATAGTGAGCTAAGTCACTCACAGCTTTGGAGCTCCTGCCCTGGGGTAGAGCTGTCTTGAGTGATAAGTGAATGAGTGAGTACAGATTCACCTGGCCCACTATATCTAGGCAATGCTTAACATTCCATCTAATCCAGGTGCCATCTTGCCAGCTTCTCAACTGCCAAGCATTTACTCTCTTCCCCTTCCACTTCTTGCTCTAGGCACAATAATCAAATCAATAATACCATTGTTTCTGGAAAGAGTGTATCAATCAACTCTGTCAATCAACTGATAATCTCCATGACTTCCCAAAGCAAAATTCACTTCTTTAGCCATCATTCCCATGCATCATTTCCCCCACTAAAATGGAAACTCCTTGACTGTAAGGACTATCTCTCATTTGTATTTGTGTTTCTAGCAATTGGCACAGTTCTTGGCTCATAGCAAAGACTTTCATTCATTTATTCACCAAAAAAAGAAAAAAGTATTGGTTGAATTGAATCAACAGATTAGCCACTTAACTTATAACATCCTGAAGCAAGACTTAAGTAGAAGACCATTACTACTTACTGAATTTTCGTTTCTTTTCCTCTGCTCCTCCAAAAGGAAAAAAGTGTGAGAAACTAATTGTGTCCACTGATTGAACAAATTTGGAGAAAGCAAATTAATTCCAGAAATCAGAGTACCCCTAGACTACACACTTCAGGAACTGCCCAGAGACTACCCAGAGTAATATCAATGGAATAAATTGAATGAATGGAATCAACTGAAAACAGAAATCTTCCTTCCTATCTCTTTCCCAGGTAACAAGGTAGACCATGTACATCGGGCAGCCACACTTACCTGAAGCTTTCTTTTCTATCCATCACAACTTACCTAGCCTATGCATCCCCCTAAACCTAGCCCTCCCTCTAACTTCCTAGTTTCTGTTGAAGATGCTTCTGGTTTTGCTGGTTCACTACCTCAGAGACTGTCAACTGTTTATCCCACTCCCACCCCTGTATCCGATCATTTGCCAAGCCTTATCTATTCTACCTCCTTGACCTCTCTCCCAGCTCTCTCCCCTTCATTCATCTTCCTAATTCCAGCCCTCATCATCTCAACTGGATAACTGTAATCACCTTATCACCGTTCTCTCTGTTTTGTGTTTCTCCACTTTCCAAACCATACTCCACATATACTGTTCCCAAATAGATATTCCTGAAACCTAGTTCTGACCATCACACCCCTAATGCTCATTACTTGTGGGACTTTGAGAAGAGTATTTACCTTCCTTGAGACCCAATTCCCTCCCTTATAAAATGAAGTTATTAGACTAAATGGCCATTGAGTTCCCTTCCATAAGATCTGTCATCCTTTGACCCTCTGTCACTCCCCTGCTCAAGAAGCTTCAGTGATTCCCAATTACCTCTAGAATAAAATGCAAATGCCTCTGACATTTAAAACTCTTCATAATTTGGTTCCAGCCTATCTTCCCAGGCTGATTACACATTACTCCCCCCTACAACTTCTGTAATTCAACCTAACTGGCCTCCTTTCTGTTTCCCAGATACAACACTTCATCTCTGACCTCCATGCCTTTGCACAGGCAGTGTTCCATTCCTGGGATGCTCTTCCTCCCCGGCTCTACTCTTGGAACTCTTGCTCCCTTCAGGGCTCAGCTCAAGTGCCAACTCCTTCAAGAGGCCTTTTCTGATTCTTCTAGCTGTTAGCGCAACCCCAAAAGTTATTTTTACTTATTTTGTACATATCCTATGTTTATTTTTGAAGGCACTGTATCCCCCTAATAGAATCTAAGATCCTTGAGATCAGTCAGTCAACTAGCACTTATCAAGTAAGTACCTACTGTGTGCCAGGCACCGTGCTAAGAACATTTACATTTTTATCCCCCAGAGCCTAATACATCTCTGGCAAGTGTCATAAGTTTAATAAATGCCCATTGATTTATTCATTCACTTAACTCTATTTGACTTGCATTAAAATGTTAGGGTCAGGGAGGAACTTCCATCCCCAGTAATTTGCCCTAGACCTCTACCTACTTAGGGATGCCCCTTCCAGTAAAACACTAGAATGTCTAAGTATATATACCTCTTCAGCTCCTTCCAATATGAATTTCTACCCAGCACCTGTACATTTCCTTATCTAAGTCCCAAAAAGCACATTCCCTTTTCTGTTTGTAATTCTTAAGGAAGGATGGTCATTGCCTGTTAGAAGAAAAGAATTCTATAATTCCTTATTGGCTGGGGTTAAGGGAAGAAGGAAAGTGGGAGATAGATAGTTCACCCCAAAGAACAGGATTAAGTTACTTCTATCAGAGGGTCAGTTTTCATTGGCATTTAAATCACTGATACTCAGAACTGTACCATAGGGAAGTGGTTGAAATAAATAAGACAGCAAAGATTACTAGAGTGAGAAAGTGAAGAATGAAGAACAGCCCAAGTGTCCTCTGGGAAAGTACTTTGGCAAGGGTGAGCACCAAAGATAGGTTGGTCTGTAAAGGCATCTCTTAAGGAATGCCCCCTTGACCTTCCTCTTGGAAAAGAAAATGGGAATGGAAATCAGAAGCTTACTAGGGATGACTCTGATTTCCCTCCCCTCCCCATACACATGCTAGTGCTGGTTAAATAGCTGAGGGTTGAGTCCTGGGGAAAGAGGAATGGGAGGATTAGTCAGTAAGCATAGACTCTGCACACCATCCACGCTTCTCCAGTTAGCCAAGTTCCTGGCTTCTTGCCCAACACCTGTACTGACACACTGACCCCGTTTACTGCAATGAACCTCATCTGCTAACTTCAGGGATGGTTTAAACAAGCTATTCTCCTGAGCCCCTCCCTTCCCTGGGGCCTTTGGTATGGGCCCCAGTGGCAGAGTGCCCGGTTCACTTTCTAAAGTGCCAAAAATGCCCCAGACCTCAACCCAACCCCCTCCACTCAATAGGCTGACTCAACTCCAAAGAGTTGAGTGAAGGATCTGTTGAAGGGGGAAAAGCTATACTATCACCCAAACAACAACAAATAGTGCAAGACACTGTACTGGAAGCTGGGAATACCAAGACGGAAAATGGCATCAAGGCTCTGCCCCTGAGGAACCTTATTGGAAATGGAGAAGATAACACATGCACAAGTAAGTGCATTTACAAAGTAATCTGGAGAGGAAGAGGACCCTAAAAATGGGCAGGGGAGAGGAAGAGGTGGGTGAAGGCTTCAGGGAGGAAGTGGAACCTGATCTAAGCCTTGGAGGGAGATAAGGACTCCAAAAGATGAAGAGGAAGTACATTCAAAGAATGGAGCATGGCATATATGAATACACATGGGCAGGAAATGGAATGTCCAGGGAAGCAAAGAGCTTATGGACCCATTTGGACCAAAGAAGACACATCACAGAAAGCTTTAAATGCCAGGCTAAGGGATCTTAATTTTATCCTAGGGGCAATAGAGATTCACTAAAGGTCTTTGAGTAGAGCAGTGACATGTTCAGAACTGTGCCTTAACAAGGCAGTTTTTGGAGTGGTTTCTTGAGATTCGATCTCCCTATCTTGCTCTGAACGGTACAGTGGTCACTCCCAGACTCAATCCCAATATCAAGTGACACAGAAGCTTTAACCTGCTCCCTTTTTCCAATCTGAACTAATTTGCCTCTCCTAAAGTAACCTGGTGGCTCTCCTTGAGCCCATGAAATTGGTGTAGACCTTTATACAGACACCAAATCATCTTTAGCTCTACTGCAGCTCAGTACTTCTGAACTCAAGCAATCCCCCAGCTTCGGCCTCCCCAGCAGCATGGTCTGCATGCATGTGACAATGTGCTCAGCAGCAAGACTTAATTGGGAATTGAGAATTGGGAGACAGCAGTATCACAAAAGCCAAGGAGAAGAGAAAGTACTCAGGGTGGCAAGAGCTAGTGAGAGGACATAGAGGAAAAGGCCTGAGAAACTTCCATCCAATTTAAAAGATGAAATCATTGGTAACCTTTGAAAGATTAGTTTCAGTAAAGTTTTTGAACAATCATTTTCAGGCATGTCCAATTCTTCATGACCCAGTTTGGGGTTTTCTTGGCAGAGATATCGTGGTTCACCATTTCCTTCTCCAGTTCATGTTACAAATGAGGAAACTGAGGCAAATAAGGTTAAGTGACTTACCCAGCTAATAAGCGTCTGAGGCCAAATTTGAACTCAGGAAAAGGAGTCTTTCTGACTCCAGGCCCGGTGTTCTATCCACTGTGCCACCTAGGACTGGGGTCAAAAGGCAGAAAGCAAACTGATGATAGAGATATAAAGGCAGTGAAAGTAGCTAGCTCTTCCTAAGAGTTTGACAGTGAGAAGAAGAAATAGAAGACAACAACTTGGGAAGACAGTAAGGCCAGTGCAGGTTTGCTTTTGTTTTTTTAAAGATGCCAGGGGAAGGACATGGGTATGTGTTTGAACAGCGGGAAGGGAGTAAATACAGAGATTGAAAATAAGATAAGAGGTAGGTGAAATGATCCCCTCTGGGAAAAGCTCCCAGAGAATACAGGAAGAGATGAAATCAAGGACACAAGTAGAAAAGTGAGCCCTGACAAGAAAGAAGGTCACCAAAAACTACCATTGATTCATTCAATAGTCACTGAGCACCTAATGAACCAAGTGCAAGGTCCTGTCCTGACTGACTGCTGTAGAAAATCTAAAGACACATTCTGCACTCTAGGAGCTTACAATCTCATAAGCAAAATAAGGCATATACACAAATAGCTAAGGGAAGTGAGGTGGGGCAGCAGATAAAGGACCAGGCTTGGATTCAGGAAGACCTGAGTATAAATCTAGCCCCAGACACTTACTAGCTCTGTGACCCTGGGCAAGTCACTTAACCTGTTTGCCTCAGTCTCTTTAACTGCAAAATGGAGATAATAAAGCACCTATCCTCAAAGGGTTGTTGTAAGGATCAAATGAGATAATATTTGTAAAAAGTGCTTAGCACAGTGCCTGGCACACAGTAGATGCTTTCCAAATGGTTATTCCCTTCCCCCATTCCCAACAAGCACCCAGGGAAGCAGAGCACTTCCTGCTGCCCACCCCTTTAGTACATGTTTCCCATGGCTACATCCAAAGTCAACAGAGATTAACAATAGATACCAAGCTTTAATAAATGGTCTACCTATGTGGCATTAGATTAATGTTTAGCCTTAAGTAAAAGGAGAAGACAGAAGCACACCTAGCTGAGTCAGTAGTGACTCCACACTTTCCAATACTCCAAAGAGAGATGAAAAACTCTCTTCCCTTTAGGGAAATTTTCATCCAGAATGACTGCAGCACTACTCCTCACCTGGTCAAAGTCAGAGGATGACCCCACCTGGCTTCAGTCACTGCAAAAATGGGGAAAAGTTAGTTCTGACAGTGTGACCCACAAGGAGAACATCTGTGGTTCCTTCTGCAACATCAGATGTGTGACATTTGTCCACCAAGCTGTCTTCACTCTGAATATTTGCCACCATCTGCTGATATGTTTATTCCATTATCAGTCATTCAAAATGTCTCCAGACCCTTCCAAGGTCTTCTCTTCCCAGTGGTTATGCTGCCCACAGCCCAAAAAGGCAATAGCCTCTGTCAGGATACCCACCCCATCATCTTTAAATACAGAAGCTTTGGCTTTTATTCAAGGGAAGTTCCTACTACAAGCAAATCATAATTTAGTCAGTCATCTGTTATACCTAGGAGACCACTAGCTGCTGCTCACATCTTCTTCACAAGAGAAAGATGTGAACCCTAAGCATGCCAGTCACCTCACCAACCCATCTCAGAACAAATAAGGGTCATTAGTCAGCTTTTTAATTCCCTTGGGATATGAAAGAGTTGGCCATCAATCTGGCAATTCTAAGCAGGGAAGGGAAGACCATGTTTATATCCAGCTCCATCAAATATGCTTTTGTATTGTTCAGCTGTCTCTGTCTAGAAAGATAAAATTTCAAGGGAGAAAAATACAAAACATTTAGAAGAGTTAGTATTGGAGACCAAGTTATCTTTAAAAAAAAGAGAGAGAGAACTTCATCCAAATATAAATATGCTGCTAATACCACAAGAGCCTAAAAGAAGGACTGCAGAACTCAGACAGAGGACCAGTCCATTTGACTTGAACAATGCAAGTGATCCTTACAAAGGAAAACACAAGTCTCACTTCTTATATTGGAGTATTTTTGGTAGTAGGATCAATCCCCTAGTTTCTGGAGACTTTGGCTGCCAGAGTCCAAAAAGCACAGCTGTGTATGAGTTCTCATCTCATACTGTACTTGACCTGGGGGGTTCAGGAATGAGGGGCTTGGTAAGGCCCTTAGAATGCAGCAAGCTCTTAAGTATTTGCTGGGAACAGGGTTACTCTAATCTCAGGCACATACCTTGATGACCAAACAGCCAACCGAGCTTCTTCTCTCTCCAGCCCTGCCCTCTAGACTCCTGGGGAAAGGCAGCTTTGGAAAACCACATACACTGTAAGCCACAGTTATAGACCTAAGTGATCCTGAATCTTGTATTCATTATTCAAGGTCAACATGACATCCTGGGGTCAAGTCATGGGTGTAACACATCACTGAGAAGCCCTCAATCCATTCAGTTTGATTTCTTTTCCTTCAAAGGACAGGATCCCTCTGTCTTGCATGGTCTAAATTCCCAGAAGGACTTGTGCTCTCCAAATTGATTCCAAAAAATCTGTTTTGGCTCTGAACTACAGAGAAGGATCTTCATTGCTTTAGAGCACGTAACTGACCTCCACAGGGGATAGCAAGAGTTAATGAGTTGGAGACACAGAAGCAAAAGTAACTATTGCTTCATGGTACATTACAGGAATCCTCATCTTGGCCTTGCTTCAGTTCTCACCAAACTGAGGGCAGAGATGGGTTTTATGAATGGGTCACGGAGACTGCCTGTATGGTCTCCCAAGATGAGTCAGTACTGTAGGAGCCCAGCAGATGCAGCAAACAGACTTCCCTAGTCTGGAAGAATTTGTGTAAGACAACTACCACAGGCCAAGCATCCCCCAAGAGAAGCCAGGTGGTGGGAGGAGGATGCCAAGAGAATAGAAGTTCTCATCCACAGATATTCTGGCCAGTAGTGGAAGCACAGTATAATAGATAGAATGACACTAAAAATCAGAAAAACAGGTTCAAGCCCACCCTCTGACACCTACTGGCTTGTGTGACACTGGGCTTGATACCACTTGGTACCCCAAAGTAACTCTCTAAGACTGAAGGCTGTAGAACAATTGCCAGTTCTTGAACTGGTAGAGGGAATTTCTCATAGAGAAAATGTCCTCACTTGGGAGTTACCCTATACCAATTAAATCATATATCAAAAAAAAAAGTATTTCTATAGGAAGTGAGAGAAACGTTAGTGATGGTAAAGTTACTGCCCAAAGATTGCAACAGAGAAGACCTGAGTCAGCCCCCAGGGTATGGGAAGCCTTAAGAAAGAGCTGAGTTCTTGCAAGCATCAGCAATGTCAAATTTGGATCTGATTGTTGCTCCCTGAAGACACCAGTAGATGCAGAACCTCTAGTTTAGCCTGGGGATTTCAAAGTCCAAAACTAGACGCTCTAATCCACAGGGTGACTTTCCTGACCTATGAGTATCTCTGCTCCCTTTCAGGCATCCCCTCCCCTTCCCTCCAACTATACCTCCCCAAGCAAGTTTTTTCTTCCATCTGTCCTCTTCAAATGCTGGTGCAAACAAAGGCAGCAGTTTTTTGGCTTTGATGTTAAAAGCAGGACTACTGTGCCCTGTGGAGCCAAAGTCAGGGCTGAACCTGCCACAGAGGTGAGCTGATGGAATCAGACGGAATTTCCCCAACTTCCACTGTTAAGTGGGGTCCTGAAGCAGAGCCCAGGCACACCAGCTCCCAAACAGGTGCCTTAGCTAGAAAGCCTGCTTTTAGCGAGACACATCCTTTAAAAAAAGAAACAGACTCACCCACAAGATGCCAGGTCAAGAGAAAGCAGCAGCAGAAGACTTGAGCCTGACAGAGTTCCCAAAGCCCTAAGAAGGAATTGTCCTTTTGCCTTGACTGATTCCCAGAAGACACAAAGGATGCCAGCAACTCTTTCCATCTGAATCCTATGTAAGCAGGATGCCCTACTAGTCCCAACATTGAAGAAGGCCCAACTTGCAGATACTGGGATTGTCATTCTCCAGTCTTTTGACCAAAGTAAGGAGACCGGCCAGGGCGAGGACTTTTGCACCCCCACATTAACAGCTCCAGCACTTGAAAGATCTCCACCAACCATCCTCAGAGCGCCTCCTCTCGACCTCAGTGAGAATTGGAGACTAGCCAACCGTTTTCCCAAATTCCAGCCCACCGAGTTCCCTGGTTTGCTCCGACGCTGATTGGCCACTTGGGGCAACACCTCCCTAAAGCACCAACCCTCCCTAAAGCTCGTTGCCAAAACGTGACCTGGGGACTCAACCTAGTTGGAGGGCGGAAGCAAAGTAGAGACTGAGGTGGTAGCAAGATTCAGAAATAAGCGGAAATCCCTTTCTTCCCCCTCTCCTCCCCAAGCCCTTGGGGATTATGTGGCTGTAAACCGAACAAGAGAGAATTGGATAGGGTCACACATAGTAAGCTTTATGCAAACAGCAGAAATGAATTTGATGAATGGGGAAGGGGGGGGGGTCTGAAGAGGACGTCTGAAGTTCAAAGGGATTAAAAAGGCAATTAAAAGAAACTTGCAAGTAGCCCTGGGATGACGGAAATATTTTGGATTAATGAGAAGCCAACCGTACTCACCTGCCGGGTGAAGAGGATGGCAGTATCCCAGTATTCAGGGTGCTTATCGCTTACTTTGTTAAGTTTCTTCTGCCAGGCGCAAAAGTTGCGCAAGGTCATCGCCGCGTTGCCTGTGACCTTGGGTCCCTTGTCCCTATCCGCGAGGACCAACACCTTGACCACTGCTATGTTGATGGGGTTGAGGATGCTGGGATGGTGGTAGAGCCTCGCGGCAGTGGCCAGGAGGGTCAGTAAGTAATGTTCTAGGTCCGCACCGTGGAACTTCACCATCGACTCATCGGCCACCACTAGCGTTTCCACGTAGCGCGGGATGGACACAAAACGTTTGGCTCGCCCTGCTCTTCGGGGTGGCCGGCTCTCACCCGAGCCTGCCCGAAGGGATTTAAAGGGGTCCAGGGCACGCAGGATGGCCGGATTCCAGCCCGACGCCACCCCGCAGCGGGAGGTAGGGTCCCCTGGTGTCCGGTCAGGGTCGCCTCTGCGCTGGAGAAGATGTGCACCTTGGCTGTTGCGCTGCGCTTCAGGCGCGCTGACGTTGGGCAAGGGACTAATGACATACTCTACGCCCCGATAGCCGAAGGCACCACGAAGACCCCCGCATAGGCTCAGAGCTGCAAATGAGTCCCGCTCGGCATTTACATCCCCTGAGTAGAAGCAGCGGCGGAGGTCGGGTGAGCCCCCAGACACTCCGGCCTGGAACACACCCAGATGCTCAGTGGCAAACGCGGGCGCTAGAAACTGGGCATCAGGAGCCAGGTGTAAGTAGAAGTCCTCCTGGAAGGCAGTGATCTGGAAGATGAGTCTCTGGTCCCCGGAGTCCTCGGGACCCCGCCGGTAATAGTGGCGCCCGTTGATGTCCGGGTCCAGCCGGATGGGAACCACAATTTCCTGTTCAGGGTCCGAACCGCAAGCGGGGGCCGCAACAAGGGCCAGGGCAAGGATGCCTAACAAGAGCATGGCTCCAGGGGCTGTGCACAGAAGGGCTCCTAGAAAAGAGCACTACCCTGCTCTTGGGCACGGTGCTATGGCTGCACCCAGCCGGAGGGACAACAGCTTTTGGGCTGGTAAAGGAAGAGCGGGGTTAAATGCTCACTAGGCAGCGAGCGCACACTGTGCTCCCCCCTGACTCCTACCTGTATCTCCCGAAGCAGCGCGCGCTCTGGGAGCTTTATATACAATCGCTGTCAAGTGCAGAAGACTAAGATTTGTGGCCCAGGGCCTGGCGGGGAGGCGCTGGGACGCTTATTGGAGCCTCCGCAGCCACTAGTAGAGGGGCAGACCCTGGCGGCGCTGCACAAGACGAGCCCTCTTAAAGGGCCCGCACCGCTTCGGAGTACACAGCTTGCGTCCCTCCCCTCCCCTCTCCTTTCCTAACTTGCAGCCCCCAAGCTATCTGGGGCGGCTGAAGAACTGGGCCCCTCCTACACAAGCTGAGAGGCTCTTGGCCTCTTCTGTTCTGCCGGGAGGGTGGGGAGACCAGCAGGAAGTGTGGACTAGGGGTAAATTAGTTGGTTGCTATGATGCTGCCTTAACTCCCATTTTCCCTAGATAATAGCCCACTAGACCCGGGTAGGTGTTTCACTTCTGCCATGGAATGGCACTTCCTGAGCTTTGGGGACATTCCTCTTGTTATGGTCCTAAAACAGTAATATCTCCTTGCAACCAGGGACATCACATAACACCCAGCACAAGGATGGAAAGAGGGAGGGCACCAAAAGAGAAGCAGACTATTGCATTCTTCCCTTCCAGAGAGGGAAGTGGCAGAAAGATGTGTGTGTGTGTGTGTGATTGTTCTCTGTAATCCTCCCTCCTCAGAGCATATGCAGAATATAGAGTTCCGTCTAGAGTATCAACTACATTTTAAGGACATTGTTAAGTTAGAGATGAAGCTATTCAGTGTAGTGGGAGTAATAAATTACTGTGGGAGCCTAATCTACACCAGAAAAGGCCAGGGAAATCCTGATTTCAGGGATCAGTCCCTAAGGTCATCTATCTGCCCCTGGAATTGTCCACCATTTGTAGATCAGTCTAAGAAAAAGAAGTGGGAAGAAAGGAGATATTGGAGAGAGCACTTAACCTCCATGAGGCCTAAATAGTCTTTCAGAGGGTAGATTGCCTTTGAAGTGATTCAAGAATGTCAAAACACTGATGAAGAACCAAAAAGAAAAAGGACAGTGCCTCCGCGCGTAACAGAAGGTATGGGAGAAGCGCTAGAGGTAGATGTGCAAAATAATCACAAAGGCTTCATAATGTACCTACTGTATCTGCTCTATGAACACCTGGATGGAAGAAGGAACAGTAGAGGCCTCGCTAACTAAGCCAAGACAGCTTTTTCCTTAGTAAATTTTATCATCAAAGGAACCTACATATGAATGGAGACTAATTCGGTAAGCCATGGTGAAAAAGAGAGATTCTGTAGATTCTAGAATCCTATCCCTTTTGGAGGGATAAGGGGCTGAAATCTAGTATGTGAGTAAGAGACCAATGTTGACATGCTATGAGAGAGAAAGGGAGGGAGAGAGGGAAGAAGAGAGAGGAAGAGGGGGAGAGAGAAAGAGAAGAAGAAGAATGAGGAGGAGGAGGAAGAGGAGAGAGAAGGGGGAAAGAGAAAAAGAAGAGAGAGAATGTATGTATGCTCAGGAGAATTAGTCTATACAAGGCGGAATTTAAATTTACAAAGGTCCTGTGTGTTTGTATGTTTAAAAGGTGCCTATAATTAAAAAGAAATCCAGAGTACCAAGGGCAGTCATAAGTCACTTATTTAGGGCAAGTGATTGCTTTCCTACACCCAGTGGTTTAAATGGTAGGTTACAAAGTTTCCAAAGAAATTCTCCTTTTGCTCTGATTTCAAGGAGTTTGGGGTTGTCTCTGGAAGAGTGAACTGGGGCAACAGCCCCAGGAAGGGTGAGACTCTTTCTGACCTAAATGACCTCCTTCCTCTCCCCCTCCCCAAGTCTGCTCTCCCTTTTGAGTACAAACTCATTAAGAAGACAGGTGGACTTGCATTCGGATATTCTTAGTGGAATAAGCAGTTTGGAGAAGGAGTAGGCTCCCTTTCACTAGATAGAGCTCTTCAAGCAGACTGGATGACAATTTACTGAGTGTGTTGTAGAGTCAGTTTTTGATTCTGGTATGAGTTGAATTCAATCACTTCTAATATCCCATCGAGCTCCAAGATTCCTTGACTTTCCAAGGGAGTTATCCAAATACCTGCTCAAGATCCTATAAGGGTGCCTTATTGACTATGCCAGAGGGTCCCCAACTAGTAAGTTGGGATAATAATAATTATAGCTAACATTTATATAGTGTTTACTATGTGCCAAGAAAATCAAATCCATAGGATCACAAAGAGTCAGACACAACTGAACACCAACAAGAAGAGGGGGTGTGCATGCAAGTTCCTTAAATTACAAAAACATAAATATTTTTGCCACTACTTCTTGCAGTCTCATGGCAATATGGACTCTTCTTCAAAAGAAGGGCCTTTTTTTTTTTTTGGTGAGGCAATTGGGGTTAAGTGACTTGCCCAGAGTCACACAAGCTAGTGTTATGTATCTGAGGCCACATTTGAACTCAGGTCCTTATGACTCCAGTACCAGTGCTCTATCCACTGCACCACCTAGCTGCCCCAGTAAAGGCATTTTTGAGTTCTCTTCTTTCACCTCCTATTCTTCTTATCCCATTTCTTTTGTTACCTCTTCTCTCCATCCTGGTCTTCCTCCTGAGAGTTCTCTAGAAATCCAAATGCCCAGAAGAATCTGCCTCTTTTTTCTGAAAAGAAACAAACTGGATTGCTGCTGGTTTAGCCAAATCAAGTGGTTGAAAAGTCAATTATTTTAGTTTCTACTTTCTACTCTTCCATGTTTTTAATGTTCACCCTTCCACAAAGTGCCTTTCTTTTGCACTAGCATCCAGCTTTCTCATCCACACTCCTTCCAAAGAGATTTCTCCTTCATCTGTTTCATTCCAAGTTGGAAGATCCCAGTATCATTAAAGACACAGAGAATGAATGAATGATGCAAGAGAAAGGGATCAAAAAAGATTAAGTAGCAGGCTCCAGGCTTGCTTGGGAGAGTTAAGACAGAAGAATGAGGGGCAGCTAGGTGGCTCAGTGGATAGAGCTATGGCCCTGGAGTCAGGAGGCCCTCAGTTCAAATCTGGCCTCAGACACATAACGATCACTAGCTGTGTGACCCTGGGCAAGTCACTTAACCCCATTGCCTAGCCCAAAAACAAACCAAAAAAAAAGACTTCTAGAATAATGGAGAGAGAAAGGGGATGGGTTGCTAAAAGGAGTCCTAACTGATTAGATAAATAATTCTATTTCATGTATCTATTATATGGGAATTTATATTGGGCCCTACATAATAATGTGAAGTATGATTGAGAATGTATCTTCAGCTGAGGTCTGTTTTTAAAATTGGTCATCGCCAGGAGCATAAAGAGCCCCCAACGTAGTAGGTGACCCAGATTACTCAGTTTGACCCTGATTAAGCCACAGAGGTTAACAAGGAATGTGAGCCATAACGCTTTAGGGAGTGGCCTGGGGACTTCAGGGGCTGCTTTGTCCTCCAACTGCATTGTCTGTTGACCATCACTACTGGCTGAGCTCCTAGCCCATATTCCTCCAGATGTGGAAACAGCTGGAGCAACTAGAGACCCTGCTAAGGCCCCATGAATTATAAACCTGGGCCACAGGTCAGAGAAAATGTTAACTCTGTCTTCTCTATCTCCTCCACTCAGCCTTTTATATTCTCTGGGTCAATGTGTTTAAAGAAAAGATACTCTAGAGCAGGGGTGGGGAACCTGCTCTAGAACATCATACTACAAAGAAATAGTAGGTTTTGTTTTTGTATACAATGGAAGCTTAGTACAGAAGTTCCCCAACTGGACCCTATGGGGAGGGGAGCATTCATCAATGGAAGATAATTAGATTCAAGATACACACCATCTCTGTACCAAGCATCCCTCCCTCAACCAGTCTAAGTGCAAAAGATTTGGAACTTCCCCATTATACTGAAGACTGGAAGAAAACAAAAAACGTAGAGAATACTCTGTATTTAAAGAAAAAGATGTACGATGTAGACCTCAAGAACACCAGCAGACAGGGAAGAAGACAGGGAAGAAAACCTGCTTTTTATTATGATTTCACTTGTCTCCTATCAATCAATCAGTCATCAAGCATTTATTAAGCACCTTCTATGTGCCAGGCTCTGTGCTGTGTGTTAGGGTTATAAATACAATGAACTAAATAATCCCTCTTCATGAGGAGCTTATGGAGGAGATAACTATGTGTGTGTGCACATACATTTCCTTTATCTCTGTCGTTAAATATTTATGTGTGTGATACGTGTGTATATACATTTACTTTATCTGTACTTTCATACTTTTATCTCGTTATTACACATATATGTACATTTTGCATAAATTTCCTTTATATCTTTATACCTTATCTCTATTTATATATATACATATGTGTGTGTCCATGTACATACATACATACATAAATGCATACGTACGTGTGTGTATGTAATGAGTTTTACTTCATGCACAGACCTCATCAGTTTACTGGATTGATGCAATCTCTCCACGTGGAGGATTCGAGGGAGCTTTCTTCCAGAATGATGATGACATTGAAGTGAATGCCTGGAGAGACTATGGAACATGCATAAATATTCTACAACTGGTTCCAGTTGACTAACTGCCTCATGAAGAAGAAACTCTTAAATTGGCATCAGGAATATTCAAAAAGGCCTGTCAGGACCTGGAACAGATTGTTTTTAAAACAATCATATTGGGACAGTTTCTTTCCAACTATTTCCTGAGAGGGAAGCTTTTCCCAAGCTCCCTTAATTCTAGTTTCTTCTCTTTCTTATTTCCCATTTATCCTGTATGTATCTTATTTGTGTATATTTATTTGCTTGTAGTCACTCCAATTAGACTGTGAGCAACTTGAGGGCAAAAATTGTCTTTTGCCTTTCTTTGTGCCCCTAGGCTGGCACATAGTAGGTACTTAATAAATGTTCCTGATGGAGAAGAAAAAAGGGCCTGTCAGCATCAGCCATCTCCCCTTTTGCCTCAGTTGCTCTTGGAGGAGCTTAATGGCTTTTGCTTATGGTATCTGGTAACCATGTGATAAGGGGAAAGACCTTGGGGCCTCTCCCACTCTGAAGCCATATGGTCTGAGAAGGGCCTTTATGTCTGTCTTTTTCCATTCTGGGTGAAAAGAGTCAACAGTATAGAGGGTGCCTGCACTTCCCAGCATTCCAAAGTCCACAGCTTTGCAGCCGTAGACAGCATCAATGCCTCAAAGAGCAAGAAGTGACCTTTTTTAGGTCACTAAAGGCAAGAGATGCCTTTTTTAATGTGAACTGGATGGGATCAATATTCTAGGAACTGAACTAAGTTTTGGACCTACCCCTCCAGAGATTGAGATATAATTGGAGAGAGTGCTCTGAGGTGTTAGAAAGGAGAAGTGAGAAATGCTTGTACTGTGTTCTAGCTGTATCTTCAAAGTAACCATCCCTTTGTAAAATGTAATTGATGTTAAGTGGTTAAATGGAACTGGGAGGTTAATCATAGGACCCTAACCAAAGAGGAAACACAGCCAGTAGGAGATCAAGCTGATGGTGGTAGAGAGGAGAAACACTTCAACCCCTCTGAGTTACTCTGAAGGAAACCCTGAGGAATAAAAGTAGCAACCTGGCTCTGAGCGAGGGGGTGGGGTGGGGTGGGGAGAGAGAGAGAGAGCTGGCATGTACATGTTACATATGTGTGTGTGTATACATGTATCTACATACTTATATTGTACATGTGTGTGTTTAGATATATGTATTTGGTATACATGTGTATACCAAATAAATAGAAAGAGAATAAGTAGAAATGTGTTGCCTACAAAATAGTTTGGGAACAAGGAAAGGCATTAGGGAAAGGTGCATGTAGAAAGTGAGCTGAATCTTAAAGGAAGAGAAAGGTTCTGTAAGGCAGAGGTAGGAAGGAGTATCTTCAGGCAAAGACATGGAGAGCAGAGATTGAGCACGTGAATAAGGAATAGAAAGAAAATCATGTTGGCTAGAGATGAGGGGGGCTAGGGTGGGGGGAGGAGTAGGAATCTACAAGGAGACTGAAAAGATGGTTTGGTGCAAGGTTGTGAAAGGCTTCAAAAGCTAAACAGAAGTTTATATTATATTTTACTATTTTTCAGACTATCAATGCTGGGCCTTGGCCCACTCCCCAAATATAAAATCAAGGCAAGGAGTATTTAGTAAGCACCTACTATGTGCCAGGCATTGTTCTTACTATTTAAGATGCAAATACAAGAAAAAGATAGTTGTGATGTATAAAAAGTTCAAGAGATATAGTTTCTGGGTAATTAATCATTTTGTTAATAATGCTAGCAAATTATCAATAAAAGGATGGTAAAAGGCTGTCTCTCTTAGGCCAAAAATGAATCATGGAACCCAATCAGTGCTTACATGTCCTTGGAAGCATGGGTGTTCCTGTGGGTGGAAATCAACTCTAGTTAACAAACAAGGAGAAGAATTAATGTTATAAAGAGAGGTGGCAGTTAGGAAAGGCCTTGTGTAGGCGGTAACACTTGGGTCTTGAAGGGAGCTAGGGATTCCAAGCAGCAGAAATGAGGAAGAGCATTCCAGGTAATGGGGGTAAGGAGGGATGGGAGGGAGGTCAGGGAAATCTGTGCAAAGAAGAGATAGAATGTTCTGTGCCAGGAACAGCAAATTAGCCACTTTGGAAGAGAGAGTATATGAAAGGGAGGACTATGAGATCAGTCTTTTCAAAATGCATACCCATTCCTATTGAAGTTTAAAAACAGTTTACCAAGAACCAATTGACTTCTAATCTAGGTCTGTGCTAGGCCTCTTATTCACTTTGTGGCCCCCACTCATCCCCCGAAAAAGTATTCGGCCCTGCTGTCTCTAGATAGTTTGTTTTGTGAAAAAAGAGTCGCAGTCACAGAAGCGGTAAATTTTATCTGCATTACTGCTAGGGTTAGCATAGCATAATGGATAGAAGGCCAGCCTTGGTACCAAGAAGATTTAAATTAAAGCCCTGCCAATGACACATACTAGCTGGGTGGCCACTGGCAAGTCATTTAACCCTTCAGTGCCTCCAAGACTAGAAGTTGCAGAGGAGGTGCCAAGTTGCAACAGTGGAGAGAATTTCCACACATGGAGTCCTGCTACTCTGAAGAAGCCACATTCTCAGATGCACCCACCATCACCATAAACAAAAATGCTGCATTAATTTTCACTTGAAATCCCTCTCTTTTCCCTATCTATTTCTCAGACCCAAGAACCATTTGGCATAGAAGGTTTTGCTCATACCCAAAGAAACTAAATTTTCATCAAAAACAGAATGACTGAAATATTGCAAGACTTAAGAGTAGGAAAGGAGAGAACCAAGACATAAACCATCTTGGCATGAATCTCATTTCTTTTTGCAAAGAGAGGATAGAAAAGAGAAGTAAGATCTCAATGAACAAAATTAAAGACTAGGAAGCCAAAACCCACTCTTTTCTATGCAAGTAAGCAAATGACCTTATCTGCTGATGCAATCATTTCTCTTCCCAGATGAAATAAAACAAACATTGTCATTATCATCAAATAAGGACTGATTGAGCTCCTGGAGGACACAGCAGTTTATTAGATGCTTGTGTATAAAGAGTAAAGTTGAGACATGAGTTCTGCCCTAGAAAAAAATGTGGTTGACGCCACCATGCAAAACTGATGAGAAGTATAAGCAGAAACGCACTTCCCACTACCAGTTTATACAGGTGCCCCCAATTCCTTACTGCTACCTTCTTCCTCTTCCTAATGAAGCCCTAGATCATATCACTTCTGTAACCAAATACCTTCAGTGGTTCTCTTAATTACCGAACAAAGCATACTTTTCTGATCTTGACATTCAAGGCTCTTCAGTGTGAATCCAGCTCATGATTACATCCTTATCTAATATTACTCACCTTTACATATGTAATCTATACTCCATCCAACCTAGACAACTCTTTACTGTCCATCCCTTCCCCCTCACTTTTAACCTATCCTTTTCTGTCACTGCTTTGTCCCCAATTTCTGCCCAGTGAAATCACAACCTTCCTTCAAGACACAATTCAAGTGACACCCTCATTACCTTTCTCTTCCTCTTCCTTCAATAATTTTCTAATTTCTCATGGTACTTTTCCTAGATCTCTCCTTTGTACCATTAAAAGGAAAATTGTTTGGGCTTTTGCTCTGATTAAGAAGACAAAACTTAGGACAAAGAGAATTAAAAGGAGTTTATTAAAAATATGACAAACTAGCAACATGTTGACTGACTGATCACTGGAGATCAGCAATGGCTTCAAGATGGAGCCAGCTTTTATTGCTAACTTTTGTAATAAGATAAAAACAATTCAGATAGGTCCACATCAGCAAAATGGGACGGGCAATTGCATCTCACTTCCTCCCCAAGGTAGCAAGTATGTGACAATTTCCAGGTACAAACAGGTGGGGTGGGGTGACTTACTACATAATGAATATTAGGTAATGAAAAGCTACAGATTGAGCGATGCTCCCCCCCCCCCCCCCCCCCGGCAACATTGATTGACAAGCAGGTCTGGGAACAATTGGTTGCTGAGTCAGCATAACTTTCAATAACAGTTACAATGATCTCCCTTGGATGATAGTTATCAGTATTCTTGTCTTTCCTCAAATTCAATATAAGCTTCTTGAGAGGAGAAAATGTGTGTTCTTTCATTTCTATATCCCTAAGCCTAGGGCAGCTAGGATAGAGCACCAGCCCTGAAGTCAGGAGGACCTGAGTTCAAATCCGGCCTCAGACCGAACACTTGACACTTACTAGGTGTGTGACCCTGGGCAAGTCACTTAACCCCAGTTGCCTAAAAATAAAAAAAGAAATATATCCCTAAGCCTAGCACAGAACAGGTCTTTTATTAAAATACACACACACACATACATGCACACACACACACACACACATATATATATGCATAAATATATATCAGAGGTAGGTGACCCAGTGGATAGGGTGCTGGATCTCAAGTCAGGAAGACTCTTCTTCCTGAATTCAAGTCTGTTCTCAGACACTTACTAGTCGTGTGACCCTGGGCAAGTCACTTAACCCTGTTTGCCTCAGTTTTTTCATTTGTAAAATGAGTTGGAGAAGGAAATAGCAAACCACTCCAGTATCTTTGCCAAGAAATTCCCAAATTGGCCATGAAGAGTTGGATACAACTGAAACAACTGAACAACAACAACAATATGTATAGATATACACATACACATATATACATACATATATATGCATATTATATATGTTTGTTTATTTGAAATAAATTGAATACACATTCTAAGCAAAACTGTAGGAAAATACAGTAGTACCCTCTAGTGTTTTCGTTCTCTACCTTTCCTCCTTGATGGTGTCCCCTTCCCTAGACTCTAGGTTCCTAGTGCCCCCATTTCTATCCGTCTCACTATAAAAACTTTTGTAAAAGCCTTTATTCGCAATAAGGTATATAATAAATAAATGTGATACTTCCCATGATCAATTTCATTTTTAACAGATCAAATAAATCTTAAGGTAAAGGAATGAAACTTTGAGGATGGAATTTCTGGGTAGTATCATAGGTGTCAGCCCACAGGAAGCCTGAAGTTAAGTGGAGAGAGAGGAAGGCTATAGGAAATGGTAACAAGGATAATGTGAGTAAACAGTTATACTAATATAGTCTTCCCTGAAACACAATTCATAAAGCATGGCTAACTGTCTGACTATGCCAAGTTGAAAGTTGATCTCAGATCCTCATTCATACTAAAGTATAAATGACTGATGATAGTTTGAAATGTTTGTAGTAGCCTACTTATAAAGCTCTTCCCTTTTCTATTATATTTCCTCCTGTACCAGCTCCAAATCATCTGAGAAGGAAGGGCTAATCAAATTTAGTCAATGGCTCTCAAATTTTCTGTCCTAGGAAGAAAATGTTTTGTTGACCACCTATTTCTATTCCTCATCGTCACTCTCAAATAACTGTGCAAACAGAAATACCCTTTGACCCTTCTTGGTGACCTATCTCATCATTTTACACTAAAAGAGATGGACAAGCAGAACGATCTTTGGAAGAGGGAATTTCCTGAAGAAATGGCTGCTATCTTCATGCTCCACACCCTCTAAAGCCCTAAAAAAAGTATGATATGGTCTGCTTCATAGACGCTTTTCACACTTTGCCTTCCATTGCCTCTACCTCTCTGTACCTCTAGGAAGGCTCCCTGGCCATAGATCAAAAGCCAAGAAATGACGAAATCTCCTTATGTCCACATTTTAGCCAGCCCAGCATCACCTTACCTCTAATTTTCCAAGGCCTTCGAGCAGTGGTTGGTTAGTTTCCAGTAGTAAAGTCAATCTACAAACAGTTTTAAATGCTATGTGTCAGGCACTGTGCCAAGTGCCAGAAATACCAAAGTGCAAAAGACAGGCCCTGCCCTCAATAAGCCCACAATCTAAAGGGGGAGACAAAGTAGGGATTCTCAATTCTTCTACCTCCACTTTTCCTTTTCTTCTACAAACTACCTGGAAGAGCCTTTACCTTTTGAGGGGAATATAATGAATATTGTATTTATGAGTATCTATGAGTATTTTGTAATCTTGAGCATTTTCTGTGAAGAAGGAAATGAACTGTTGTTTTATGTCTGATATTCATATTTTTAGGGATGCATTATTGGACATTGTTATGGTCCCTGTTATCCAGATTTTGCAGAAATTCTAGATATAAGCTGTGCCCAAGTTTTGTTTTTAGAGACTTCTCCGAGTTTGATTCCAGGGTAGGAACAATGAACCAGAAAAGCACAGAGAAATCTAGCCTCCTTCTTTGAGATCAGACTTCTAAGATGAAACCAGGTCTGTGTTAGTCTAGTATGGGGGGGGAAGGAGCCCCCGGTATTGGGGTCACATCTTGTCTTCTGGACTCACAGAACACATTGAGGAACAATGAATTAAGTAAATCAAAAACTGAGTGATGTTACTACCTCTGATCATATACCAGGTGTAAGGAGAAGAAAATACTTAGTAAAAGTACTGGTTGTAGTAGAAAATTTCTACCAATCTCCTTCAAGTCTGAAAAGTAAAGAAGGTAGAAAAAGGAAAAGATTTTTTAAATATGGATGGGATTGAGAAGGGTAATAGAAACATTTGAGCAGCAAGACTCTAAGAAAAATTAAAACATAGTAATTGAGCTGTATTTCATTTCACCTCCTACATGTACTCTATGCTCCACTCACACTGGACTATTCTTTGCACTATGACCCCCCCAAAAAAAAAAATAAACATTCCTTGTGCTCTCCCAGTTCTGTGCCTTTAATTCAGTTCTTCTTTATGCCTAGAATACTCTTCTTCCCCTTCTTGGCCTCCTGATCTTCCACCCACCCATTAAAACCCAATTCAAATAACACCTCCCAAGAGAAACACTCTTTCATTCAAAAAGCATTTGTTTAACTTCTTACCACATGGAAGCCACTGTACTAGGCACTGAGAATACAAATCAAAATGAACAGTCCCTGCCTTCAAGGAAATTACATTCTACTGGAGCCTTCACTGATCCCCCATTAATAATATCCTTCCCTCTAAGACCTCACAGAGTACCTATTGCATTCATCATATAATATTGTCTATTGTCTGTGTTAATTTCTTACTCCTTTACCAAACTGTAAGCTCCATGAGAGCAGGGCTATGTTTTATCTAAACTCTATGTTTCAGCAGCACCATCATCTTCACTGCTTAACGATACGTGTGGTTGTCTTACTGAGGATCTAAATTACAAAGGAAATGAAGGAAGAAGAATGAGTTAACTTTCAGAAAGAGAAGAAAACTGCAGATCAAGGACTTGAGAACTGGAGAATGAGACACAGAGATGACAAGATGAAAAAAGGAGAAAGTGGACTGCCCCATTCCTAACCCAAGAATAAAGAAAAGTAAGACCAGAAAAGATTCCACAAAATTTTAATATTACTGTTTAAAGGCTTTCCATATGCCAATCCTTGATGCCTTCTCTCTCTTCCTCCTTAACAGACTGCTCTCAACAGCTAACTTCCATAAGACTTTTTCTGATTATTTATGCATTTATGTTATTTTTAGGTGCAAAGTGAGGAGACTTTCATAACCCCATAACGGGTAGTTTGTCACACTGCATCACATCATAGCCTACTTAACTTGCCCAATTTAATTTTTTATTCCTTTCTTTTAATAGAAGGCTATTTTGTGAGGGGAAAGAAGATATCTGAAGAAGGAAAGCCTTGAAATAATAGTCACCTCAGGTTTAAAGAGTCCTTTTGAAGCCATCTAGTCCAACCAAAACTTGAATAAATCCTCCCAAAACTACCCCATGGTCATCATTGTCTACTTGAAGACCTCCAGAGGTAGTCAACTCCTCTTGAAGCCAGTCCACTCAATACAGGTCTAATTGTTAGGAGGTTTTTCCTTATATGGAACCAAAATATGTCTCATCTCTACCCACTGCTCTTAGTTCTGCCTTCCTGGGCCAAGTATCATCAGTCAAAAGCTCTAAATGTTTGAAGACAGCTATCCCGTGCTCAATTCATGTACCCCTCCTCCTTTGCCTCTTATGACAAATTCCTAGATCCTCCATTCACATTAAGGTACTAATGACTGATAAAAGGTCAATGATGATGATGATCATGATGCTAACAATAATAATAATAGCTAGCATTTATATAAAGCCAACTATGTGTCAGGAATTATGCTAAGCATTTTATAAATATTATCTCATTTGATCCTCACAACAACCCGGGAGGGGGTGGTTGGTGCTATTATTATCCCCATTTTACAGATGAGGAAACTGAGACAGACAGAGGTTAAATGACTTTCCCAGTATCACATAGCAGTAAGTATCTGAGGCTAGATTTGAAATCAGGTCTTCCTGACTCCAGGCTCAGTGCTCTATCCACTGTGCCACCTATCTGCCTAATGGTAGAAAAGTAGTTGTAATTTAATATGTGCTGAGTTAGGAGATCTAGATTCTATTTCCAGTTCTAAAGCAAACTAGCTGAGTGGCCTTAGACATAACATCTAACATTTATATAGTACTTCATATATTTATTATCTCTTTTTAACATCAAAACAATACTGTGAAGTAGGTACTACAGGTATTATTATTGTTATCTCCATCTTACAGATGAAGATATTAGATCTCAGAGATTTATCTATGGTCTCCCTCAGTAAGAGGCAGAGAGAAGATCTGAACCCAGGTCTTCCTGCAGCTAAGTCTGGCATACTATCTACCATCTTGGGGCCCATCACCAGTCATCTTGATCTATGTCTTGCCACTGGACTCCAATGACTCTGGACGAGCAAGTGGGGCTGATGACTTTACACAGCTCTGCCTCTCTCATATCCAATTCTCTTGCAAGTCAAGACATCACCCTTCTGATGTCATTGGTCTTCTTCGAAAATGAAGGACAAACAACAACAATCTACTACCTTATATTGACTCTCAACCATTCACCAACCTGTTAATAACCTCTCTGGGTCCTCAGCTCTTCACCTGAAAAAAAATGAGAAACCTTGTTCCAGTGATCTTCAAGATCTCTTCTTACTCTCAATTCAGAAACTACCCCCACAAGAGGGGTTCTTAACCAAGAATCATAGATGTACCACCACCATCCTCACCGCCACCAAAGGGCTCATGGATAGATTTCAGTCCATGAATTTGGGTAAGAAAAAAAAATACATCTTTATTTCAATATAATTGGTTTCCTATGTATTTCATTTTATATATTCATATGTAATTTCTATATTTTTATTTTATACATTTAATAAAACTTTATTCTGAGAAGGGGTCCATAGTCTTCACCAGACTGTTGAAGAGGGTCACAAACCAAAAACAAACAAACAAACAAAAAAAAAAGATTAAGAATCCCTATTCTGCAACAACCTCATCCTTTATTTGAATATTTTCAGTAACAGAGGAGTCACTACTTCCACAAAGTCTCCCTGTCCCCCCTCAACCAAAAACATCTCCCAACCTAGGGTCACAATGTTTGAAATTTCACCATTAGAAGAATATTTAAGATTGTAAGACCATAGATTTGAAAAAGATCTTAGAAGTCTTCTAGTCCAACCTCTCCCCATTTTACACATCAGGAAGTTTAGACACAGAAGGGCCACATGACTTGCCCAGTTCCTTATAGTTGGCAGAATCTAAATTTGAATGTATATCTTATGACTCTGAATCCATCAATCTGGCTTCCTCTCCAAATCCTGCAAACACTCCTAGGAGGGTTAGGCATTAAACCAGGCTGTTAATGACTTATTAGATCCAGCCCAACACCTCTTCCCCAGGGAAAAGGAAAAAGGAGACAGAAATAAGAGTGGGAGTGGCACCCAAATCAAAATTTGCCTCCTTAATAACTTTCCCTTCAATCATCACTACTCCAGAGGAGTTGGGTAAGTACAAAATTGAACACATTGGTCCAGACCTATCATTTCAAATGGTGCAAGGAGCTACCAGTGAGGAAACTCCCTCCATCAATACAGACTGGCACTATCCTGCAATTTGCCATTTTAGAGAGTTGCCAAGGTCCTAAGAGGCTAAAGGATTTGACCAACCTCAGAAACAGTACTTGAGTTAAAGTACTGATGTTGGTTCCCTATCCATTATGAACTCATTACCTCTTTTATGAACATTGAGTAGAGAGTAAAGAAAACCTGAATGTCATTCACAGACATTCCCCCACAGAAGGTTTTCCTAAGAGATATGATTTTCCAACATCATTAGTGCATTATAACTGAACCACTCCATTTTGTGGTTGTCATTATTCAGTCATGTCCAACTCTCTGTTGACCCTATTTGAGATTTTCTTGGCAAAGATACTGAAGTGGTTTGTCATTCCCTTCTCCAGCTCATTTTACAAGTGAGGAAACTGAGGCAAACAGGGTTAAGTGACTTGCCCAGGGTCACATAGCTAATAAGGCCAGATTTGACTCCAGACCTAGCACTATCCACTTCTCTACCTAGCGGCAGTGTCTCATAGAGTTTCCTAAAACTTGGCTGACAGAAGGAGTCCATCAATGAATCAGTAAGTATTTATTAACTACTTATTTTGTGCTAGGCTTCTGTACTGGGCACTAGGGGATATAAAGGCAAAAAAATGAAATAAGCCTTACCCTCAAGGAGCTTACAATTTAGTAAGAAACATGGGCATAATGGGTATATCAATAACATCTGGATACGAGATAAGGGGAAGAAACACTAACAGCCAAAAACGATGAGTAAAGGCACCCTATTAAAGGTGGCACTGTAGCTGAGCCCTGAAGGAAGCTGGGAATTCTAAGAGGCAGATGGAAAGAAGGAGTTCAATCCAGGCATGGAGGAAGATAGGTAAAAATATAAAACACTGTGTGTAAGGAAACCATAAGTCAGTTTGACCTGCCCTGCCTGTGGTCATTGAATAACCTTGTCAGAGACAGAACTTGAAATCAAATCATCCTGAGACATAGAATATCCCTTTATCTTGTATATTACACTGCCTGTCATACATACATATAGACAAGGTAGGATAGATAGAGAGATAGATAGGTAGGTAGATAGATAGATAGGTAGACAGACAGATAGACAGATGGATGGATGGATGGATGGATGGATGGATGGATGGATGGATGGATGGATGGATGGATAAGAGCTAGATAAACAAAGATTATATGGATAGAAATGATACAGATGAGGACATAGATATAGAGAAAGCAAAAAAATGAGTTACTTTGGGGAGATGATAAAAGAGTACTAATTTTGGAAGGCAGCTACTGTGTTGTGGAAGGAAGACTAGATTTAGAACCAGAGACCCTGGGTTCAAATTCTGACTCTTCTATTTAGTATTATATGATTTTAGAAAAGTCTCATCATATCTCAGTCCTCAGGTTCTACCTATAAAATAAGGGGATTGTACTAAATAATCTCTAAAGTTCCTTTGCTTCAAATCTCCGAGCTTGCGCAGAGGTATTTCAAAACATTCTTTAACCAGAAATAAAGGTCTGTGGGACAAGACTCCCATCTGGTGGCTAGTGCAAGTAATAAAAGTTTTGGAGAAATTTTTTTCCTGTGGGCTACTAAACTGAGTTGACTGAAATAATTTGGCCACAGGCTCTGTCTTTGCCGGTTTCTCCAGCCTCCCCTTGTTTAAATTGTAAGAAGATGGTCTATAAAGGAGAAAGCAAGAGAAATGAGAGGTGGAAGAAATGGAGAAAAATAACTAGGAGAGGATGTTGGAGCTTCACCTCAGTGCTAAAATGGGAGGGGATGTAGTTTTGAGCGTAGGAGGGAGCATGGATCTTGACTGGTCCTAAGCTGCTCATTCTCTCTTTGTGACTTCCCCTAGTGTGTCTGACTGACGACCAGCCTTGAGATATCTACCTCTAACTCTTCTTTGCTCTTCCAAGTGTCCCACACTTTTTAATCAAACTGTCCTCCGTTCACCAACTTCCTTCCTCCCCAAATGTTCTCGCCCTAGATGAAAGTATGCCTAGTTATGTTCCTAGCCTAGGGTAGATGCTCATATTTGTATAATACTTCACAGTTTGCCAAATACTTTCATCAAAGTTACTCTCTATGAGATGGCTATTTGTAAGTGTCATCATTTCATTTCAGACATGAGGAAACTGAGACAGAAAGGAAACAATAGAGAAGTGGCTACAAATGTGGCAGAGCTAGGATTTAAAAAGAGATCTCCAAAATATAAGTTCAGCACTCTTTCCATTATATCATTACAGCCCCTCAAATTAGAGGTTAATGATTCAGAAACCACTTGCTATGGCTGATAAGAAAAAGGACGAGCTTTTTAGTATACAGAGTGTCCCAAAAGTCTTAGTGCAGTCTTAAACTTTTATAACTTAAAACTTTCATAGGCTTTTATAAGTTAGAACTGCACTAAGACTTTTGGGACACTCAGTGCAATTTTGAGCCACAGCTACGTGGGGCCTTCACTGTACACTATAGTATACTACATACTTCATATACTTCGTACACTGTATCACTATGGTAGCACTCCTCCATTCTTGGGGAGATAGCTGCCTTTAATAGAGATCAAGAAATGTTTGTTCAGTCATTTTTCTGTATCTGACTCTTTGTGACCCCATTTGGAGTTTTGGCAAAGACACTGAAGTGGTTTGTCATCTCCTTCTCCAGCTCATTTTACAGACGAGGAACTGAGGCAAACAGGGTTAAGTGACTTGTTCAGGGTCACACAGCTAGTAAGTGTCTGAGGCCAGATTTGAACTCAGGAAGATGAGTCTTCCTGACTCCAGGCAAAGCACTCTATCTATGGTGCCACCTAGCTGCCCAAAATAGGGAATATTTATTATTCCCAGACTCCTGATACCTCTTCTGTGAAGCCTTACCTGATTCCCCAGTTTGCTTTTTTTGTACTCTGCTATTTTTTTTAATTCCTCATTAGGATATAAGTGCTCTGAGGGGCAGAGAAAGTATAGTTTTTGTTTTTTGTTCTATAGTTACTAACAACTTGTTGCTGTTCAACCATTCAGTCATGTCCAACTCTTCATGATCCCGTGAACCAAATTGTCCATAGGGTTTTCTTGGCAAAGATACGGGAGTGGTTTGCTATTTTCTTCTCCAGTGGATTAGGGCAAACAGAGATTAAGTGACTTGTTCAGGGTCACAGAGTCAGTGTCTGAGGCCAAATTTGAACTCAGGTCTTCCTAACTACAGGTCCAGAACTCTATTTGTCTGATACATAGAGCCATCTAGCTCGCTTCAAGAGACAAATTTGTATACAAATGGCACATTTTAGCAGAGACACCTTCCAATCATAAAGAACCAAGCAAGCACTTACTAGATAATCAACCAAGTATACTCAACCTCATTACTCCAGTAGACTAGATATACATTCTCATTATTACTATAGTTATTATTCCTTAATGTATACTAAATGATGTTCACAGTGTTAAGAAAAAAAAAGCTGTTAGTCACTAGTCACAGAGGCTTTCAACATGGCAATCTAAACAATCCCCATGCATGCAACTATGAGTGACAGGGATAGAAAAAGATTTTTGTGTATGTGTATGCTCAGTGTAGAAAACTTATGGAATTTGATCTAAGGACACTTGAATTTGAGTCCATTCTCTGATACTAGCTACCTTTGTGACTGTGGACAGGTCACTTCATCCTTCTAAGCCTCAGTTTCCTCATCTGTAAAATGAAGATAATAACATTTACATTATGTTCCTCACAGAGTTGTTGTGGGGAAAGCACTTGGAAACCTGAAAGTGCTATAGAAAGATGAGTTATTACGATGATTTCAAATTTCATTAGCAAATAAAATCAATCATCACTTTCAGCTCAATGCCCATGTCATTATTACAACAGATTTCTAAACTGATTTCCAAAGAACTCTGAAGTCCTCTAAAGCAATTTAAATAATAATTTGATGAGAAAAATTCTATCCTTATAATAGCTATTCTTCTAAGATATGAAATATGAAATTAGATATAAATAATCCTATTATGTGTGACCATATATGTTTAAATAAGTAGACTTGGTTTTCTCTATTTTACCCCCAAAATTTCCCAACCTCCTTCACACCTACCTATGATGGGAATAGCTCACACCTCCAGGTCTCCAGATTCTATCAATGAATTTCAAACCTAGATATTGGTTTTGTAAACAAATTCATTTGAAATATACTACTCTAGAGGTTCATCCTAAATCTGATGATTATTTAATATTTTTATCAATAATTTGGCTAGTGGAATTGGGAAAAGCTCCATGTTTAAAGAATACCAAAGTATACAGGTTATATTGAAATACTCAAGGTGAGTAGCCCTTTGAAAGAACAGAGTAACTAAATTTAAAGTGAGCTCAACAATTTAGAAAGGTGATCAAATTTTACACAGTGAAATTTCCATGGACACAGGACCAATAAATAATTACATATATACAAGGTTGGGGGATGATTGAACAGAAGCAGATACAAATAAAAAAGATCTGGGAATCGAAGAAGATCACAAAATAAATGAATTGGACATTTCAGTGCTTTAAAAGAGGAGGAAGGAAGAGGAGGAGGAGGAGGAGGAAAAGAAGCAGAAGGAGCAAAAGATGATGAAGAATTAGAAGCAGAAGAAGCAGCAGCAGCAGCAAAAGAAGAAGAAGAAGAAGAAGCTAGAAGACAAGGAGGAAAAGAAGGAGGAGGAAGACAGTGAGGTATAACAACAGGAGTGTGACATATAAGAAACAAGAAGTTCTCTGTAGTATGAGATATGGTATTAAATAAGACCATCTCCACAAGAGCCAGAATTGTAGAAAATGGGACTGAGTAACAACAAAGGCAGTTGAGATTAGAACTAAAAAAGAATTTCCTATTGTTATTTGAAAATTCAACCCCAGAATAGCATGGAGGTAACTGATTTCTTTTTTGTGACCACAACAACTATTAAGACCACCTTTTAAGTGACAGAAGAGTGGTGATCTCAATCAGTAGCACCTTTGAAATTATGGATCTTTGAAGTATTGAAGATATATTTGCAGCCTACCATAGACTCCTAAAAATGATATATAGATTCTCAACCTAGAGATCTTATAGAATCTTCTAATCTGTCTACCCTAAGGCAGAAGATTGTACTAGACAGACTTCAGTTCCTTTCAATCACTCAATCCTTGATTCTCCCCAAAGAAAAGTTAATCCTCTATATTATTTCTCCTGCAGAAAAGCTTTCATTACGCTCCCTGAGCATTTGTGAGGACCTGATTATATTAATATGCAGCCAGCATTAGTAAGCTCCCAGAGTCAGATACTTGTTTTTTCATGGAAATCGACAGTCCTACATGAAAGGAAGTAAAGAGCTCTATTTACAATAAATCTTTTCACCTCCATTATTCATGGTGGAAGGTAATAGGATGACTTAAAGTCTTGGAACCCAGCCTAAAGGTGAGCTGGGGTAAGATTATTAAATGTACTCCACTTAAAAAGGATTTGTGGAAAAATCTCTCTCTCTCTCTCTCTCTCTGTCTCTCTCTCTCTCACACACACACACACATACACACCAGAACAGCCCCATTAAGAAATCTTTACAATTTACATTTAACTGGGGTCAGTTTTAAATGAACAATGCTGTGTCTTTATACAATAATTGGGGGCTTGGAGGTAAATGCAATTACCTCACCATTTTCCCCAAAATTGTTGCCTAGACCTTCTTCTAACCCCCGATAGTCACTAGTATCACCAGTACGGTACAAAGGATGATAGTAAGGTTTAAAAATCTGACAATATGCCATAATTTTCGGAGATATGAGAGGTTGGGGGAGATGGAGAAAGAGAGATAGGAAAGAGGACTTGTAACTACCACAGGTTTATAAATATTATAGAATTATATATTTTTATAATATTAGGATAGTATGGATAGACAGCTTGTTTGTACATAGTTGTTTGCATGTTTTCTCCCTTATTAGACTGTCAGTTCTTTGAAAGAAGGGACTGGTTTTTGCCTTTCTTCGGTTCCCCAGTGCTTAGCACAGAGCCTGACCTAATATTAGTAGATGCTTAATAGATGCTTGCTGACTTTACTACATGAAAAAGCATTAGATAGATCATTAATGATATTTTAAATTTATGCAGTACTTTACAGTTTTCAAATGTTTTTCCACAGGCATTATTTCATTTGATGCTCAGATCAAATACCTGTGAGGTATGTAGGATAGTTATCACTATCCTCATGGTAAAGAACAGAAAACTGAAATCTAGAGAGCAAAATGCCAACATCCCATAGTAAATTGGCAGAGCTGAGATTAAAACCCAGGTTTTCTGCTTTCAAGTCCAGTGCTCTTTCCTGTAACACCTTGACTCTGTTAATACACAACAGTATTATATTCACAAATCTTTCAATGAGTAGATTGGACTAGATGTTCCCTAGAGTTTCTTCTAATTGTAAATCATGTGAATCCTATATGTACAGAGAAAGGAAAAAGGATTTTTAAAATTCTTATTCACCCCTTACTTATCTTTCAATGCTAATTTTCAAGGTAATTATGTGTAACAGATATTGAACAATAGACTTTTTTCAATTTTTTCAATTTTGTTTAATTTTTTTAATTAACAAAAATCTATTTTCTTTCCCTCCCACCTCCTTCCTCCTCCACTGAGAAAAAAAAGCTTCCAATAATATGCATAGTTAAGCAAAACAAATTCCTGCCATGCCCCCAAAACATACAACTCAATCCTGACATTGAGTCCATCACTTCTCAGTCAGGAAGTCGGCAACGCTTGATCATCCATCTTCTGGAACTGTGATTGGTCAATGCCTTTTTCTTAACTCTGAGTTAACTTTGTTGCTTGTAGCTAAAAGGCAAATTTCTAGAAGGCATGCATCATATCTTTCTCAGGTACCCTATACAAACAATACATTCAACAACTATGAAGCTTCAGTAGTTTGGAATACTTCACTAATGTCCTACACCATCATGGTGTGGAGGTGACCCTGAGTTTTCAGAGTTGCAGAGGAGTATGAACTCCGATAAGAAGGAAAGATTTTTGGTATAAGCCCAGAGCAAAACTATGTGCTTGTGGTTAAACTGTCGACCTAACGGAGCCTGGACAAGCTTATCACCAGAAAACTGACCGCCAGGCAATGGATTTTTTTTTTTGGCCATAGCAGTTCATGAAAATGTCTACTAAGGCAAGGAGAAGCTCTTACCTTCATCAGCTGAGAGAGTACCCACTATGATGAAATCACAGATCTTTTAAAATATTAATGTAAATTTGGAATAATGGCAGTACAGGTCAGTTTGACTCAGTGAAAGCCTGAATTATAATTTTAAAAGAAGAGCAGTTTTATCATTTCACATGGGAGACAATAGAGTATGATGGGAAAGTATCAAAGAATCATGAGATCTGGCATCTAGTCCCTGTTCAATTAACTTGTTTCAACTTTAGTTATTTTTAAAAATTAATTTAACAATCATCAAAAACATTACAATATACAAAAAATATTACAATATATGAAGAACAAAAAAGTAGTCTATATGAAATCTTGAACTTCCGTATCATACAATTTGTACATAAAATATCATATAATAAAATTAACATGGTAGTAACAAAATTGCCCTGTTTGCACCTCCCTTCTGAACTTCTTTTTGTCTTCTTTGGTGTGTTTTAAAATGTTTTATTGATGCAACTTTTTTTTTTTTCATTTCTATCAATCCCCATTAACTCATCCCCAACAGAAGTCCTCCATTGAAGCAAATAAGTTATGGTCAAGGGTTTGAGTTCCATAGAACTTTCCTGACTTGCAGCTGAAATCTCTTCTATGTATTTATTGCTTTTCTATTTGTATCCTCAAATGTTTCACTCAGTGCTTTGCACATAACAAGTGCTCAAAAAAATGCCTTTTCACTCATTCATTCATTTGTATGATGGAGTTGTAGAGTTGGACTGGATCAACAGTTCTCAAAACTATGGTCTGAGAACCCTTTGGGTTCCTACAACCCTTTCAGGGAGTCTACAAGGTCAAAATTATTTTCATAATAATACTAAGACATTTTAATTTCTAATATAGTATTGATAGATTGAAACTACGTAAACAAAATTTCTTTGGAGGGTCCTCAATAATTTCAAGGTGTCCTGAGCCCTAAAAGTCCAGGAACCACTAGACTACATATTCTCTGAGGTCTCTTTCATCAACAACAATCTGTGAGTCTACAATACATAGAACAAACACTAAACTAATAGAAACTATTAAGTAGAATTGTTGACTTGACTTCTACAAGCAATTCACTGTGTTGGGTATTCCTATTAATAAGCCTGCATTGTATTAAAATACTTCATAAACATAAAAGTCTTTTATGGGATTAATTACTGGGCAAAGAGTTTATGTTACTTATTTTAGATAGGATTCCTTTGCTTTCGAGTCAGATGCTAAAAATTAACTAAGAAGGCAATTATTTAAAACTAAAAAAACCCTCAACTATGGTGTTATAATAACAAATTTCAAATTTTTTGACTTCAAATTAACAAGGCTCTGTCATAATATATGATGCTACATGTACTAGTCGTAGAGATAGAAATTATGACTATGACAAGAAGAAGAAAATCTATAATTGGTATAGAACCTACACTAGAACATATCTAGGTGCTTTCATTTGCTTCCTCACTTCTCCTTTTTGTGTGGTTTTATCCTTCTACCAGAATGTAAGCTTCTTTAGGACAGGGACATCTGGGCTTTTTTATCCAACACAGTGAATTGCTTATAGAAGTCAAATCAACAAGCACCTACTGTATGCCAGGCACTGCATTCATCACTGGGGAGATATATAGAAAGGCCAAAAGAAAAAAACAAAAAAAAAAAACCCCTGATCTCAAAGAACTCACAGAACAGTAGTAAGTAGTAATAGTAGTAGTAGTAGTAGTAGTAGTAGTAGTAGTAGTAGTAGTAGTACTAGTAGTAGTAGTAGTAGTAGTAGTACTAGTAGTAGTAGTAGTACTAGTAGTACTAGTAGTAGTAGTAGTACTAGTAGTACTAGTAGTACTAGTAGTAGTAGTAGTAACAAACAACAATAATAAACATTTGTTCAATTGAATTGTATTAATTCTACCTCTCTTTCTTTCATTAGGAAGAGTTGGGTTCATGCCCAGGCGTGCCTGAAGCTATTAACTGAGGCAAGCCTGACATCTTGTGGTTGACTTGGAAGTAGCAATTACCACTAAGGTTTTTGGTTTTGTTTTCTTTTTTCCCCCAGGGACAAATTTGCTAAAGCTCAAGGACGGGGCAGGCTTTGATAGCATAATGGAGATGTTAGCTCACCAGAGCCATGGACTCAGCCAGCAATCTTCTCTTGCTTTGTTATTAAATGAGGAAAGGAGACAAATCTAAAATTTCCTAATATCTAAATTCTGAGGGAAAATCCAAAGAGACCTTCCATTAGAAAAGAAGGAAAAGTAGGAGAGCTGAAAGCTCCATGGAGACTTGAAACTCTCACTATCTTGTTTATAAATGACCATTAATGGACCCCTCTTCCCTCACTGCCTACTATTTAAAAAAAAGTGGAGATTGACGGAAATTGAATGGAGGGAGGTGAGGGGGAGAGAGTAGTAACAGAATCTGATACTCTAGTCCCTCTGAAGCCATAGGAGATTCAATGGCAATTTCAAAGGACAAGGAGAACCTGGAGAGGGAAGCTATAAAGTCCAGTGGCTTCTAAAATGCAAGAATTTTACTCTTGAGGAAAAGGAGTCTGGGAAATGCTGAATGAGGGGCTTCCAGGAGCAAAGGTTGATGTCAGAAACTTAGTAACAGCCCTGTGCAAAGAATGATTACTCACTGTCCTTTTTCCCAGGTCAGCTTGTCCCCAGACCATTTAAACTGCTTGTAGATATGAGATGTCTTGCTCATTTTGTTCCTCACAAATTCATAGAGTTCTCAGGCTTGGAAGGAAACTGTTAAGAGTCATTTCCATCCACCTTATTGTCTCCCAGCAAATTTCCCCTAAAGCATCCTAGACAGGCATGAGTTGTTTCTACCCTTAAAAGATCTCCCAAAAATCTCCCAGGATTAAGAGTCCTCAATACTCTGTGTTAGAAAGTTCTTCCAACTGTCTAACTAGATGAGAACTGGACTTGGACCCAGAAGACGAATTCTAGTCTTACTTCTACTACTTCCTCACTAACTTGACCAGGGCAAGTTACCTGTCCATTCCATTTTCTCAACTGTCAGATAAGTGAGTTAGACTAGCAGTCTTCTAAGGTCATTTCTAGCTCTAACGTTGCCTGATTTTTTGAAGGAAGTAAGCCCTAAAATTAGATGATTGCTATATAATTTCCCTTGAATCTCAAGGAAAGGTCTGACCCTAGAAAGAAGTGATTGCTTTAAAATTTTCTCTAAAGCCCAAGGGAGAATCTGACACTGGATTCAGCTGCCGCAAATGTGTTTTTGTTGTTGTTGTGATAGTGTTCTCTTTGAATTTAACAAGCCCTGAGAGCCTCATATGAGCTACAAACAATACTGGCTACTGCATGGAATCAACTGCTAATGAGAAGCAGAAATGACCTCAAGCCTCGGCTTTCCCTGGGCTGGGGCGGGGGGAATGAGAGGAGGGGAATGCAGAGAGAGAAGGGGGCTTCTGGCTTCTCCATTTTTCCTAAGTGTTGACCCCTAATGGATCCTAACCCACTGAGAACTGAGAAAAGGGGGCAGAAAGGAGCCCCTAACCAAGACAAGTATCTTCAAAATTTATTCTGTAGGTCCCCCCCAGGCTTTGCAACCTTGAGGAAGAAAGCACTGAATCAAGGAAGGACCTCTTCAATCGCTGTACCCCAGTCTCATTCCTTTCATCTAACCAGGACTGGAGGAGTCAAGAGGTGGCTGGCGTTGAAAAGACCCTCCCACGTTTGGAATCCAGGGTGTAAGGAACACCATAGGGACAAAAAGGAGGAAAAAACGAAGGCAAAGACGAGTGGGTAGGGTGAAAGAATACAACTTTCAAAAAGCAGGTCAGGCAATTTACACTATGCCAGACTTCAAGGAAGAGTTTTCAGGGCCTCCAGCCAATGCTGCTCCTGAAGAGCACCTTCCTTTCCAAAGAAGAAGTCCAAAAACTACTGGCTGATTTTTTTTAATCTTCTGGGGTGGTCCCACTTTGCTCCCATCTTTCCTTCCTCCACAGGGAGGGAAGCACTTGCCTGGTGGAAATGTGGCCCTCTGCCTGCTCCCTACCCAGGCTGTAATGTCCATTGTGATTAGTGAAGCTAGCTGGGGCGGGATTTTCCAGAATCTCTGATTTAGGATGAGGATAAGGTTGTTATCACGGTGAATTGACTGTGTAGATCCCTTCTGTGCCTCCCACTTTGGGTTTGACAATTGAAATCCTGGAATCCCCCTTCCCTGGGCCCCAGGAATAAAAGCTGGAGCCATCTGTGGGGCGACACCTCAGACTGTGCAGGAATCTGGACGATGTTGCCGTGGCCAGAGAAGGGGACTTACCTGAGCTGCTGTCCTCAAGAAGGCAGGGGCAGGGGTGTCCATAAACACACTCCCTTGAATGCCAGCCCAGCATTGTAAGGGTTAATATGGGAAAGCGGAAAAGGGGAAAAAAAAAAAGGGGGGGGGGTTGACACTTAGGGGGGGGGGGGGGGGGGGGGGGGGGGAGGCGGGTCTCGCTAACTCCTGATTGGCTTTAAATTTCGTCCAAAACTTTTTTTTTTCCCCTCTCCCTCTTTTCAGCTTCTCTCTAGGATCCCAGGGGAGGGGAAACTGGAATAGTGAGAGATCAAAAATAAACCTCTTATGTCAAAGCCGGGAAGGAAGTATAAATACGGAGGGCTCGGCAGCCCACTCGGGTGCTTCCCAGGGTAGGGAGGCGGAGGCTAGGCAGGCAAGGCAGAGTCCAGGGGAAGGGGAGGAGGACGAATCCCACGCCTGGCCCACAGAGGCAGCTGCTCCCGCTCAGCCGGCTCCCCAGCTCGCTGCTGCTCGGGGAGGCAAGATCTCCGCAAAGAGGGAAACGGGCTGAGCCACTGAGCCGCCGGAGGGAGCCCAGAGCCCAGTCTTTCTCTCTCCCTTTGCCCTTCGGCTTGGCCTCTCTCATTGTTCTCAGAGTCCCAGCCCTGGGCTGCCTGCCTCCCTTCGCATCCCCCACAACTGCCCCTTAATCTGAATTCACTGGGTTGACTGGGGTTCTTCTGAGGTGACAGATCTTTCAGGTCCGTCGTATAGCAGCTCCCAGCACCTGCCCAACTGCCCTGGCCGGGCTTCTCTCTTCCTGTGCCAGTCGCACCCCGAAGTCACCCATGCCCTCACCCTTCCCAGCCCTGCCCCGGGGCCCTGCCGCCTCCCCCTGGCCGTGGTCACCGCTGCTGCTGCCGTCACCGCTGCTGCTGCTGCTGCCGCTGCTGCTGTTCTCCAGCGCCCTGGCCCTGCCCAGTCCGGGGGAGGAGGCCCATGAGGTGGTGGTGCCCACGAGGTTGCTGGGCAGTGAAGGGGAGATTGCTCTCCACCTGTTTGCCTTCGGGAAGGCTTTCCTCCTGCGCCTGGCTCCCGACGCCAGCTTCCTGGCCCCAGAGTTCAAGATCGAGCACCTGGGCGGGGCGGGGGGGCCGGTCCGAGGCGAGGAGGGGCTGCGGAGCTGCTTTTACTCGGGCACAGTCAATGGGCAGCCCGAGTCGTTGGTGGCCGTCAGCCTGTGCGGAGGGTTGAGTGGCTCCTTCCTGCTGGACGGCGAAGAGTTCACAGTGCTGCCCCTGGGCCCGGCAGGAGCGGGGGACCCCCTTACCCAGCCACACCGACTGCTCCGCGGGGGGCTGGAGGAGCGTGCTAGCCTCCTGAGGCCGGGCTCCCCCGACGGAGGCCCTCTACCTCTGGGGCCCAAGCAAGAGACGCAGGAGGGAGACCCCCAGGAGGAAGAGGAAGAGGAGGAAGAGGAAGAAGCGGAAGGAGCCAGCGAGTCCCCGCCGCCCCTGGGGGCCACCAGCAGGACCAAGCGCTTTGTGTCAGAGGCTCGGTACGTGGAGACACTGCTGGTGGCAGACGCCTCGATGGCCCGTTTCTATGGATCGGACCTGAAGGTAAGAGCGCACTTTCCGTCCTTACCTTGCCTTTCCTCATTGCTTCAGCCTGCATCCCCAAACAACCTCACCTCTTTCCAGTCTTCCCTTAGGAAGAACTTTCTGCTTGCCTCTAGCTACTCCTTCACTTATTTTTAATCTTCTAGACACTTTTCTCTCTCCATCTCTCCTTTACTCAGGAAAAGTGTTAACTCTTTCTGTCTTCACTTTTCCACCTGGACCATAATCTCACTTCTTCATTAATTTCATCACTAGTTTTACTTACAAAGTTCCTGGGAAAATAGCTTTTCTTGTTCCTCATACCACTGATTCTGAAATCCTGGAAGCACCTGGCAAAGTTGCACACGTGGGTGAATTCCCCTCCTAGGTTCCTCTCAATATCTCCTCCCCGTGCAGATTAACTGGGAACGTCTTGGGAGGACATCCCTACTTCCTAATTTGTCCCAAAGAAACTAAAGGAACCCAAGGAAATGAAGATAGGGAGGAGTAAACAGCTATAGCTTCTCAACCTTAGAACTCAGATTGCATCAAAGAAAAGGGCATGGGGGAGGGGGGGAGGGAACCACTGGGAAGAGTAAGTGACCCAAATCCTCTATCTGCTCAGCGGAACTTGATGGGGGTGGAGGGGTGGTATAGAACATATTTGCCAACCTGGATCACAGCCCCAGCAAAACTGGGTTGTGCCCACAACCAACATGAGATGGGAGGAGAATGGGACTTCTGCCTGGGGACTGTGTGCCTGGCAGAGTGGGAAACTCCACTCTGGAAACTAGAGCTTCAGTGGAAAAGGGAGGGAAGAAGAATAGTTGGGTTTTAACCCTTTGGATGGTGTGTATGTGTCTGTGTGTGTTATAAATGTATGAGTGTAGTATGAGCCCATCTTTCTAAAGCCTTGTACTTTGTGTGTCCTTGCTGATCTCAGATCACAGACACAGCCACCTTCAAGTGGGGCACAGGAAGTAGCCCTAGAAGTAAGTAAATTGTACCCAAACCGCTTGTAGTCAAAATGGACAAAGCAGGACATATCTGTTTTCCCCAAGACTCATCACCTCCCCAAAGTATGGAGGACCCAAGTTGGTAAACAGGGTGCCAGAAACAGGGGGGAGCTATCCTCTCCCTGCTCCTAGGGAAAAATAGAACCAGGACCTGTGCCAGGAATGGAGAAACTGATCCCTTGGAACACTGAGCCTGGAGAAATCAGTTCCAAACCAAGGGCATCCACTGGCTGCCAATCAATCCAGACTCCCAGGAACCTCACTCTGTGCCCTTCAGAGTCAGCATGAAGTTAAGAGACCAAGGGTATTTACGACAGCCTAAAGGGAAGCAGCCGTGGGAAAGGAAATAGGCTTACCTTCCACTTCTTCACCCCACCTTCCCACTCCCTCTTGTCATTAAGAAATTCATTCAAGCCCGATTGTCATATGGAGTGTTAGGGGACAGGAGTTCTACTTGATACTTCTGATTACCACAAAAACCCTGGCTAAGCCTCAGCCACTCAAACCTGCTCTCTCCCTTGGTACTGGTTTCTCATAGAGCACAGGTAGGCAGCTCTACCTCACCCAGACAGTCTATCCACATGGGTTGGGTTTGGGTCTATGTTGCTTACATTTTCCACATTGGTCACGGAATCAGAGGCAGGTGCTGGCTTGCTCAGTCAACCTACCTCCTTCCTCTAATTCTCACAGAAAGAAGGCTCCAGAGAGTAGATACCAGAAATATGCTTAAGGGGACTGCTGCTTTCCCTCCCTCATTTTAGGTACTTCTACTCTGGGAGCCCTACCAGTAACAGAGCATAACAGATTCACTCTAAACTCATTTTCCCCACCCATCCCCAAGGCTAGTTTCTGGCTTATATATCAAAATGATAATGATAAAGAGAAGGGGGGAGGGAAAGTGGAGGAAGAAACCCTATGAAAAATGAGGGAGGAAACAGGAAAAGCAGATGTAATCTAGGGGTCTTTATAACCAAACTGAAGCTTCAAGGTCCTGTTTTTAACAAATACCTGTCATCACTGGGCATTACAGCTGGCCAGAGACAGACAAGCTTTGGTTTCTAGCCTATAAGTTCCAAATGCTTTCAAGCAACTGGATTGAGCTGAGATAGCCCTTGTTTTTCCTAGGCTGAAGAAAATTCATTTTGGCAATAAAATGGATGGGAAGTTTGAGTAAAGAAGAGGTGAAACTTAGTTCCTTTCCCATAGCCCCTTCTTCCTAGGCTAACATTAATGCCGTTGGATCCCTTATGTTCAAGCCTACAGCAAAAAGTCAAAAGAAGTCTATAGTGTCTGGCATATTAGCTATCTCTTACTGGCTATGCCTGCCAATAGCATTTAAGCTCTTTGTGATCATGGCTTGGGTGACCTAACGCTTTAGAGTCACACTCAGCACATCTGTATACAGACATTTTCTCTATCTCTGTCCCCACATCATATACAGGCACTTCTGGACACTCTCATCTGGGCACATATACCCAGTGGCATAGGGAAACTTACCAGAAAAAGCATTAAACTTTTCTCCTCTCTTTGGGTCAGTCTGTCCATTTCTGGGGCTGCTTCTGAAGTTAATCCTAAAAGGAAAAAAAAAACTTCTCAGCTGCACTAGCCCACAAGCCTCCACCTTGATCTCGTTATATCGCTGAGTATCTCCTCCTCTGCTGTCACCACTTTGGTGAAGCTGGGGGTGGGAGGGGAGAGAAGGGACTGAGGCACAGCTGTTCCCATGACCGCCCACTGGCCTCTTTCGTCTGACGTCCTCCCTGGCTGTGGAGATGCTACAGAACCAAGCTGATGATGTGCAGAACACAACAGACAAGCTGTGTTCTGCTCAATGCTTTTTCCCTCCTCTCCACCCCTCCCAGGGCACTCCTGGAAGAATAAATGAAAACACAGCTAGGAGAGCAGGACAAAGAAGAGAAGCAGATACAGCCCCGTGTAGCTTTGATCACAGGGTCACCCCCGGGCCCAAGATACCCCCTTTCCATATAAGCACTTTAAAAAATATAACATAGCATAATATATCTCTTCAAGCAGTTTCCCAAAGACTTCTTCCATTAATGAGAAGTTTAGTAGCAGAGCATGAAAGACACAGGACTATGAATTGGGAGACCTGAGTTCTAGCCTTAATCTTCCACTGTTTATTCCAATGTCCCTTTTTACTTCTGAGAGCCTCAGGAAGCCCGTGTCCCTGACCTAGGGGAAGTAGGCATCTCAATAAATAAAAAGGGGGGAGGGCAGGTTGTGTTGGCCCTCTACTTATCTGAATATGGTCTTCTCTCTTATGGGAACGGACAATTAAAGCTAACAATTCAAAAGGCCCATGTCCAGACTTTTACCTTCATGGGAAGCTCATATAAGCCACTGCTTTGCTCCTCTACCCTATCCTAAAAAGCAGTAACCCTCAAGGATGAGGGAGGGAGGGAGGAATTAAACTTGCCCTGGGTAGGTCTCACTGTCAGGCGCCTATGAAGTTTTCCAGAACCCATGCAATTGAGTTCACTTAATCCTTTGACAAAAGGGGCCCCCTGCCTCCCACCTCCTTATCTGATTTCAGAGTTAAGGGGCTCTAACAAAGGGGCTTTCTGAAAGGGAGGGGACCACCTCAGAAGATTCAATTAACTCTGGCTACATCCGGCTCCTGCTAATTGTAACCCCGGATGAAACTGGAGCAAGAAAGGACTGGGTGGCAGATGGATTGGTGCCCCCCAAGTCTTTCAGCATGGGAACCCCCTAGGTGAGGGTCCAGCTTATCATTGTATCTTCAGTAAGGCTGGTCTTCTGAATTCTCTTCTGTCCTTTTGGAGCCCTCAGGCATAGGGTTGGAAAACCTCTCCAAAGCAGACTGAGCTAATCTCTTGATGCCTAACCACCACAGGACTGTTTCTAAGGGCAGGTCACTAATGTCTCCTTTCCTCATCCTGCTTATCCTCTAGGGGGAAAAAAGTGCCAAAAGGCTACCCCACAAGCCCTGAGACTATATATATATATATATATATATATATATATATATAGTGTACACACATACACATACACACGTGTACATGTGTATTATATATATGTATATATAATATAAAACTGTATTTCAATATAACTGGTTCCTTTTGTAACCCTACATATTTTATTTTATACATCATTCTGAGAAGTAGTCCATAGACTACCAACGAGGACCATGACACAAAAAAGTTTGAGATCTCCTGCTTTAAATTGTAAGCTACATTCTGCCTACTTTTCTTTTCTACACCCTATCCTATACTGTCAGATATAGTTGTTCAAATCAACACAGTCAAAAGATAAGGGAACTTTCCCAAGGAAAGTGTCTAAATGCCCAGTATTCTGCTCTTTTCACCTCTACCCCACACACATCCCAAACATGCCTACAATTGTTGTCCCAATTATAATAATAGCTTACATTTCCATAGCACTCTAGAATTTACAAGGCCCCTTCCTTACAATAAGGCTGCAAGTTAAGCAGTACAAATACTATACCTATTTTACAGATGAAAAAAATGAGGCTTCTACAGGGGAAATAACTTTCCTAAGTTCCCACAGCTAAGGGGAAAAAAATGAAAATCAACCAACCACAAGAAAGAGGTCAGAAGATCTCTTCCTCTACAAATATTTGCCTATAATGGTTTGAAAGCAGCCCTGTCTTAAATGAAGGGATACAACTGCATAATAACTCACATTTATAGATTGTGTTTCCTCAAGGCAACCTGAGATAGTATAAACATTGTTGTCCCCATTTTACAAATAAGAAAACTGAGACTTAAATGATTTTCTAGCTATGTGGTCATGAGTAGCAGATCTGCTTCTGGACCCTAAACCCAAAATTCTTTTCCCTTTCATTGTGCCAAACAGAGTCATTGTTATAGATATAAATAGCAAGAGGAGACAGCTGTTGACCTCTGACAGGTACTGCTGCTTAGCAGAGGTGGCTGCCCTCTGTGGGTACTGATGGGACAGCTCATCAGTGAAGTAAGCCTATTTTAAAGGCACAAACCCATAGATGACTAGTTATTATTTTTTAAACGTTGCCATCTTGGATGGTTCAGGTAGAATTTCCACCAGAAAGTAGTGGACATGTGCCATGATCCATGCAGTAACTTGTATTTTTCCCTAGCACAGATGTGTGATATGGAAGGGAGAAGTAATATGTTTGAGAGTAATCTTCTGGTGTTTAATCTACTTCCTGCCTCAGACACTTACTAGCTTTGTGACACTGGGCAAGTTACTTAACCCATTTTTGCCTCAGTTTCCTCTGGGGATAATAACAGCACCCATCTCAGAGAATTGTCATGAGATGTCAAATGAGATGACATATATAAAGTGCTTTGCAAACCTTAAAGGGCTATATAAATGCTAGTTATTATTGTTATTAAAATAACCTGCTTTGGAGAGGTGGTTTCCCTTTGTGTTCTGGCTAAGGATATTTCAAGGGTCTGAAAACCTTTGAACTCATGAGGAAGGAAGGACGAGAGCAGTTCTTCCTGGACCTTCTCTTTTCTTTTCATCACTCTATTCTTTCTAAGCCCTCCTGCCACCCTACCCTTCAGAATTATTTCAGGTTCTAGGAGATCAGTCTCAGAGAAAGGAGGTGTCTGGGGCTGAAGCAAAAAAACATTTCTTCTTTGCGACCCATCTTAGGCCCATGGGGGAAATCCAGTAGGAAGAAGCAGGGTATCAAAGGATGCCATTCACCATTTACTTTTGGTTGTCTGTCGGCTCTCTTAGAAGATTTCCCATCTGATGCCTACAGGAATCAAAGGATAGGTTACGTCCAAGGTGGTCCACTAGAACATCAAGGTCGGGGGTGGGGAACCTGGGGCCTCGAGGCCACATGTGACCCTCTAGGTCCTCAAGTGTGGCCCTTTGACTAAATCCAAACTTCACAGAACAAACCCCTTTAATAAAAGGATTTGTCCTGTAAAACTTGAACTCAGTCAAAAGGCCGCATCCAAGGACCTAGAAGGCCACATGTGGCCTCAAGGCTGAAGGTTCCTCACCCCTGGTTAAGGTCATTCCCAGAGCCTGGGAACACCTAATGGAGAAGACCTATCTAGATGCCAAACCATTCCCTAAAGTGTCTCAAGGGACTAAAATCTTCTAATTCAGCCCATCAGAAGTACCTGTGACACCTATAACGCTGCCTGGTGGTGGGGTAGCATGAGATTTGGTCTGACTTCCTTTATGCTCTATGTCAGGAAAAAAAAACTGAAGAAGTGTCCACAAGTAGAATGGGTTGCCTGCCTTGGAAGGTAAGGCTCCCTCCCCCGCTCCCACTGAGGGTCTTCAAGGGATATAGAAGGACCATTTGTCTAAATATAGATATAGATATATATAGAAGGGATTCTTGGTCAGGTTCAGGTTGAGACTACATCGTGTCTAAAGTCTTTACAACTCTGAGAATCTGCAGTCAAGGATGCCACTTAGGGGTGAGGGTCAAGGTACAGAGCCTGACTCCCTAGAGTTTGTCCAGCCACTGATGCCTCATTCCACCCAGCCAAGCTCCCTCACCTCTTCTTCTCCACTTCCTGTGGACTCTTCTGAGGCCCAGACCAGCCCAGGGAGACAGGATCTTCTCTGTTCCTCAGCAGCACGTACTTATTCCGTAGGAAGGGTGAATATAAATAGATACCAGATGGTAGAACAAGTGAACTTGACCTTTTCCTTGGCCAGCCGCTGAGCCTACCTACAGAGGGTGGCTTTCTAAGTTGAGCATGGGCCCAGACCCAAAGAATTAGCAGGGAATCAAAGGTTCCCCTGCCTCTGGGTGCCTCTGCTATTGCCAGGTAAGCTACCTCAGTTTTCTGTGCCTTCTTAATTCTTCCTCCCAAAGGACTGTCTCCAAGAGGAAGTTTAAGTACCCATCAAAGCTAATAAAGAGCCAAGAGCTAAGGTGACAAGTGACGGAGAGGGAAAGGAGGTTCAGCAAAGAGAATTAAGCTTCTGTCTTTCCATTTTAATAGGTGTGGACAGATAATCTCTAGAAATCATGAGAAGGTAGCAAAGACCTCAAGACGTCATATTGTTATGAGTCAGTACATCATAGTGGAAAGCATCTCAAACTCAGAGCCAAACTTGTCCTCAAGTCCCAGCTCTGATACTAACTATCTTTACAACTATGAGCAAGTCAAGCTTTCAGAGCCTCAGTTTTCTTGCCTGTAAAATGGGAATGATAAAGTTGCCACTGATAGTATATAGAGGACTGGCCTTGGAGTCAGGATGACCTGGGTTCAAGTGCTACCACTGAAATACACTAGATACCTTGAGACTATTAATTGAAGAACAGTTGTAAATATACCCCAGTAGAGGGAGTTTCCTCACCAGGAGCTCCCATACTGATGAAATCACAGGTCTAAGAGAGGGGGAAAAAAAAACAACTTTATACTACTTACCTCATAGGGTTGTTCTGAGGAAAGTACTTTGTAAATCGCTATATAAATGTGAGTTTTTATTCCATAGTCCAATCTCCTACCTCAAGGTAAACTTGTAATTCTAAAGGCTTCCCTTGTGTTCAAATATCTTAAGGCTTTCATGGATATTAAGTTCTTCCCAGAGTCTACCCTCAGTCTTTCCTGTGCACCATTCCCTCCTGTTCTGTCCTCTGAAGAAGCCATGTGTATTTTCTTCAGGGTAGCTAGGTAGCACAGTAGATAGATAGAGCGTCAGGCCTGAAGTCAGGAAGACTTATCTTCCTGAGTTCAAATCTAACCTCAGACACTTACTAGCTGTCACCGTGGGCAAGTCACTTAATCCTGTTTGCCTTAGTTTCCTCATCTGTAAAATGAGCTGGAAAATGAAATGGTATGATATCATGAAGAGTCAGACACAACTGAAATAACTGGATGACAGATATTTTCTTCAAAGAAAACTGGTGTTTTACTTTCAGTCTTGTGTGTTTGGGGGATGGGGCGGGGGAAAGCAGAGACTACTCTTATTTCTTAAAGCCTTTAATACCATGTGCTCAACCACTGTGACTAGCACTAAACAATTGATATCTGCTACTTCCTTCATCCTTACAACTCCTATGAAAGTCATCATCACTACTTGACAGATGATAATAGCTAACACTTACATAGTGCTTACTTTATGCCAGGCCCTCTGCTAAGCGATTTACAATTATTATGTCATCTGATAGTTCCAACAACCCTGGGAAGTAGGTGCTATTATTAACCCCATTTTACAATTGAGGAATCTGAAACAAAGAGACGTTAGGTAACTTGACCAGAGTCACACAGCTATTAAGTGTCTGAGGCCAAATTTGAACTCAGGACTTTGGAAACAGATCCAGAAAAGAGCAATCATTTGGGAATAATCAGCTTCATAAACCTGTAAAGAAGTCCTAGGGAGCTGCTCTTGTTCTGTCAGACCCTCTGCCTCCCTTCTCCAGAAGACAAGTGCCTCTTTTTGTCCCTCTGAACACCGTCTAAAAAAAGGATCCGGTCTGAGAATGAGCCCCGGATAGCTACTGCCCTGAGCCCTTGGCCTAGGGTTGCATAATAATTGCCTTTTTTCTCATGAATCTGACTCCAAGAGCCAATGCCAAGTTCTAGCATTGCTGATAAGATATTTACATCAGCCTAAACATTGTTGGAGTGCTTGACATGCTAAGTAACCTCCCAACCCCATGTCTGCGAGGCTGTCCAAATGCCTGGCTCACGGCCCAAGAGGTGCATGGACAAATCCCATTCACAAATAATGGGATTCGTCTGAAATTCCCATGCATGGCTTCAGCCTGTGGAATGTCCCTTTCCGGATTTTCCTCTGCAGTCTTCACCACCCTCCCACCTACCTGACCGCAGAGGAGAAGGGAGATAGAATTACACGACCTGGAGGATGTGGGATGCTGTCCTGAGGACAGGGAGCCAGGGTCCTAGTTCCCTAGTCAGTTCTGGACTATCACTCTGCCCCTTCCCCTCTCCCTGTGCCAACTGGTCCAAGAGGGCCAGCTTGAAAAAGACCCTGAGAAAGGAAAAGACACTAGGGAATCTGGCTTGTTCTCAAACCCCTGGAATCTAGCGTGGAAGCAATTGGCAATTTGGGAATAGGACCGTGGCCAGACTATGATCTCTGTGCCTTCAACCTTCCCTGGGAGGAACTAAGAGCAGGTGTGATCCCGAGCTGTCTCATTAGACTCACTCATTTCTTTTAAGGCCTGAGTAGATCCTCAAAACTGTGTAGACAGAGGCTCCTGACACCAAGCCACCATGCAGGCAGTCTCCAATGTCAGTGGCTCAATGTTGCTCCCTCTTTCCTGAAAAGTACAGGTTACTCCATAGACCACCAGGCAAATTTCTTTTTGGCGGGTGGAGGAGCCCCTTCTTACCTTGGATATAGGATTAGTTGCTTTTTTCCAAGAAAACATCTTTGCCATGGGAAGGCATTAGAAGAGTTGACAAGTTTAGCTCCAAAGAAGGAAGAAATAAGAAATTCACCTCCTCTTATGCAGGAACATAGGTATGAAATACTACATAAAAGGTCAGACTTTTAGATGTATTTGGTTACTTTCTCTGAATTGGCTTTTTTTCCCTCTCTTTGTCACAAGGGATGAGTCTCTAGTTAGGGAAGGATGAAAGAAAAGAACAATCCAAATTTATTTTAAAAATAACTAGTCAAAGTAGTCTAGAGGAAGTATGTCCAAGTAGATAGAACACTGGACTTGGAGTCAGAAAGACCCAAGTTCAGATTCTGCATCAGACCTCGCTAGCTGTGTGACCCTGGACAATTCGCATCACCTCTGTCTGCCTCCATTTTCTCATTATAGCATGGGATTGTTTGACAATCAACTGCGTTCTTGGTTCCTCCTCACAGCATTTAACCTTTTATTTCTCCTGGTGTCTTTTCCTCCTGGCAGAATCACATTCTGACACTGATGTCAGTGGCGGCTCGGATCTACAAGCACCCCAGCCTGAAGAACTCCATCAACCTAGTCGTGGTCAAGGTGTTGGTGGTGGAAGATGAAAAGTGGGGGCCAGAAGTGTCAGACAACGGGGGACTCACCCTTCGCAATTTCTGCAGCTGGCAACAGCGTTTCAATCCCACCAGTGATCGCCACCCTGAACACTATGATACTGCCATTCTGCTCACCAGACAGGTCTGTGGTCCTGGCTTCAGGAAGCCCTGGGGCTCAAAAGAGAACAGGAGGAAAGCAGACAAAAGGGAGCCCCAGCAGGCCTACCTACAGGAGGGAAAGGTCTCCTGTCTGGTCCAGTCTGAAGGTCAAAAGTCTCATGAGTGGGAAGAGTCAGGGTAAACATCTTAGTGTAGGGTATTTGGAAAGGAAAGAGCCAATCTTATTTGGAGCTCCGTGACTGGCTGTCCACTCAAGTCCTCACTGGCAAAGGAGAGTAAATGGCAGCTTGTGGACTTTAAGTTAGTTATAAGAAAGAATTTCTGCTAGAGATGGTTGTTTAAACCCAGGAACTGGTAGGCGAGGGATCTTGTCTATAGCCTTATAAAATTAGGAGAGGTGCTATGTCAAATGTGGTTTTAATGCATTCTCCCCTAAAGGCAAATGAGGTTATTAAATAGCCTTTAGAGGTAAAAGTATGTTCTAGCCCACAGATGCTCTGAATTCAGATGGAAAAAAAAAATACTTCCAACTAAAGTAAAAGAGGAGAGAGATCTCAAGTGACAAGATTTCAGTTATCCAGACTTCTGCTGGAGCTGTCTCATTCTCTCTCCATCTCTGTCTCAATCTCTCCATCTCATTCTTTCTCTGTCATTCTCTCTGTTTCATTGTCTGATTGTCTCTTTCTGTCTCTTCTTTCCCATACCACCCCACCCCTGCAAAAAAAAAAAAAAAAGCAGGACAGCTAATAATTTCTTGGCTTACCTCAGTGATAATTTCACCCTTCAGAAGGGAGAGGGACCAAAAAAGGACTGAACCTGATTCATAGCAACAAAAAGGATCTGGCTGCTGAGGTAGAAATTGGGAGAATCTTACAAGAAAATGACCATTCCTTTTTGGCATTTGTGATACAGGAGAAGAAAATTGGTCACTGTCACACATGCTTTAGAAAGAGCAGATTTCAGAGGTTTCAGAGAAAGGATAGGTAGAATCCAATAATTTAAAAATCTACAGGAGAAATCAGCCCAAGAAAGGACAGAACAAAGTGGCTAATAAGGAGATGACATTCAAGATAAAGAATGAAATAGTAAGAGATCACCTATCTTCCCCAGATGAGTTTATGTTGCCAAGCCCGGGCAAATTACATCTTTGGTCACTGTACTGGTTGGATGCCCAAACCAAAAAAGTAGTGATTAATAGTTTGATGTCATCTTCAGAGTTTTCCAAGTAGAATGCCTTTATGCATCCATATTTGGCCCTATGCTATTTAATGTTTTTTGTCAATCACTTAGTAAAATACATTGATGGCATTTGCATGTGAGACAAATTCAGGATCCAAAATTAAAAATCTCAACCAGCTAGAGCATTGGGCCAGATCTAGGTTGAAATTCAATAGAAATCTTTTTTTTTGGAAGCACTTGGGGTTAAGTGACTTGCCCAGGCTCACATTCCCGAGAACAAATTTGAACTCATGTCCTCCTGACTCCAGGGCCTGTGCTCTATCCACAGCACCACCTCTCTGCCCCAAAATAAATTTAAAATTTTGGACTGAAAAGTGAACCACAAAGGTGAGAAGTAAGAAAGATGTGGGCTAGACAGCCATTCCTATGAACAAAGATTTAGGAGTTTCAGTGTCCTATAAGCTTCATGAGGTAATATGTGGTGTGGCAATCCAAAAAGCTGTATCAGTCTTCGGTACCATTAAGATAGCAATAGTGTCCAGGATAAGAGAGGTGATAGTTGTTTTCAATCATTTGAAGAGCCTCAATAACGAGACTGTGCAGGTCCAAACTAACAGCAATGAATGGAGGTTGCAAAGAAGCAGATTTAGACTTGACAGAAAGGCAAATTTCCTTACAATGAACGCTAACCAAAAACAGAATGGGTTGCCATGGGTGGTAGCAGTTTTTCCTTCACTGGATGTCTTCAAACTGAGGCTGACTGTCTACTTGTGGAGTATATTGGGAAGAGGAATTTTGTTCAAGTGTAGACCAGACTACACGATCGCTGATATACTTTCCCATTCAGCGGCTCTAGAAAGGGGTGCTGACCTCCATTTGTAGTCATTGCAATTAAAGTGATCAAGAAAACCAAGGATTTCACTTGTAAGAAAAAATTGAGTTTGCCTTTGTGCTGGCCCCCGGGGCTTCTTTAAGGAGGAGTAGAAATCTCTGGGTCATCTCTTACATCATCCAGAACTCCATCATCCTTCCACATCTTGATGACTGATGAATCCCTAAGGAAAAACAGCAGGAGTCTGAGTGTAACTTTTCTTTTTAAACTTTTTCTTTTTTAAGGCAACTGGGGTTAAGTGCCTTGCCCAGGGTCACACAGCTAGTAAGTGTCAAGTGTTTGTTCTGAGGCCTGATTTGAACTCAGGTCCTCCTGACTTCAGGGCCAATGCTCTATCCTCTGAGCCATCTAGCTGCCCCAGGAGTCTAACTGGGAAAATACACCAAGTAGGTTCTAATCCTGTCTCTCTCATTAACTGGCAAAGTACTTAATCTCTCTGAGCCTCAGTTTCCTCATCTGTAAAATGAGGAGCTTGAACTAAAAGACCTCTGAGGTGCCTCCTAACTCTAAATATCAGATTCTATCATAGGATTCAAGTAGCAGAAAACCTAGGAATAATAGGCTGCTGATAATACTCTTCAGTTCCATGAGAATGGCTTAGAAAATACAAATTGCTCTATAGGTCACTGTGCAAGTATTCTCTGGGTTAAAAGCCCTAAGTAGGAGAGTAAAGCGGCTAATATTCTTCTAGTTGCCCCTCTGTGAGACTGTCTTCCTTACAAACTGTCTTTCCTCCAAGTAGGATTTCTGTGGGCAACAGAGCTGTGACACCCTGGGTGTGGCCGACATTGGAACTATATGTGACCCGGACAAGAGCTGTTCTGTGATCGAGGATGAGGGACTCCAGGCTGCCTACACTCTGGCCCATGAATTAGGTGAGTTTTTCTTCCTGGTCTATCTGCTGTCTGCTGTCCCATGTACTGAGGAAATCACAGGCCTCCTGATTGGCCACAAGCAGACTGTTGTTATCAGAGAACTCGGAGCACATTTGCATGTGGCTCTAGGGTGGGCCTTGTTTGAATCAAGGGGATATGCTGAAGGTGTGCAGATCACTTGAAGGCCTCAGTCTAAAATAGAGGTTCTTAAACTTTTATGGTATCATGGAGCCCTTTGACACTTTGGTGAAGTTTTATGAACTCTTTCTGGGTCCTTTCCAGACATTTAAGAATGTTCTTAAATGCATAAAATAAAACACATAGGATTACAAAGGAAACCGAGGGGCAGCTAGGTGGCAAAGTGGCTAGAGTGCTGGGCCTAGAGTCAGGAAGACTCAGCTTCCTGAGTTCAAATCAGGCCTCAGACACTAGATGTGTGACCCTGGGCAAATCACTTAACCCTCTTTGCCTCAGTTTCCTCATCTGTGAAATAAACTGGAGAAAGAAATAGCAAACCACTCCAGTATCTGCCAAGAAAACCTAAATGGAGTAACAAATGACTGAACAATACCACAAAGGAAACCAATCAGATTTAAATACTGTTATAAGAAAAAAAAAAAATATATATATATATATATATACATACACACACATACATATGTGTGTGTGTATAAAGTTCACTGACTCCAGGTTAAGAACTCCTGGCCTAAGACCAAAAGACTAGTATGGACAAACACAAATGGATATGCATATAGCTAGAAAGGCAGTACATTCTAGTAGAAAGAGTCAGTGAAAAGGAAAAGACCTAGATTTGAATCCCAGCTCTGCCATTAACCAGTTGTATGACCTTAAGTGAATTATTTACCTCTCTATGCCTCAGTTTCCTCATCTGTAAAAGGAGGAAGTTGACTTAGATAATGCTTTTTTTTTTGGAGGTTTTGAGCCTCATTCAGGCTAGACTTCAGTGGACCCGCTGCTTATTGGCATGAAAGCTTTGACTTACTCTGTTTCTGACCTGAGCCAGTTTGCCTTTACCCAGGCAGCTTAGTGGCTCTCCACTCCCAGAAACTCACTAGATTGTTACTGGACTTTATGCAGATACCCAATTATACAGCAGCTCAAACAATTCCAGTAGCAGGTGTTATATGTGTGTGACATCTAGATAATTTCTAAGGTCCCTTCTAGCTTCAAAAAAAATTTTTTTTAAACTATAGATTCATAAAAATCAATCATCAAGCTCTTGGGATATAAATAAAAAGCAAAAATAGTCCCTGATCTCAAGGAGCTTACATTCTAATGAGGAAGACAACATGTACATAAATGGGTATGTACAAGACACATACCAAGTATGTGTGTAACCAAATAAGTGAAATTTTTAACATTACATACAAGTAAAGCCATAAGGGTTTTTTTTCAGGGTGATGAATAAAGAGGTGTATTTTTAAGACAGAGTGAAGTGAGTTGAAGTGGGAAATCAATGCTTCTCTTCTAAGTAATCCCAGAAGGCATACTGAAGCAGGTAGCATCTCAAGATCCACTATGAATCTGGGTTGGGAAAAACATTCTAGGGCTACGATGCTGCCAGAAAATATTGTTGAGACAGGATAAGAAAGGGATGAACTTGATCATGAGACAGCTTTTACTTGTGATAATAATAAGTCAGTCAGTTAGCTATTCAAGAAGCATTTATGAAACACCATGTTCAAGGCACTATGCTAAGCCCTGGGGATACAAAGAAAGGCATAAAACAGTCTCTGCCCTCAAGGAGCTCACAGTCTAATGCAGTAAGAACTTTAGTTGTAAAACTGATGAACAAACTGAGCTGAGTCCCCCTGAAAGGTTTGCACTAAGGTGCACTAAGGGGGAGTACCCTAAGGTCAGGCGGGATGGTGTGTGCAGATTGGAGACAGGAAAGGGATGGAGATTGGGAGACTGGCATGTTAATAATACAATGTGTCTTTTTCCTTAGGACATGTCCTTAGCATGCCTCATGATGACTCCAAAACCTGTGAGCGACTGTTTGGGCCTATGGGCAAGCACCACATGATGGCTCCTCTCTTTGTCCACCTGAACAAGACAGTGCCCTGGTCTCCTTGCAGTGCCAAATATATCACAGAGTTCCTGGATGGAGGACATGGTAGGCATCACTTAGACTACCTCTCTTTTCTTCTGAGCTAACAACACTTAGAATTTGCCCCATAGGAGAAAGCCTTCTACCTGAATCTTCCCTGGAATCAGAGAATCATATAATTTTGGAATTGGAAGGGATTTTAGAGATCTGAATCAAATTTTGCTTCCCTCCACACCTCCCCAGGGCTACTACTGGTCTACTGCCCAGTTACCCTTATCTCCTAGCAATCCAAACTCCAAGGCTAATGTACCAGTTACAGGGTTGGGAGAAATGAGTCCAGAAAAGCTCCCTGAGGAAGGTGAGTGTTTAGCAGAGTTTGAAGGACAGTGCTAAGAGTAGCCCAAACTGTGGCAATAGCCTATGTAATGAATGAAACAATGGGAGTGCAAAATAGGGAAAATTATGGATTCAGGGAGGAGGCTCATGTAATTGAGGGAAGAATTCCAACAGGTAAATAGGGATAGGACATAAATAACCCTTGATTCTCTATCCTAGTAGAGGGGAGCAATGACACTACTTCCTAATAATCCAAATGTCATATTTCTTTACCTATGGGATATCTGACTTATTTTTTCCCAGCAGATTATATTTGTTTTTTTTTACGATGATTAATATTCCTCTACACAAGTCCTACTCCAATCCCAATTATGGCAAGAAGGTGATGCTAAGTTCTCCAAGGTTACATGCAGTGAAAGATAAACCCTAGAAAGAGTCTCCCAAGCTGGAAGGGCAAAATGTCTGTCATATGAGCATCAGGCCAATTTCAAAGAAGTTGAAGGTTGGCCCAGATCACCAGAAGGCTGGCCACTAGAAGATGGGTTTGAGGATTTGTTGTGTTAGGTTTGGTTTTTGGGTCCCTCAAGAACACCTTTTGTTAAATAAAGTATTAAAGGGTTCGAGATCAGCATCAGTGGAAAAAAACCTTGCCTTTTGAAATTTAAAGAAGATTAAATATTAACATTACCTTTCATTATCTAGGTTTACAATGACTAGTTGGGAGGGCCTAGGGACTGGGGGAGGCAGGGAAATGACTGAGAATTGTGCTGAAAGTGAAACAAGAAAGACAACTCAAAATATGACTTCGCTGCTGATCCAAAAAAGTAGATGATCAAGAATTGGCATTAATTCAACTGTAGAGGAAGAGGAATACATTATCAGTAATAAAGAGGCCAGGAAGCCCATAGTTAGGAATTTGAATTTGACACAGAGAATTATTAAAGGCTTATTCCTTTCTCTTCCAACTAGGTCATTGCCTACTAGATGCCCCAACTGCGGCTATCCCCCTGCCTTCCAGCCTCCCAGGCCGTGAGGCCCTCTATAAGCTGGACGGGCAATGCCAGCAGATCTTTGGACCGGGCTTCCGCCACTGTCCCAACACCTCAGCCCAGGACATCTGTGCCCAGCTCTGGTGCCGTACAGACGCTGCTGAACCACTCTGCCACACCAAGAATGGCAGCCTGCCCTGGGCTGATGGAACACCCTGCAGAGATGGCCATCTATGTTGGGATGGTAGCTGTCTGCCTGAAGAGGAAGTGATGAAGCCAAAGGTGAGTGATGAGGCTACTCGGGATCACATTAGTAAAAAAAGGTGGGCCTCCAGATGTTTCTAGCAAATCATAACCCACATTCATACAGCATGATAGGATTTATAAAGGGTGAGATAGGTATTACAAATATTCTTATCCCCATTTTTCAGATGACAAAAACCAAGGTTCAGAGAAGAAGGTCTGATTGTTGTTGTTCAGTTGTTTCAATCATGTCTAACTCTTTATGACACCATTTGAGGTTTTCTTGGCATGGTTTGCCATTTCCTTCCCCAGCTCATTTTACAGATAAGGAAACTGAGGCAAACAGGGTTAAGTGACTTGCCGAGGGTCACACAGCTAGTAAGTGTCTGAGGCCAGGTTTGAACTCAGGAAGATGAGTCTTCCTGACTTTAGGCCCCACATTCAATCCACTGCCCCACCTAGCTACCCCTGAGGTCTAAAAATAATAGCTAAAATTTATATAGCACTTTAAGATTTGCAAAGTATTTTGCATATGTAACAATTCTGTGAGGTAGGTTCTATTATGATCCTCATCTTTACAGATAAGGAAACAGAGGCTAAGTGATTTGCTCAGAGTCATACAGCTTATTTCTGATTTGACCTTCAGGTCTTCCTGGGTCTGAGTCCTCTGTTTCAGTCACCTAGCTGCCTCTAAGAGAAGTCTAGGGACTTGCTCATGCTCATCAAGTTAGTAAGTAAAAGAGGCAGGCTGGACTTGAATCCAGCTCTTGTACTTCTAAGACCAACCTCTTTCCATTATACCACACTCCTTCCATCACCCTCCAGCATATGATAACACATACATAATACTAAGCTGATCACACAGAGGTGATCCCTACCCCCTAACCGCTTTCAGTTTAAGACAGGCATCCTGCAGTTAGAACAGAAGCATTAAATCTAGATACAAGTGGCTGTTATTTTCATCATCAGGGAAGTTACATAACTGAAGTAGAAAGAAAGGAGAATAGGGCCATGTAAAGAAGAAGAAAGACTTTCTAGACCTTCTCTGAGGGATTTGAGAAAGCAGGTCCCCAGGATTACACATACTTGAAGTATACGTTTTCCCCAGCACAAATGAGGTTTTTCATTTCTTTGTTCCTTGCAAAGTTTTTTCTACCTTAGGATGATGAGGTTTCTTACATTTGGAAGGTAGCTGTGATGTAAGAGAAAAAGAAAAAAACAAAACAAAAACATTGGAATCAAACCCAGGAGCTATTCCTAGCTATGTGATCTTAGGCAAGCCAGTAAACTCCTAGATCTTCATTTTCCTCATCTGCAAAATGAGGATGATAATGCCTCTACTACCTATTTTATGGGGCTGTTGTAAAGAATTCAGTGAGAATTCAGTGAGAATACAGGGTGGTCCAAAGGTCTAATAGCTTCAGACTGCAAGAAAACTTTTGGGCCACCCAGTATATAAAAAATCTGGAAACCTCAAAGCACTATACAAATGTCTGGTGTGATTATTCCTTTTCATTCTGAGCCCTTTTTGGAGTTCACTGGGTTGGTCCCTTTCATCATTCAGCACTCAGTTAGTTTTACATCCTGCTTCTACACACTGATCTAATAGGAGTAGTCTAGGAAAATCCAGAAGGGTGCAGCTCTCCAGAGTGTCTTATGCTCCACACTTTACCAGCCTATTTAGTCAGGCCATTTCATATAATTTCCTAAGCCTACATTTCCTCTCCACTTTGGATACTTATCTACTTCATTGCCCCCACCAATCCCAGAGACATTCTCTTGCAAAACTCTTGTGAGGGTTGAACTCTTCTACCCTAAAAGAATCCCTGGAAATTCTGACCAGTGGCTTGGCCTTATAGATATTGGTTTAACTTGCCACGTAGGAACTCTACGCTACCAGCCTCCAACAGTTAGAGGCCATATTGTATTAAGACTAGTCCTTTTAGATAGAGGTCAGTGACTCAATTGAAAGCATTCCTCCCTTTAACACCTCCTAGAATATCCGTCAGGGTGACCTTTCCACTAGAGATGGTAGCTTAGATATAAGATTTCCCAAGTAACTAGGCTGAGACTCAGGAAACCTCATGCCCACACTAGTGCAGAGAATTCAAGCCTCTTGCCTCTGCACCAGACTCATTAAGGTTTCCTGTGTTGCAGCCTGTCGTGGATGGAGGCTGGGCCCCATGGGGACCTTGGGGAGAGTGTTCCCGAACGTGTGGAGGAGGAGTCCAGTTCTCCTACCGAGATTGCAAGGATCCTGAGCCGAGAAATGGAGGCCGGTACTGCATGGGCCAGAGAGCCAAATATCGGTCCTGTCACACTGAGGAATGTCCACCTGATGGTAATTGGCTGTTTACAGGCAATGCTCGTAACAGGTTCTTCTGCTGATGCTACATAGCACCAGGAACACAATGGGGGCAGGTCTCCAGGAATGGAGGTCTAAGCCTGAGATGAAAGGATTCTTTGTGCTGGCATCAGCGGATACAAGAAGGCACCAAGTATGGAAACAAGCTTCAGGAAACTAGGGAAACCCAATTTTTTGGGACCAGACATTGCCCTGAAAAAATCTTACAAAGGGCTGAGGGGGAGAGGACGTAGGGCGTTGAAAAGCTGTCCAGACAACAAGGTCACTCCAAACCCCAGCTGTTCTTATGGAGTGACTAGGATAGTAACCCATCTTGTGGCTGCCAAACCCCCGCTATATGTTTGGAAAGACTTTCCACAGAGGGTTTAGAGCCAAAGCCTCAATGTCTAAACAGCCAACACTCAGTCCAGGGCAGAGGGAGGATTTCTGAGTCTGTCACTCACATTCTTTCTGAGAATAGTTGACCATCTTCCCTTGAGTCCATAGCATGGACCTGATTGAGCCTTCCAGTGAAGAGATGACAATTCTACCTCTCCTGGCCACATTCCTACCCTTGGTACCTACTAGAAAAAAAAGCACAGAAGTGTACTTGAATGGGGGAATAGTACTAAAGGACAATAGCATGAGGAAGAGGGGAGACGGAGGGGAAAGAGAGAGAAAATCAGTCCTTTTCCCCATAGTCACCCCACATTCACCTCCCTCTTGATTTCCTAGAAATATTACCAGACATGAGAAGATAGACAGAACTTTAGGAGTGATTTACCTGAGTACAAAGGGTAAAAAGGGTCTGCCTCCAGAGGCAATCAGTCATCCGCTACTGCATTGTTTTGCATTTTTCTAAGAAGGAGGAGGGTTTGTCAGTGACTTTTACTCTTAGAAACCGTGGCCAGTGGTCTGGCATTGTGGAAATTTGCCTGACCTAGTATGTGGAATGTGTCCAATGCTATATAGGAAAAAAATACATAGAGTGGGAAGTAGCCTGAGGAGCAGGTCTGATGAATAATTCTGTTGCCATCTCAATCAGCAGGTATTTATTGAGCATATATGACGTGCCTGTTACTATGCTAGGTATTATGGGGGATAGAGAAGAAATACAGGACATGCTCCCTGCCTTTCTCTAGTAAGAGAAATAAGACACAACACACATGATGAATAAGGAATTAACAAAGTGTATGGTACAGATTCTAAGGGCAGTTAGTGTTCAGGGAAAGACCATCATGCAGGCAGGAACAATGGACTCTTTGTGAAGGAAGCCATCTTTTCCATGATGCCCCCAGTCAGTAAAGATACCTCCCCACCTCAGACCTGACATAGCACTTATTTTGTACCCCTGTCAAACCATTATCCCTTATCATTTTATAGTATGTGGACTCATTTGTATTATGTTCCCTCATTCCATGACTAAGGAATTTTTGTTAGACTTTTAACCCCATAATACACAAGACTGTGAGTCCATCAGTCAGCAAGCATTTATTAAGCACTTACTATGAACTTCATAAGGACAAGCACCATGTAATGTTTAATCTTTTTGTCTCCCTCAGTTCCTACCATTGTGTTCTGCACAATGGACTTGAGATGAGCCTAGACAAATAGGTACCATTTTGACAGGTAGAAAGGTGAGGAGAGATATTCCATGTGAGAGAGACTGGCATGGGAGTTGGCATGGGAATGAGCATGGAATATGTTAAAGACTTGGTGTCAACTCTAGCAGAGGAGAGTGTGGTTTGGAGTCTCAAGGCTCTATTATAGAGGGTTTTTTATAACAAGGACTTTGGAAATGAGGTGGAAGACAATAAGGGGTTACTGTCCTTATCAAGCTGGGAATGACATAATGAAAGCAGTATTTTAGGAAGATCAATCAGGCAATCATATACAAGATGGATTGAAGGACAGACTGGAGGTTGGAAGGGTCAGCTAGGAGACTGTTACAATTATTCAGGTATATGGTGATAAGGGCCTATACTTAGGCAGTGGAAAAGAGGCAAATTCAAGATATGTGATAAGTCTAGATGACCTTTTATTTTTGGTGAGGAGGGAGAAGGTCCACCTCTGTGACTTCATCTGCATGAGGAATTCCTGGTGCTGAAAATTTCTCCATCAAGTCATCTGTGGCTGGTAGTCTTAGAGGGTTGCCTGGGGGACTGAAAATGAATTTCCTACAGTGATATTTGTACATGTGTCAGAGACAGAACTTATACTCAGTTGTTCCTGCTTCAAAAGCCAACTCCCATTATGCCATACTGTTTCTGAAACAGATGGAATGAGAGGGATAAATGAGAGAAAAAAGGCAAAGATAGCTCAAGATTTTCAGCCTTGGAAACTGGATATATAGTAGTACCATGAATAGAAATGGGGACTTTGGGAAGGGGAGCATGTTAGTTTTGGATATGTTGAGTTGGAGGTCCTAAGATCATTGATTTATACCTGGAAGGAAGTTATGAGGCCATCTGGTCCAACTCCTCAGTTTTACAGTTGAGGAAACTGAGATCCAGGGAAGATAAATGATTTTCTCAAGATCACAAAGATAGGGTCAGAGGTGGAATTTGAACTCAGATCTTTTGCTCGAGGTGCCAGTCCTCTTTCCATTGTACCAGCACCATCATATAGAATGTTAGAACTGGAAAGAATCTTAGAAGTCATCCAGTACAATGCCCTTATTTAATAGAAGCAAAGAAATCATTTATTCAGAACCACAGAAATAGGTCTATGATCTAAGTATCTTGAATCCAGAGTCTAGTATACATTCCAAATGGAGATGTCCTATATACAGTTGGAAATATTGGAGTTGCAGAAGAGGTCGGGACTAAAGATACAGTTTGAGGAATTGTTGGCATAGAGGTGCTATTTGGAGCCATGAGAATAGATTAGGAAACTAAGAGAGTGACTGTATAGAGGACAGAAACTAAAGCTATCTTCTGTTCTGGGAGAAGCTCCTTGATTTCTGGTATACTCTCAGATTTATCAAATGATTTCCTATTCCTTAAGTAACACCACAAATTTAGAGTTAAAATGAACCTTACAATCCAACTGGTGCAAAGTACCTTCCCTCCATTTTACAGATGCAAAAATTGAGTCCCAGAAAAGTTGACTTGACCAAGATCACACAGGTCATAAGAGGTCATGAGAGGTGGGATTTGAACCTTGTAACTTATTCATCTGTAAAATGGAAATAATGAAGATCTTCCCAAAGCTGTTAATAAATAAGAATGTGTTGAGTGATTTTGCAACTCAGTCCTGAATATGATGGCGGTCAGGGTTTCTCTCTTTTAATTTTCAGAATCATAGAATTATAGAGATGGAAGAGGTCTTCTAGTCTGTCCTCTACCCAAAGTGTGAATCCCAGTTGTAGTATCCCAAGTGGCCATATAACCTCAAAGTTTTTTGTCCTCCCTAAAAGTTCCCAGAATTCCACATCCTCTTCAGCACCCAAACCCCTTACTCTTGCTTTTTAGGAAAGAGTTTCAGAGAGCAGCAATGTGAGAAGTACAATGCCTACAACTTTACTGACGATGATGGGAATCTCCTTCAGTGGGTCCCCAAGTATGCAGGGGTGTCTCCCCGGGACCGTTGCAAGCTGTTCTGCAGAGCTCGAGGAAGGAGTGAATTCAAAGTATTCGAAACCAAAGTAAGAATCCTCAGATTCAGAATTCAGAAGGAAAGTGAACTCACCTCCCCATGCTTAAGTTGGCCTCCCTTGGACTTAGCACGAATTCTGCTTTTCTTTGCTTCTCCCCATTACAGGTGATAGATGGAACTCTGTGTGGGCCAGAGACTCTATCCATCTGTGTCCATGGCCAATGTGTCAAGGCTGGCTGCGATCATGTGGTGGACTCCCCTAGGAAACTGGACAAATGTGGCGTGTGTGGGGGCAGTGGCTCTTCATGCAGGAAGATCTCAGGCTCACTCAACCACTCCAAGTGAGTCTCTCCAAACTCTTATGCCTAGGATTGGTGGCCAGGTGGGGAAATTAGGACATAGGCAGGACTGGACTCCCTCTGAAATACATTTCCCTAGAATGACCCAAATGTCCTTTGTCTTTCCTTTTTGTATTCTAAGTAGGAGAGAACAGCAATTGCCTGAACCCCTGGATGCTCTCCCTAGTGGCCTAGCAATATGAGGACTTTTCCAAGTATTCTTTCAGAAGGTGGTCCCATCTTTGGCATGGGGAGTCCTACTCTTTCTGCTTGCAGCCCTTAGTTTCATCAAAACACAAAAGACATCTCCTTTTGGTCCTCTTCTAAGAACTCTAAGCACTTTACTCACGTATAAGAATACCTCACATTTGTATAATACTTGATACAATGCTTGTGTGTTCATTTCTATAGTCTCATTTGACTCTCAAAATAATTTCGTGAGGTAAGTATGATGCTCATTTTTCAGACAAGGAAAATAAAACAAAGGGAGACTAAGTGACTCACCCAAGATCAACTTGCTAGTTAATGACAGAGCCAGGACTAGAACACAACTCTCTTGGTAGGTCCCAGGTCCATTTTTCTTTCCATTTTGCATTTTGAGGAGTCAAAAACCATCACTGTACCAGGGAGCCTCATACCAGGAATGCTGGTCCTCAATATTTGAGATGTATGTCATACCTTCCACATGCCATACTGACCCAGAGCTTGTTAAGATAATCAGTAGAAAATTTGGAACTCAAAATTTTTTTTAAATTGTTAAAAATTGTCTTTACATGTAATTGGGAAAAATAAAACCACTTGAAAAAAGAAAATCAGTAGACATGGGCAATTTGGTGCCACACAAACATTTCTTTCATTGTCTTCGAGAAACATTTGAAGATACCCTGCTTAGCAAATTTACACTTGCTCCCACTCCATCCCATCCTGTTCTCCCATTTCACTACACTAAGAGAACACAATCTGCCTAAGACAAACATGCTGAAGAGTTTCCTCCTATTTCTAAGCCCAAAGGAAATAGAAAGCTAAAGCAAAGGATTTTTTGCTTTCTCTGGCAATGACTTTAAATCCTTCTGTATGATTTTGTTTTAGTCCTTAATCATTTGGACCAAAGGATCACAGGGCCCTAGATGAAGCAATCCATCTTGCTCCCATCCCAACATCCCTCCCCAGGCTAGAAAGACAGAGAATTGGAATAGTTCTCATCCTCCTTTCTCCATTCTTCCCCAGAGGAAGAAAGGAGGAGAGAGGTAATAAAGGTTCAACCCTAATCCAACCAACCTCAAGTTCTACACCTCAACATTTTTTCCACCTTTTCTCAGAGGGTTATCATGACACCCAAGAAACCTCCTGACATGCTAGCCAAGCCTCCTCATAAGAAAGTTTTATCTCACTAGTTCCTGTCCTGGAACAATATTAACCAAGTGGACACTATCCCAATTCTAGTAGCAGATTAATACAGAGGTGGAATGAGATTTCCATCTTCACAGGGTTCTGGAATGGTTCTCTGGAACTGATGTTTCCATGTGGGTTTGAGCTCTATGTGCTGAGGTGGCCAAACAAAGTTTAATACCAGTGCACTGAACTGGATTTGAGAGCTCATTTAAACTGAGAGGTGGTAGGTTTGGCAACACCAGGATGCCTCTCAAAGTTCTCTGGGCTTGCTCTCCTACTCTCTGGGCTATCTAGAGATAGACATATCTAAAATTTCAACCCAATAATTTGGAACATAATTGCCAGATTAAGCAAAAAAACTTCAAAAACTGAATGCCAAGTATTCCTTCAGCCCCCAGAGTTGATTTCTTAAGGACTTTTTGAGCCATTTCTAAATGCCTTGCTTTCTTCACTCATCTCCAACCTTGTCTGAGAGAAAATGTTTTTTCCAGCAGTCACAAGCATTCTAATTCCTGGGCCACAATCACAGCCTGGATTCTCTGGCCACTACCCTTAAGTGTCTCTCTCTCCCTGTAGGTACGGATACAATGACATAGTCACCATTCCAGCTGGGGCCACCAACATTGATGTGAAACAGCGAAGCCACGGGGGAATTCGGAATGACGGCAACTACCTGGCCTTGAAGACTGCCAATGGGCGGTACCTGCTCAATGGAGACTTGGCCATCTCAGCCATGGAACAGGACATCCTCCTAAAGGGGACCATCCTTAAGTACAGTGGCTCTATTGCTACCCTGGAACGGCTCCAGAGCTTCAGACCACTGCCAGAACCCTTGACTGTCCAGCTACTGACTGTTTCCAGTGAGGTCTTTCCCCCAAAAGTCAAGTACACCTTCTTTATTCCCAAGAATGTGGTCTTCAAACCAAAAGGAAAGGAGAAGACAACCACCAACGTCATCCAGCCCCTGCTAAATGTGCAGTGGGTCCTGGGGGACTGGACTGAATGCTCCAGCACCTGTGGGTCTGGCTGGCAGAGGCGGACAGTGGAGTGCAGGGACCCCTCTGGCCAAGCCTCATCTACCTGCAACAAGGCTCTGAAGCCAGAGGACACCAAGCCCTGTGGGAACCGACCCTGCCCTCTGTGACCCAGTAAAGGTCTATGGTCCTCGTGCTCATGGACATGGTACTGGGGAATGGACAAAGGCAGCCACCTATGATGACAACATTAGTTGGGGCAATGCATCCCACCCTGGCCTCCTATTGCCACAGCCCCCTGGGGACTACAAAAATGAAAAGGGGGAGGAGGGAAAAGGCACAGATCATAAAGGCTGTTGAGTGGACCTTGCTTGGGTTCAAATAGAGGGTATAGGTTTAAAGGCAAAAATGCACTTACTGACCTAAGTATAGACTTGGTGTCAACCTGTTTTCAAAGGACTATATCAGACTAAAAATTTTCAAGGAGGAAGAACAAATTGCTATCTGTTTGGTTTCCCCAATAGATAATCTACCTCAAAGGGGGAAAAGAAATAGTGGAAAGGGAAGGGAAAGAAAAGCTCTTTCAGAATAAGGGACATTAAATATGTCTCTCGAGCTGTCTTTAAAAAGATGACAATGATATCCTCAGTATTAAACTCCATTGCCTGAAAGACTACAAGTAATAAGGGAGAGTGGGTGGCCAGATGTTCTCAAAACATCTGCCTGAAAGAGAGAGATCCTTTTCAAGTATTTATGCAAATGTGTGTTGGACTAAAGTGTGATCTTGTACTAATGTAATGAGCTTGACCTGGTTGATTATTTCCTTGGAAGGGGTGAGGGAAGTAGAGCCCATGGATGGGGCTGCCAGTCCAGGAAAGAGGCTGGCTCCATTGGAGCACACACAGAGAGAAGCCAGCCAGCATCTTTGGACAAATCCCCTCCCCTCCATGGGCCTTAGTTTCCTCATTTATAAAAGAAAGGGGTTGGAAGAGATACTTTC
>NW_020954591.1:28511262-28797290 GCF_900497805.2 Vombatus ursinus
ACACACACACACACACACACACACACACACACACACACACACACACACCATCTTCCACTGTGTCTCACTCCCCCATTTAGCAGCCCCATTTAAGTCTATAGGATCCTCAGAGTTGGCAGGCTGAAGGGGGAAACAGTTGAATCCAAAAATTTTCTGACAGTGGAGCTATGGACCTCCTCTCCCAACTGCCCTTTCTGGATGCATTTGCACAGAATGGCATTCCCTATCTAGCAGCCCAGGGACCAACCAGAGGCCGGCCAGAATTCTCAGTCATCTTCTGTCTTCTCTCTTCCTTGTTTTGGCTCCACTATAAGTCTCCTGGCTCTTTGCCATCCACTCCTAACATAAGGGGCTCTAAATCAATGATTATGAGTGGGTGAGAAGCAACAAAGATAAGCAAAAGTAAGAAATAACATTCAGAAGAGGGAAGAAAACCATAACAGTCTGTTTCCATCCTGCAGCTTCTTTATCTTCTAATCTTTGATTCCCCTTTCCTTCCCCTTCTCCCAAAAGCACAGACAAGAGGGTGGGTTACTTCTTTCTTTCTCTACTCATTTTCTAGAAAGAGCATTCAGTCCACTCTGTTCTGCCTTTTTTTAAAGTGTACAGTAGAAAACCAGGTTTACATAGACCAACATACATAAAACGTTGAAAACGAGTGCCGAAGCTGCTGGTTATGACAGCTCTACCTGAGTGACAGTAGCAACAATGCACCTAGATCACTTTCTCAGTCAATCTTCCTTCATTCACCCGAACTCTCAAATCAATCCCCCCAAACAGTCACGGTGGGATGTTCTCTTGACTTGTTCACACTGGTCCAGCTGAGGCATCTCTGCTCCCTACATCATTACCAATCACAGAGACTGCCCCTGGAATTCAGCTGGCAGTGGGGCTGATGATGTGCAAAGCAGAATGGAATCCAACTTGGCTCTCCTCTCACTGTGTGGGCTCAGCAGGGCTAACAGGATAAATGCTTATTTGTGTCTGGAAACCCAACAGCTGTGGCTCAGAGGCTCACAAAGAACAGATCTAAAAAGGGAGACCGGGCCATTGTTGCCCTGAACTAACCACCGCTCACCCCTTGCAGAGTAGGGGAAGGGATGATGGGTGTGTTATCCAGCAGGGTATCTTTTATGCACTCACTCTCACTGTGCTGAAATTGTCCATTCCCCAACTTGAAGTCCAAATGGATGTTGGTATGGGTGTTTCATAACAGGAAATCCTTAGGGGCCTTGTTTGGGAAGCTAGTCATTAGACTAATGCCTTTGAACATATCATACCCATTTAGAATCACAGAATCTCAGAATTTTTCCCGGTGCATGAATGAATCCTCTCTGCAACATCTCTGACCAGCGGTTTCCAGCCTCTGCTTGAATATTTCAAAGAAAATTGCTGGCACAAATGATTCTTTTCTCCTTTCCCTCCTTATTACAAGTGGGTCTTATGCCTGGGAATAATTCCTGTCCTTCACTCCCCTAACTCTGCCTGGAGGCCTCTCTTGGCCTTTAACAGTGTTGTGTTCTGTTTTTAAATTTACAAAGACTTGCAACATTCCTCTTCTCCCACCCACATCAGCTCCCCCTTAGTGAAGAAACAATTCCCTGGTGGTGATGGGCCATCTCCTTGTTAAAGCCATAGCCTAATCTCTGCAGACACCTGCCAGGCAGTGTCCTTTGTATTTTTTTTAACCCAGCTGGGTATCCTCCCTATGAAGCCTATTACTGAACCCTGTTTTCCAACTATTTAGTCACTTTCCTTGCTCTCCTCTGGGCCTCTCTCCAGTTTTTCCACATTCTCCTAAACAAGCATGACTAATGCCAAGAATAGTGGGAGGATTCCTAGTATTATGTTGGCTCTATTTTTTTAAACATCACAGTTGTGTCCTGACTTATTTTAAGCTTGTGGTCTAAGACAGGGATGGAGAAAGGCTATGTTACTATTAAATTGCTAAAATTTTATTAAACAGTTTGCATACTGATGGGGGTTCAGAAATCCTGGAGCAATAGGGCACTCACACAGAGTCTGAGGTTCACAAACGCCAAATTTCTTCTGGTCAGCAAGGGTTAGGTTTAAGAAACCTCCAGAACCCTTGCCCCAGGCACTCTAATCCACATCATCAGCAATGGGTCAGAATATTTGGTCACATACTACAGAGTATCAAATCAGAGGTTTTCCTTCCACAGTTTGGGAAACTAGAGGTTGACCACTTTATACCCACAAGTAGAAATTAAGGACTCACTCCCCACAGAGTCATTCATTCCTCAGCTTCCAATCCCAGATACCCACTTCATGGTCAAATCACTGCCCTCCTACCTGTAGGACTGAGAAGAACCTTAATTATATTGTAGCACCTGGTGCTACATATATGGGTCCCAAGAAAGCCATTCCAGGTTTAAGGAACCTTATGGGTGAGCATCCACTCCAAACCATAACTCTTGAACCCCTACCAAATGTGTTTACTTTTACTAAGTCAACCAGAGGAGACAATTCATAGGAAAAGACGTTTTATCAACTGGAATAGCAAAATAAGTGACAAAGATTTCCCCAATACATACAATTACTCCCAGAAGATACACATGAAGGGACACATGTGTGGCTGGGAACAAATATGGCTAGAGAACATGTGTGATTAGAACAGCTCAGGCCTCCAATGATGCAGTTGCCAATGTCCTCTGAAAGTCACTATGTTGCTCTCTGCTTCCATCTACTGGTTGTCAGCAGCAATTTGGCATCTTCCCAAAAGGGGGAAGAGTCTATTAGCTTTTTAACTAATAGCCTCAAGAGCTATATTTAGCTCTTTAAAAAAAAAAAAATTCAAACCCCAGCCAACTGCACCAAGCCTGATAGCTAGACAAGTCGTTGGACATTCTTAAGTCCGATTTTGAACTGTTCTTTCTCTGGATGACATTCAGACTTTCTCAGTTCATCTGAAATTCCTTTTAATTCCCATCACCTTTCTCAATTTCATATTCAACAAGGCTATGCACTGAGGATACCTCAAGTTGATTCAGCTAAACAAAGTTCTCTAGCCTGGGTTGCCCACTGCGGTCCATCCACCAAGCAGATTAGAGCATGCCTGGAGCTTTTGAGGAAATACATCTTTAAGGGAAAACTGACCCAAGTTGCATGGGGGCAGGTGTTAGGATACTGCTCCCACCACACTAGGGATTCTATTCAACAAAACTGGAAAGGAATTGGGATGAGGAGATTTGTTTCACCCCCAATAATGCCCTTGGGTGCCAAGCAAACCAATTCAGAAGCAAGAACAAAAAGGATTAAGCAGAACTGGTGAAATTGATGACCTTTGCCTTATATTTCCCCATCACTGCACTTGCTACAATATGATTAACTGAAGTCACTTTCATGATCCGGTCACCAGAAAGCAGTTTAAGATTATTAGGCAAGTTGGAAACAGTGAATGCAACCTATTGAATAAGGCTTAAATTACTGCTGGGGATCCCCCAGCTCCCATTCTATTCAACTGGGCAGTGGTGATGATCATCTTAGTGAAAAATGGTCTGCCTCTATCTCAGTTTTGCCCATTCCAATCTCAACCATTGGTAGGTTAGTCAGTTGCCATTGTGTATTGATAATCTATTGTTTACAGGTACTATGATGTCATACAACGGAGAGAAGAGAACTGGTTTGGTCCCTGTCCTGGGAGAAAATATATAGCAGTGATGTGTAATTACTCATATATCCTTTACTAAAGAATGGTGAATAGGGAAAGGTCATCCCCTTCAAGTCATGAGCCCATGACTTTAAGAAAGACATTCATATAGTTAGGTAAATCAACCCTAGCTATCAGTGAGGGCACAGATGTCTCTATCAGCTCCGAAAATCTATAAAACACATAAAAACCTAATAGAGTGATGGAGAGGTTAATATGTAAATGCTCAGTGAATGGATTAATCCATCAGGATTCCAGGTCTTTTCCTTATATGTTTTTGCCTACCTAACCATTTTGCTTTTTTTAGAAATATATCAGGGAGGGATTACTTCCCAATGTATCTCTTTGTTTTCTGGATAACCCCTTCCAAACAACTTGATCAGATCTATCAGATCAGATTTGCCCTTTTCAGACTCAATGGCCACATTACATTTCACGAATTCATATTCTTCCAGATGAAGAGCATCACTGATAACATTGCCTTTCTAAATAGGGCCCAGTTGGCCTCCGCTGTTATTAAACCTTCCCAACCCCACAAAATAACAGCATCAGAGCTTCTAATAGATATTGCTAACCATGTTTCTCTTTGGGGAAGAAAGTGAAAAAGAAAAGAGAAACAATATAAACCATAGCCAAGCATATACAATCTGGTACCAATGCAGGAAGGGTGAAGGAAACCCACAAATCCCTGAACTCCCCTCATCTTGAAGCTGTCACTCTTAAAATCTATTCTCCCTGCAGGCCCTGAGATCACTGAAATGAGACAGGAAGGTTCTAGCTATCCTTCCAGCACTCCTAGCCTGCCAAGTCTATCTCTGGCAAGTGCACAATTATCCCGGAAACAGAGTGTGCTGGGTTGAGCAGGGATTGTAGAGCAATGCTATAAAACCTCCTTAGACCTCAAGGGTTCCGCGTTCCAAACAACTCATAAGGCTCTGGAGGATCGGGAAGAGTTTACACTTAGCCAAACACAACTTCCTGCTTCTAAGAAAGGGAAGAAAAAAATAGTTAAAAGGCTTTTTGGACATCAGAGATTTCAAGTTAGAGTAAACAGAAATGAATCAGACACATGTGGAATGAATTTCTCCGGAAGTAAGGAAAGACACTGTGTGTTCCACATGTAGGACCAGAATGCAGGAAAAGGGGAGCTGAGATGAGGGGATGAGAGAGGAGAGAAAGAATGTGGAGACTTATATTGGAAATGAGTCAGAGGTGAGAGAGGGTTCAGGAGCTAGTACCATGTTTTGGGTGATTTTCAAAATAATAACAACTCGAACAAGAGGTGATCTAGAACATATTGAAAAACCACCAGCAGTGCTATTGATGCCAGGTAAGCGCTCCTGCTTCTGAGTTCTTTTGTACATGTCTGTAACGGGGAGGGTGGAAGGAGAAAGGGAACATTCCCAATGGGACTGAAGGCAGAACATTCTTGGAGGTTGTCTCAGATGTAGCTGAGCCTAAACCACATCTCTCAATCAAATATTCGGCAAACTCAATGGCAGGGGAACGTGAAGAGAGTTTCAGTGAAGCCTTAAGTCACCTTGGTTTTGGGGGCTGATACGAAAAGATTGCAGAAACAAGGGAAGACCTGGGGATATCAGGAAGAAGTGAGGGAAACAGGGTTGTTTAGTGAAAATAGTGATTAAGGGGCAGCTAGGTGGTGCAGTGGATAGAGCACCAGCTTTGAAGTCAGGAGGACCTGAGTTCAAATCCCAGACTCAGACACTTGACACTTACTAGCTTCTTGACCCTGGGCAAGTCACTTAATCCCAATTGCCTAAAAATAAAAAAATTTAAAAATGGGAAAAAAAGAAAATAGTGATTAAAATATACATATGTATATATAAACTAAAATATATAATGTAATATATAATATACACATATATATATAAAATTAATCCAGAATTGAGTCTCCAGTTTTGACACCCATTACCCTCACTGTCTATACATTAGAATCTCTTTCCATTCTGACAGCCGCCTTCAGGTCCTGGCTTTTCCCCCTGCAGCTGTTGACCTTTCCAGCATGGATGCTGCAATGTGCTTAACACACTCATCCTGATGGTCCCATCTTTCCATTATGCCTCTGGTGATATTTTTATAAGTCTGCCTGTGTGGTTGGGGAGGCTGGGACTAATGTCAAATTCCTATTCCATGGAAAGGGAACTGACCTTTCCACCCTCAGAACACATCTAAGCACACTGAGAAAGGCCACCCTAGATCATTTGGACTCCAGAAAGGTTAAGGTATGCCTGGTGATCATGCCAGATCTAACAAGAAACCAGACAAAAAGGAGTAGCACCATTTCCCAGGATGGGACCACCGCAGAACAGGAGCTAGTGGGATAATGCTCAGTGGCCTCCATAAGAACCAGAACGTCTCCTAAATTAAGACTCTTCCCTGGTAATATACCATGAGAAATTACAAGTCCCCAGAATCCCACCCTAAAATCCTATTCCCTGGAGGAGCAGTCCTATCTTACTAACACTAACACCATCAATACAAACATTTTAGTGAGTTAAGAAACTTTTACCATCTTCATACCTATGTCCACTCCATTTTCTACATCCGGCATCTTAAGCATTGGTAAGTCAGAGGGAGAACAGAAGTAGCCATAAGAAGCCTGGAAGGAGGTCACTATGAATGTGAAACATACCTCCAGGTAGATTAAGTATACCTACAGTGCCTTCCAGGTTGGAAGGTATGTTTCAAGGTTGTGAGGCATCCAGTCTAATTATGCCCCTACACGGTCTGCCAGAAATTCCAATTAGATCATATGCTTGGTATTTTTCTTCTCTGTCCTCTACAGCCCCTGTGAACCTCATTTATTTAGGCTTGGTGTTCCTGCTGATAAATTGAAAGCTTCAGTGGAAGCTGCTAGTGCTTCAGAGGACAGTTGGTGGCACAATAGATAAGAGTACCGGGCCTGGAGTCAGGAAGACCCTAATTCAAGTCCAGCCTCAGACACCAGCAGTGTGAACTTGGGCAAGTTACTTCATCCTGTTTGCCTCAGTTTCCTCATCTGTAAAATGAGCTGGAGAAGGAAATGGTAAACCACTCCAGTATCTTTGTCAAGAAAACCCCATAGGATGTCATGAAGAGTAGGACAGGACTGAAATGACTGAACAACAATGTGCTTCAGAAACATTCCATGCCTAACCAAATCCCCAATGTTAAGTATGTGTCTCAAAGGTTAAGTGTAACAGCTAAAAGGGACTTAAGAGGATAGAAGGTATTTATGATGTCACATAGAATCATAGATTTAGACCAAGAAAGGCCCTTATAGGTCATATAATGAAACTCCCTTCATGTTACAAATAAGGAAACTGAGGTCCAATGAGATAAGGTGTCTTACCTAAGTAAGATAGTAAACAGTAGAGGATTCAAACCCACAGCTCTTTCCACCATATCACACTTACTGGATCTGCACTTCACATACAAGTAAATGTCTGAGATTTATCCACCTCATTCTAATCCAAGTGGCTCCCACAGAATGTATGTGTGTGTGCATGTGCAGCCATTTTTGGCATTTTGTTTTTGTTTTGTTTCTTGGAATAAAGAAAAGGGATCAGCTGAGGCATTCAAGGTTAGGGAGTATGATAAGCAAAGGTTAGAACTGGAAATAGTTGACTGAATACTGAGTACCAGGGACTTAGTTCAACTGCAAGATGGGCAAAGAGATTGTACCAGAGAAATTGGTAGAGTAAAGATGGTGGAAAGATGGCTGAGATGTGTGGGCGGGAGGAGTGGGAAGGTAGGGAGGAAGATATAAAAGAAAAGGAGTTGGTGACAGAAAGATTATAGCAGGACAGAGGTGGAGGTGAGATTGTGCCAGGTGGTGGTGTGTGAGTGACAGTGTAGAGAGGTAAGAAAGTGCTATGGAGGCCTTTTCTCACATTTTTGGGTGGAGTCTCAATGTATAAATAGATGCCACTGAATAGGAAACCACATGGGACAGAAAAATAAAGAGTATTGAATCTTTATTAGTGGGTGATAAGTGAAGATGAAGCCACAGTGAGAGATATATAGACCTTCACCACAAACATCATTCAGTCCTCTTTGGGGGAACTGCCAGACTTCTCCCCCTCCCCTTTTCTTCCCACCTCCATTTGGAGTGATTTGATTTCATAGGATGTTCCAATGCTCTGTTTTGCATTTGGTCCTATGGAACAGCCACCCCTGGCCTTCCAGCTCCTGCTCAGGAACTGAAGTGCCAACTGCACAAAGAGAGAACAGGGCCTGGGCAAGATCACAAATGCCAAAGATTTTGCCACCAAGCCTCATCTACTAAGACTGCCAGGAGAATTTTGCAAACAGAATTAATCTGAATGTAGTTGATGAAAAACATCTGAACAAAAGAAGCCAGTACAAACAGAAGAGTTGAGTTAGTTTCCCACTGCAATTACCTCAAGTGAGTTTTCCAAAGTTTCTGTGATGGCAGCTTTTTCCCTTGTATCCCAGAGAGGGACACTGGTCTCCTAAGAGAAACCTTTCCTGATTATCCCTTTGACTGAGAAATATGTCCTTAAGTCTCTCTAGAACTTGGAATTATAGAATCTTAGCACAAAAGGGAACTTAGTGGTCATCTAATACAGCCCCAAACTGAGAGCATGAATTCCCCTTACAACATCCCTAATAAATCATGATTGCAGCCCCTACTTATAGACCTCTAGTAACAGGAAACTTGCCATGGCCCAAGGAGAGCTGGATTGTTTTTGAACAGCTCTAATTATCAGGAGGTTCTTCCTTCCTTGTATTGAGACTGAACCAGCTTGCTTATGACTTCTGCCTATCTGCCCAGGTTCTACTCTTACCTCTTCCATATGACACCACCAACAGGACAGATGGATTAGTATAACTAAAACAGCAAGGCACCCTGAGACAGACAGGAGGGTCAAACTACCACCACCACCTCAGCCACCATCTCCACTCAGACCCCAGCAAGTACAGCCGCATACCCTGAGCCCAAGAGCTCCCGGCACAGCAGTGCCCCTCAGATCAACAACCCTGCTTCCACACCAGTCCCTGCAGCCAATATTGAGAGGGGCAGCCCCTCTGCAGATGTGACTTAGCAAGAAAGTTCTTGCCCCCAAAGTCCTTAGCACTGTCAAATGATTCAATGTGAGACAGATATGGTTTTATCAATAGAACTGGCATTTAAAAATATACATTACTATATTCTGTAATATATCTAAGGATCATGGGGCCTTTTCATCTGACTTACAGCTGAAATGTCTTATACATGTTGTCTCCTCTCTTTTGGGAAGTAGATGTTATTATTCCCCTGGTTACAGTTGAGGAAACTGAGGCAAACAGAGATTTGAGTCACAGAGCTAGTAATAATAGTAATACTATTACTAATAGCAATATAAATAATAATAGCAATAAATAGTAATAAATAGCTAATAATAATAGCAATAAATAGCATTTATATGTGCTAGCTATTATTACCTTTATTACCTCTCTATGTAGTTGATTGTTTCACCTGTATATATTCCGTCTTGTTAGGGATGCTATACAGGGAATTCCTTCATCAAGCAAGGAGTGGAAATAGATGCCCCCTGACATAACTTTAAGTTCTGGAATATGCTTTGTTTCTTGCCCATTCTCCATGATGCTTTGTTCCAAATGGGCACAAAGTCATTGCTGACTGACTGAGAACTGAGAAGGCCTTGAGCTACCTTGTCCACTCAATGTGATGGCCCAAGCTGGGTGTACAGCAGCTGCCCTTGCTTCTCTGTTCTTTGGCAAAAACTTAGCTGTGTGTTACGCTGTGCATAAACAGTGTGCTGACCTTGATCCAGGAATCTAAACAGTGTCGCTAAATGTAAACACTGACAAATACTTTCTTGCTTAAGTCACCAGAGTTCAGGATAGGCTAGGGCAGCTTTTCTTCAATCCAGAAGTACATAGGGACACTTGTGCTTTTAAACGAGTCAGGTTTGCATTTCTTCTCTGGAGGAAGAGACAGTCCTCAAGATTGCTTGGCTTTTATATTACCAGCTTGCAAGGTGAAGGGAGCCCTCTGCTGATGACTCAGATAAAAGTTCACAGTTCCAGGCAAGGTAAGCTAGATAAAGATTTTGAAATTGTGGATTCTTAGAATTAAGGTCTAGCTCTAACTTGGTCTTTCCAGTTTCCAGAGATACCCTTAGAGTTTCATTAGGTGCTCATGTACTGAGTGCTCATATAATTTCTTCATCTTTTCCTTCAACCACTGGAACAGAAAGGCTCTTGAAAAGGTTCTCTCTGTATAAAATTGCTCAGGCATTCTTGAGCAATGGACTGCACACACTTATGCACTCCCACACATCCTGCAGTGGCAGTATCTTAGTCCATTGAATTCTATGCTGTGCGTGTGCATGAATATATATATATATATATACACACACACACATATACACATATGTATTTGTATATGTATATAAATATATATGTATATGTTTATATATGGATGAGTATACATGTACACACACACACACAAATAGAGAGAGAGAGAGAATCCCAGGACTGGAAGGAATATTTAGAGACCATCAGATCCACCTCCTGTATGTGTATCCAGATAAAGAACTCCTATGATGCCACAGCTTGAAAAAGGAATTCTTCCTAGCAGCTGGTGCCTTGATACTGGAGGTTAGCAGCTTAACACCAGGGTGTGGTGCCCAATTTTGAACTCCGAAAATTACTGCCGATAAGGGCAGGATGGCTGCCAAGGCCCGTGGTGTGAATCCCAGGAGAAGCACCCTCTATTTTAAGCACTGTCTCAATCCATTGCACTGTCATGTGTGTTCGCTCATGCTGTGCTCTTCCTCTCTGTCTGTTCTTCTCTGTCTCTTTTTCTCTCTCTCTTCTTTTTCCCTCCCTCTCTCTCTCTCCCTCACCCCCCACCCAATTCCTTCCCAGGTTTCAATTCGCTGCACAACGATGACAGCCAACTCTCTGACTGTCCTACTCTTAGAAATGTCTCACTCTGTAGTTATATACATGACATGCATCAAATAAGCCTGGAGGTCATTATGGTCCTAGAGGACATTACAAAGAACAAATTATATTATCATGGCATTCCTTTAAAAAAGATAGAAGAAATAGGAGGAAAAAATGGAGAAAAAGAAAATGTAGAGGAAGATTTTTCAAATGGTGCTATTTAAAGTACAAACTTGTGCATATGGTAGGGGAGATGAGTCCCTGGCGAGAGAAAGTCTTATTTTGGAGAAGGCTTCACAGGGAGATACAAATGAAACATTGTTCTTCATACAGTAGGACTGACACATCTACCAATTCACATGCTTTCTGCAGACAAAAAAACAAAAGCCCCTTTAGATTTACCTTTTAAGAATAAGAAAGATCAGAAGGAAAGGCAGCTCACTCTAAAGCCAGGAATGAACAAGACCATGTGGATGGGAACACAGGAGAATAAACAAGAACTTGGGACTTAGAGATCAACTAGTCCAACTATTCATTTTACAGAAAGAAACTGAGGTCCAGATACATGACTTGCCCAAGGTCATATTGCTAGTTAATAATAGAACTGGAAAGGTGGAACCAAGATGCCACAGTCCTCCAATACAACCACTTCACAAAGATCTAGAAAATGCACCGAAACAAGTCCTGATGGGGAAATCCAAGAAAAAGTCACAGTGAGTCATTTTTCCAGCCCAATCCAACATAAGGAGACAGAGATTTCTATGGACTTTAGAGATAGCCAGGGGTACAAAAGGGGAGGCCTACAGGGACTGAAAGAGGACTGAGGTCTCAGGGTATCGCAAGGATACAAGAACAGGTGCCAGTTGTAAGCTCTGTCATTCATTACTCAGTTCTGGGTTACTGAGGAAGGGACCTGAGCCTAGGGGTGGTGATTCAAAGTGAGAAGCAGTCACTACTGTTCACTGTTTTAGGAACAAATTCAGAAGCAAACAGTTTCTGTGTGGCAGATCTCAGGAGCAGAGCAGGGACTCAGTTCTAGCTTCCAGCATAGTCTGAAGCCTTCAGTGGAATAGTCAGGGCAGAAAGCCTTCAATTCTATCACTCTAAACCAGCAGAGTTTTCTAGCTAACTGATAGAAGCTGAGTTTGGGAGTAGTCTACTGGAACTTCTAACCAGGGATGAACCCACAGGAGTGTTCCTCAGACACAAACCTAAGGGAGAAACTTTCAGAGTTAGAACAGGAAGGTAGTACTCAGACTTCACCCTGGAACAGACCACTAGTGGAGCACTAGAAGCTTGCAGGTCCACAGCTTAAGCTGAACTTGAGATCCTGAAATGACACAACACTCAATACCCCAAGAAAGCAGCAGAAGGACCCACAAGGACAAATGCTCAGTTCAGACATTCCTCCCAAACTAACTTAAATTGCAAACTCCCTAACTTAATTAACTTAAATTACAAACTCTTTAACTTAAATTCCAAAGTCAAAAAGTAGGATGGAAGGATGAACAAAGAAAAAGAAAATAATTCCACCATAAAGAACTATTATGAGGATAAGGATGCTCAAGACACAAAGCAAGAAAAGAATGACTCCAAAAACATATACAAGCAAAACCTCAAAGTAAAACACAGCTTGGGAACAAGTCCAACCTCAATTCCTGGAAGAGATGAAGCAAGAGGTTTTTTTTTTTTAATAAGTAAAAATGATTTTTAAAACCAAATAAGAAGGCTGGTGGAAAAAATGGGGAAAAAATGAGAGCTGTGGAAGAAAGATTTGGAAAGAGAATTATCAGTTTTAGAACAAGAGGCACAAAACCTTACCCAAGAAAAAGACTTCCTAAAAGTTAGAATTGACCAAATAACAGCTAATTACTCCATGAGACAACAAGAAATATTAAAACAAAGTCAAAAGATAAAACAAAGTAGAAAACGTAAGCTATCTCATAGCAAAAACAACTGACCTGGAAAACAGATCAAGGAGAGAGATGATGTGAGAATCAATGGACTATCTGATAGCCATGACCAAAAGAAGAACCTAAACATCATATTTCAAGAAATGATAGAAGAAGGCTGCCAGATCTCTAAGAACCAGAGGACAAAGTAGAAATAGAAAGAATCCACCATCACTTTCTGAAAGAAAACCCAAAATGAAAACTCCCAGGACCATTCTAGCAGAAATCCAGAGCTTCCAGGTCAAAGAAAAAATACTTCAAATAGCCAAAAAGAAAGAATTCAAGTACCAAGGAGCTAGTCAGGATCACACAGATTTAGTAGCCACCACTAACAGGAGTAAAATGCTTGGAATATATTCCAAAAGGCAAAAGATATAGGCTTAGAACAAAGAATAACTTACCTAACAAAACTAAGTATAATCTTATGAGGGAAAAATGGATCTTTGACAAAATAGAAGACTCCTCATTATTCTTGATGAAAGAAGAGCTGCATAGCCACTCTGAAATAAAAACATAGGAGTCAAGAGATGCATGAAAAGTTAAACATGAGCAAGCCATCATAAGGCACTAAACAAGGATAAACTGTTTACATTCTTATAATAGGAGATAATACATGTAGGTAGGTATGTAATACATGTTATATATAATATGTATTCATGTGATAACATGTATTGTGCAATACATATAGAGATATATATCTCAGAACACTATCACCATCAGGGGACATAGAGGAGTGTAATCAGACAGGGGAAATGGGAGTGTTATGTTTTGATGATCTTAAAAAAAGAATGGAAAGGAAGGGGAAGAGAAATACACAGAGTAGTAAAGAGGAAAATGGGGAAAATTATCTCAAAATTAGTGTGCAACTAGAAATCTATACAAACAAAGAGAAAGGAGTGGGAGGTGGAGCAGCAACACTTCAACTGCACTCTCATCTGAACTGGTCAAAGGGGGAAAGAATGTACACACACACACACACACACACACACACACACACACACACACGAGTTCAGTATAAAAATACATTTTACCCAACCAGGAAACAGGAGTTAAAAGGGCAAAGGGAAAGAGAATAATAAAAAGAAGGGTAATTAAGGGAAGGATTAGTCTTGGGCAAAATAAACGAGTTAGCTGGAGGCATGGAACAAAGAGAAGGAAAAATATAAAAGAATACAATGGAGGAATACACAATAATTATAACTGTGACTGTGAATGAAATTAACTCATGCATAAAATGGAAAAGGCTAGTAGAATGGACTGGACAGGTGACTTCAAAAATATGTTGCTTACAAGAAACACACCTGAAACAGAAAGATGCACACAGAATTAAAATAAGATGCTGAAACAAAATCTATTATGCTTTAGGTAAAATGAAAAAGGCAGGAGTAGCAATTATGACCTCTGACAAAACAAATAGATATACTTAAAACAGATAAACAGTGAGAATGTGTTTTGCCAGAAGGCATCATAGTCAATGAATTAATATCAATATTAAATATACATACACTAAATGGTATAGCATCTAACTCTTAAAGGAAAAGTCAAATGAACTATAAGAAGAAATAGATTGTAAAACCATAATAGTGAAGCAATTTCAATTTACCTCTCTTAGATCCAGATAAATCTAACCAAAAAGTAAACAAAAAGTAAATAAAGGATCTGAATAAAATTTTGGAAAAGTTAGGTATAATAAAACTCTAGAGATTGTTGAATAAGACTTGAAGGAACTGTAAATATTTCTGAGCTATACACGGTACCTTCACAAAAACTGACAATGCAGAGTAGGCCTACACAACATATGGCCCATGGGCTGCTTGTGGCCCACTAAAGGATTTCAGGTGTCCCACAAAAAAATGTAGGGTTGCCAATTTGGGGCACTCTCCTGTTTGTCACATGACCCATGGCAACCAACCATCATTGGTCTGTTCCTAATCTAACCTATCTGTGGCCTGAAGAAGTTTAATCTATTTTAAGTTTGGCCCCTACCCATTGCCAAGTTGTGTAGGTCTGATGTAGAGCATAAAAATCTCACAGAAAATTGCAGAAAAACAGAAATATTAAGCACATCTTTTACACACCATTAAGGATTTGTAAAGAAAAGATTAAAAATTAAGTGGAGACTACATAACTTAATCCTAAAAAATGAGTGGCTCCAAGAACAAACCATAGAAACAATCCATAATTTCATTAAAGATAATGCAACAATGAGATATCATACCAAAATTTTGGGGATTAGCCAAAGTGGCCCTTACGTTATATCTCTAAATATTTTCATTAGTAAAAAAAAAAAAGAAAGAAAGAAAGAAAGAGTAAATCAATGAAATAGGCATGCATCTAAAAAGACTTGAAAAACCAACAAATTTTAAAACCCCAATTAAACACCAAAATGGAAGTCTTGAAGATCTAGGAAGAAATTAACAAAATGAAAAGCAAACAATTCTTTCAATTAATAAATAGAACTAGAAACTTTTTAAAAATCAATTAAATAGATAAACCATTAGCTAATTTGATATTAAAAAAGAAAGAAAACCAAATTACTAGTATCAAAAATTTAGAAGGTGAAATCTAAACTAATAAAAAAGAAATAAAGTAAATTATTAGGAATTCTTTCACCTAATTATATGCCAATAAAACTGACCATCTAAATGAAATAGATGAATATTTATAAAAATATTTAAAATGCCCAGATCAACAGAACAGGAAATAGAAAACTTACATAATCTAATCTTATTTAAAAAAAAAAAAAGATATTGAACAAACCGTAAATGAACTCCCAAAGAAAAAACTCTAGGACCAGATGGGTTTACAAGCAAATTCTATCAAACATTTCGGGAACAATTAACTGCATTACTACATAAACTGTTTGAAAAAATGGGAAAGAAAGAGATCCTGGCAAATTTCTTCTATGATACAAATGTGTCTTGATACTTAAACCAGAGAGAATCAAAGCAGAGAAAGAAAATTATAGACCAATATCCCTAATGAATATTAATGCAAATTTTTTAAACAAAATAGTAGCAAGAAGACTATAGCAATGTATCATAAGGATTATATACTATGGCCAGGCTAGATTTATCAAGTGAATTTATTACCAGTCCAGATTTATATCAAGAATGTAAGGCTGGTGAAATACTAGGAAAACCATAAATATAACTGAACATATTGAAAACTAAAATAACAAAAATCACATGATTATATCATAGATGCAGGAAAAGTTTTTGAGAAGATACAACAACATTCTTATTTAAAACAAAAAAACACTAGAAAGCACAGGAAAACAGATCCTTTCTTAATATGATAAATTGTATATACCTAAAATTAAGAGTTAGCATTATCTGCAATGGGGATAAACTAGAAAGCTTTCCAATAAGATCAGGGGTAAAGCAAGTATGTCCATTATAATCATTACCATTCAATATAATGCTAGAAATGCTAGCTATAGCAATAAGACAAGAAAAAGAAACTGAAGGAACAATAGACAAAATGACCACTTTTTGCAGATGATATGATAGCTTACTTAGAGAGCCTTAGAGAGTCTACTAAAATCTAATTGAAACAATTATCAACTTCAATAAAGTAACAGGATATAAGATAAAAACACACAAATCATTAGCATGCCTGTATATTATTTTAAAAAAAATCATCAGGAAGAGATAGAAAGAGAAATTCCATGTAAAATAACTACAGAATAATGGCTATGCTATTCCTTTCTTTTTCAATGAGTAGGGGAAAGGCTGGAGAGAGGAAGAGAATTTGGAACTTAAAATTTTAAAATGAATGTTAAAATAAATAGGTGAAATAAAGTAACTATAGAAAATATTGTCAAAAGACACACAAGACCTTTATGAACATAAGTACAAAACATTCTTTACATGTATAAAAACAGATCTAAACAATTAGAGAAATATTAATTGCTCATGTGTAGCATAAGCAAATAATGAAAATTACAATATTACCTAAACTAATGTACCTATTCAGTGCCACACCAAACTACCAAAAGATAACTTCATAGAGTCAGAAAAAATAATAACAAAATTCATCTGGAAAAATAAAAGGTCAATAATATCAAGGGAATTAATGGAGGCGGGAATAGGAAGGAAGGGGGCCTAGCAGTGCCAGATCTTAAACTATACTATAAAGCAGTGATAATTAAAATAACTTCATACTGAGCAAGAAACAGGTTAATCAGTGGAACAAATTAGGTACACTATATATAGAAACATACAAGTACAGTAGCCTAGAATCTGATAAATCCCCAAAACCCAACTATTGGGGCAAGAAATCACTATTTGATAAAAAAAAAAAAAACCATTGAGAAAACTAGAAAGAGGTATGGCAGGAACTAGATATAAACCAGCATCTTACACAGTATACCAAGACAAACTCCAAATGGGTAAATTGCTTAAACATAAAGGATGACATCATAAACAAATTAGAGGAGCAAGGAAGAAATTACCTGTCAGATCTATGAATAGAGGAAGAGTTCATGGTCAAACAAGAAATAAAGAAGACCATGGGCGGTACAGTGTACAATTTTGATAGTATAAAATTTGAAAGGCTTTGAACAAGCAAAAACACTGCATTTAAAATTAGAAAAGAAGTAGGAAACTGGTGGAGATGGAAGGGTAGATCTTTGCAGTAAGTTTCTCTTATAGAAATCTCATTTCTAAGATATATAGAGTACTAAGTCAAATTTATAAGAATAATATCCTTTCCCCAATTGATTTTACCAACAGCCTTTCCAGAATTTGTCATTTTCTTTTTTTGTGAACTTTGCCAATCTGATGGGTGTAAGGTTGTACCTCAGAGTTGTTTTAATTTGTATTTCTCTAATTATTATTGATTTAAAACATCTCATAGCATATGCCAAGATAAGCTCAAAATGGGCATATGATTTAGACATAAAGGGTAATATGCATAGATCTAACAGGTAATTTTTCCTATGACTCCTAATTTGCTTATGTTATCACTCTTCATGTCTAAACCATGTACTCATTTTGAATTTATCTTGGCATACAGTATGTGATGTTGGTCTATGCCTAGTTTCTACCAGACTACTTTCCATTTTTCCAACAGTTTTTGTTAAATAGTGAGTTCTTGCCTGAATAACTGGGATCTTTGTGTTTATCAAACACTAGGCTAACTACTGTGCTCATTTGCAATGTATATTGTGTACCAATGTATTCCACTGATCAACCACTCTATTTCTTAACCGAGACTAAATTGTTTTGATGATTACTGCTTTGTAACATAGTTTGAAATCTGGTACTGCTAGGCCCCCTTCCTTCACATTTTTTTTTTCATTGATTCACTTGATGGTCTTGACCTTCTGTTCCTCCAGATAAATTTTATAATTTTCTGTCTCTGTGCAGTAATTTTTGGGTAATTTATTTGGTATGGCACTTTTAGGTGGTATTGTCATTTTTATTATATTGGTTCAGCCTAACCATGAGCAATGAATATTTCTCCAATTATTTAGTTCTGTCTTTATTTGTGTAAAGAGTGTTTTGTAATTCTGTTCATATAGTTCCCATGCAAGTCTTGGCAAGTAGACTCCCAAGCATTTTATAGTGCTTGCAGTTATTTTAAATGGAATTACTCTTTCTATCTCTTCCTACTGAGTTTTTTGGTAATATCACCACAGTTTCTCTTGGGCAGGAACTGTCCTTCACAAATGACTCTCAAGAAATGAGGCTATTTTAATCAATCGGAACTTACACATCTAAGTGAGTCTTTAGCTTCCATGCATTTACCTTAAGCCATTATGAACTTCCTCCAAAATTACCTTTGCTCAAAATACTTATAGAATTCCTCTTTAGGAATTTGCCTTCAAAGCTAGTTTAGGAGCCATACCAGAAAATCAGTCATTACTTTACAGTTATACCTTGTTTTGTTTTTAATCCAATTCAATAAACAGTTATTAAAAGGCTACTATATAGGTGAGGCACCATGGTAAGTGTTGGAGTTATAAAAAGAAAACAAAATTTTTCCTTGCCTTTGTGGAGCCTGCATTCTGCTGGTAGATACATGTACATAACAGCAAATACAAAGTAATTTGAGAAGGGGTACTAACTAGGGTAGGGGTTCTTAATCCTGGGTCTGTGGATTGATTACAGAGGGTCCATGAAATTTAATGGACAAAAAAAATCTCTATTTTCACTAACATTTGGTTTCCTATATAATCCTCTGTATTTTATTTTATGCATTTAAAAATATTTGGAGGAAGGGTCCATAGGTTTCACTGCCAAAGTGGTCAGAAAAGGTTTATAACTTCTGAACTGGGGGATTAGAGGAGGCTTATTCAATAGGCGCCTCCTTCACAGCTGCACCTGAGTGGAGGTTTAAAGGAAACGAAGGATTCTAAGAGATGGAGGTGAGAGGGGAGTGCATTCCAGGCATAAGGGACAGACTGTGCAAAGGCAAAGACGGAAGATGGAATGCTGAGTTCAGGAAACAACAAGTGGGCCAGTTTGTCTGGAACATAGAGTAAATATAGGAAAATAACATGAAGTGAAGTCTGGAGAGGCAGACTGTCCCCAGATTATAAAGGGTTTCAGATGCCAAGCTGAGGAGTTTGTATTTTATTCCAAAAGCAATACAGAGATGCTGAAGAAACCAAAGATTTTTTAACAGACTTATAACATGGTAAGACCCATGCCTTGGAAAGATGATTTTGGCAGATCTGTGGACGATGGTTTGGAAAAGGAAAAGCCTGGAACCTGGGAGATTGTTTCACCAGTTCAGTCACAAAGTGATGAGGCCAATGTGAGTGGAGAGAAGGGAACTGATGTGAGAGATGCTAGAAAGGCAGAATCAACAAGATTTGGCAACTGATTATATGTGGAAGATGAGAAATGTAGATGTGAAGGATGACTCAAAGGTAGTAAACCAGGATGACAAGAAGGATGATAATGCCATCATTATTCATCAGAGATACATTAAAGGGCACTTAGCCCATATAACCCAACACCCTATCCCATGGTTGTACTCCTTCTACAACACCCTGCAAAAGTGGTTGATCAAATAATTCCTGTTCAAACATTCCCAGGAATGGGGAACTTATTATGTCACAAAGAAATGTATTGCACTTTTTTGGATAACTCAATTTATCCAGCTTGGTAATTCCATTTATTCATCTGAAATGACTCCAGGTTACTTTTTGGCTATATCCAAATATCACATCTACTTGAAACATTTGCTCTGACAGAGGTATGTAAAAGAATGAATAATTCCAAAAGAGAAACTCTAAAAATACATTGAGCAGTGGTAGCATCTTTGGAATAGGTATATAGCCTCCCAAGGCAACTACTTTGAAAGGGGAAACATTCATTTAGATGTGTTGGTTCTGGAACGCTTATTTAGAATCATTTACTCTGTGTTCATATCTTGGTAATATTATCATTCATTCATCCATTCATTCATGCACACGCATACGGTCTCTTAACAGTGTCAGAGAGGTGAGATCAAACAATCTCAGTGTTGGAAGGGAATTCATTATTGATCTCGTCCAGAGGTTCCCAAACTTATTTGGCCTACCACCTCCTTTTCAAAAAAAAATTACTCAATGTCCCCCTGGAAATGTACTTTCTTTAATCCTTTAACAGTTTTTTAAAATTTGTGTCATTTCGAAAAATACATAATTTTAATGATGCATCTTAAATTTAATAATTTATTGTAAATTTGTGAAGTTTTTTCCTACATTGAAAATTTTGATGACACAATATTACATCATTACCTGTGCAGTATTGTATTATAAACAAGTCATTACACGCACATATTCCAGCCAATGTATGCTGGACTTCCTGGCGGGTGACACACTGGCCTGCCAACACTTGCTTGTTAAGACCTGTGGGTGGACTTGACCACTGATCAGTTATAACTTGCATTCTGTGTGTTTATTTGGAAAATAATGTAATCACTATGACTTTAGCTCATTATATAATAAATGAAACATGTACAAACAGTTTTTCAAATTTTTCTTCTCTTCTTTCCTTATGCTTCTACCACCCCCTTATTTCTATTCAATACCCCCCAATTGCACCCAAACTAGTCCCACCTCCCTGGATCATTGCAGTGCCCTCCAGGGGGTGGTATCGCCCACTTTGGGAATCTATGACTAGCCCAACCCACACCTGACGTAGAAGGAACCCTATCACACCCACACTAAGTGTTCTTTGCTCAAAGATCTCAAAGAAAAGGCTCTCACTCGTTCTCCAATCAGACCATTCTTTTTTCTAAGTCCTAATTCTTAGTATTGTTTTCTCCTTATATCAAAATGAAAGCTTCCTTTTTCAAACTTCCCACCATTGTTCCTAGATCTGCCCTCTGGAGGCAAGCAGAACAAGTCTAACCCCTCTTCTATGCTGGTAGTACCGCAGATATAGTGCTGGACCTAGAAGCAGAAAGACCTGAGTTCAAATTCCATCTCAGACATTTATGATCTAGGCAAGTCACTTAATTTCTGTCTGCCTCAGTTTCTTCAACTGTAAAATAGGGATAATGATAGTACCTACCTTCCAGAATTATTGTGAGGATTAAATGAGCTAATATTTGTAACATGCTTAGCACAGGGACTGGCACATACTTAGGCACTTAATAAATGTTTGTTTCTTTCCTTCCTTCTACTTGACAATCATTCAAATGCCTTAAGACAGCTATTATGCTCCCCCAAAATCTTTTCTTCTCCAGTCTAACTATCACTAGTTCTTTCAACCAATCTTCCTATGGCATGATTTCAAGTCATCTATATATCCTGGTCTCTTTCCTCTGGAAAAGGTCTAATTTTTCAATTTCATTCCTAAAATATGGCACCCAGAAACTAAACACAGTAATCCATATATGTTCTAATTAAATGAAGAGTGCAACAAGACTATGGTCCCCTTTATCTGGAATACTACAGTTCCATTTATACAGACAAACTCTGCAAAGTTTTTGTCCAGAATGTTGTACTTTTGTCCATTCACTAAAATCCTCATGTCTCTTTCACATAAATTGCTGTATATCCAATACTTGTGCAGTTGATTTTTTTGAACCTGAGTAAAAAATGTTACACTTACTAAATTTTACTTTAATCTGGACCAATCTGCCTAGCCTGATGAGATCTTTTTAGATCCTGATTCTGTCATCTAATATACTAACTATTCCTCCCATTTTAATGTCATTATCACATTTGATATGTATGCCATCTATGTTTTCATCCAAATCAAACATAAAAAATGTTGAATAGCACCAGCCCAAGGATAAAGCACTCTGGCACTCCACATAGTAGAAGTTCAACAAATATTTACTGATTGACTACTTCAGGAGACAGGGGAGCAGTGCATAGAATAAAAAATAAGATAGCAATATTCATCAGACTCACATCAAAACCTAAAAATAACTTTAAGATGTTACCAAAACCTGATTGTTAACAGTACAACTTGTAGATCCAAGTAGTCTTACCCCATAACCCACTTGATCTCAATATCATTCCGGAGCTTAATGGAATGATATTCTCCAAGACAGACCTAGAGATTGTCCTTAACTATTTCTAAATATTTTCATGTTACAGAGCTAAACCAGAGAAAAATCTACCCTGACACTAGCATCTCTTCAAATCAGTTTTATCTCTCCTATCTTCTTCTCTTCACAGACAAACTTTCAGAATGAATACTTGCCCCCTTCACTTCCATACCATGTACTCCTTAACCCCTTGTAGTTTGGCTTCTGTCCTCACCACTCTACTGAAACTCCCCCTATTCCATGAGGCCTCTTTTTAAGTGCCAGATCTAATCATCTTTTTTCAGTCCTCATCCTCCTTCATTTTTCTTTAGCACTTGAAATGGTTGAACACCTCCCCCACAATACTCACTCTTCCACTGGTTTCTATGACACCAGTCTTTTCTGGTTCAATCTCTTAGGCTCAAACTCATCCTTCTCAATCTCTCTTTCTAGTTTCTCTTCTTTCGTCTTCATTCTTTAAATGTAAGCATCCCCCTAAAGCCCTGTTCTCAGCCCTCTTTTCTTCTCTCCCTATAATTTCTCCCATGACAGTAACATCTCCCATAGCATCAATTATTGATTGGAACATAGAAAGTACCTAATAAATAAATGCTCATTGATTGATTGGCCACTTCTATTTATATGATTTCCAAATATGTATCTCCATAGATGACTTCTCTCCTCAATTCTGATAGGGAAGAGGAAGGGGAGGAAGTAATTATTAATATAGTACCTTTTACCCCACACTTACCAGATTGGCTAATATGACCAAAAAGGAAAATGACCAATATCGAAGGGGATATAGAAAAATTGAGACACTAATGCACTGTTGGTGAAGTTGTATACTGATTCAACCATTCTACAAAACAATTTGGAACTATGCCCAAAGGCCTACGAAACCATGCATACGCTTTGACCCAGCAATATCACTACTAGATCCATATCCCAAACAAAAAGTAAAAGGACCTATATGCACAAAAAATATTTATAGCTGTTCTTTTAGTGGTGGCAAAGAATTGGAAATTGAGGGGATGCCCATCCATTGGGGAATGGCTGAACAAAGTGTTATATATGATTATGATGGAATACTATTGTGCTATAGGAAATGATGAGTAGGATGCTCTCAGAAAAACCTGGAAAGACTTACATGAACTGATGCAAAGTGAAATCAGCAGACCCAGGAGAATACTGTATACAGTAACAACAATATTGTCTGACAGTCAACTGTGACTAACTTAGCTATTCTCAGCAATACAATGATCCAAGATAATTCTGAAGGACTTATGAAAAAAATGCTCTCCATCTCTAGAGAAAGAACTGATGGAGTCTGAATGAAGATTAAAGCATGCTTTTTCTTTATTTTTCTTGGGATTTTTTTTTGCCTGTGTTTTCTTTCACAGCGTGACAAACATGGAAATGTTTTGCATGACTGTACATGTATAACCTATATCAAATTGCTTGCCTTCTCAATAAGAAGGGAAGGAAAGAAAGAATTTGGAACTCAAAATTTTTAATGAACGTTAAAAATTGCTTTTACATATAATTGGGGGAAAATAAGATTTTAATTTTTTTAAAAAATAAAGTACTAGTATCCCTTTAAAAAATATAGCACCTATTATGTACCAGGCACTTTATAAGCACTTTACAAATGTTATCCCATTTGATCCTCACAACAACCCAGCAAGGTAGTTGCTATTATTATCTCCATTTTATAGTTGAGGAAACTGAGGAAAACAAAGATTAAATGACTTGCCCAGGGTCACACAGCTAGGAAGTATGTGAGGCCAGATTTTAATTCAGGTCTTCTTGACTCAAGGCCCAGAGCCCTATTCACTTGTGCCATCAGCTGCACCTATGTGATACCGCATGTCCATTTGCCTACTGAATATAGTCATTTCTGATATAACAAATGTTTTGAAAATATGAATTTGTTCCAAAACTATGTTAGGGAAGAGCATATAACACAAATTTTGTATTATCTTATGTGAGATTTTATCCACAAGAAACAGAGAAAACACAGAAAACCATACCACTTTACAATAACAAATAAGCTGTAACCCTTCTGATACTCAGTTCCAAAAGCAAACTTCAAGTCTTTTTTTCAAAGTAAAGTGCCATATTTCTTGTCTATTTTCTAATGCAGTAGGAGCTGTGGGGTGAGGAGGGCTGGTCCATCCTTACCCTCTCCCCAACCTTCCACCATGGCTGAGACCCCAAGCCCCAGAGTTGTGGCCCACTGAAGCTGTCCTCTCACCAGCAGCAACTTGACTTTGCTATTCTAGGCCCTTTGGAGAAAAGCCACAAGCTAAACAGCAACCCAAGGCCACAGACGGTGTTATTATTGTAGTATTTGTTAACCATTTAACGTGGTTAAAATCATGCTATCATTTCTACTGGGTTCCTATCTTTTTTTAATGTGCTGCTGATGAAGTTTTTGAGTGTTGTACCCTTAACTCTACCCTATCAGCCCTGTGATTTTTATTGTACCATTTTGCATAGAGAGGTGATTTTTAGAAACACCTATGTTTCGAGCAGTTAGGTGGCACAGTGGGTAGAGCACCGGCCCTGGAGTCAGGAGGACCTCAGTTCAAATCCAGCCTCAGATACATAACACTTACTAGCTGTGTGACCCTGGGCAAGTCACTTAACCCCATTGCCTAGCAAAAAAAAAAAGAAAAGAAAAGAAACACCTATGTTTCTACAGCAGAACTGATTGCATCTGCACAAAAGTAACCTTAAAACTGATCTATTTTTTTTCTCCAAAACCTTCCCCTCTCCTAACTTCCCTATCCATTTCTGTTGATGGTAGCATCATTCTCCCAGACACCTAGCCTCAAAACATCAGAGTTGTTTATGACTCTTCCAGTCTCCTCATACCATCCAATCAGTTGCCAAGTCCCATTGACTCTATCTCTACAGTACCCCTTAAATCCATCCTCTCCTTTCTACTTCCCCTGCCACCACCCTAGTACAGGCCTTTATCACTTCTTTCTTGGACTATTTTAACAATCTCCTAATTTTTGGAGTCCTTTCTTCCTATGATCCATCTTTCCGATTGCTACCTAAATCCTAATGCAGAGGACTGATGCATGAACACTCCCTCTGCTCCTGTCTCCAGTGGCTCCTCATTGCCTACTAAATAAAACACAGACTCTTTAGTCTAACATTCAAGAGCCTCCACAATCTGACCCAATCTATCTTTCCAGCCTCATTTCATAATAATCGCCTTTGGACACTGCATGCTCCAATTAAATTGTTCCCTGATCTCATCTTTCCCTCTACCTTTCCTTCATATACATTATCCCTCCCTACCTGAAATGTTACCCCCACTAATTTCTAACTATTAAAATCCTTGCCCTCCTTCAAGGCCCAGATTAGATACTATCTCCTATGATGTCTTTTCTAATGATAATGCTAAAAATGATCACTCCTTCTTTGTCTAATCTCTCAGATCTCCCTTTTACCTCTTCTATGCATTTAATCATTTTCTAACTTACATTATAGTTAGAAATATAGTTAGAAATTTCCCATTTCCCTCCTGAAGGTCCTTGTAAGGTCCTTGAGAGGGAGTCTACACCATTTTTCATCTTTATATACTCAGTGTCTAGCACTGAGCCTTACAGATAGTAGGGGCTTAATGAATGTTGAATTTGATTTCTTTGGAAACTTCATTATGTACTTTCCAGTACTGACAACTATCCATTATTATTCTTTCATCCAACTTAGTATTGAGTACTTAAATGTATTGTTTTAGGTATTGTAAAAGTTACAAAGAAGATAATAGTGATTCTGTCCTCTAGGGGCTTACAATCTAGATAGAGACAAAACATACACAAAAGTGAAGTTAAATAATCATATGAGAGTTAAATAACAATATAAAACAAGAACACAAAAGATATCTTATAATAGTCTGTGATGTTAAATGAATAGTACAGAAAACATGTCCCATGAACTCCAAAACGGAGAGATCACTGAGGACTAGAGTAAGAATAGTTGAATTTTTTTAGTGGTGGGACTTGAGCTAGGTCTTGAAACACAGGCAGAATTTTTATGGTTAGAGAAGATGATGAGAAAGGGGAAGGAAGGGTGAGAGAAAGGGAGGCAGGTGTTTCCAGATCATAGGTTCATTTATAGATTTAGAGCTGGAAAGAACCTTAGAGGTTTCCAAATCCAACTCTTTCATTTTATAAATGAAGAAACTGAAATACAGAGAAGTTAGATGACTTGCATAGGGTCACACAGGCAAGATTCGAACCCAGTTCTTCCTGATTCAAGTTGAATGCCCTAACCATTATTCCATGCTGCCTCTCATGCATGAATGGAATGGTATAACAAAAAATACAGGATGTGTTTGAGCAATAGAACTGACTGATTGGAGTAGGATTTTCATATGGAACAGTGGGAAATAAGATTAACAAGTAGTCTGGAAATAGATTAAATGACATAATAAAGAGTGTGGACTTTATCCTATAGATAACTGGAAGCCATCAAAGGTAAGGAACTCTCTTCTGCTATACCCCTACAGGAGACATCAAAGGAGCTGACACATTCATTTAAGCCTGTTTTCTTTTGTTAAACTCTCTGGTCAAGGTTTAGTAAATTGGGGGAGTGGGGTGGGGAAGGAGTTAAAATTTTTGGCTTAAAGTGAGGGATTGGGGTTAACTGTACACCTCAGTTTCTATGTTCCCCCTGCCTCCTCTGACCATGGATAATCTATAATGGGTAGTAAAAGTAAGAAAAGCAGTTAGGACCTGGAGCTGCTGGTGGCAGGATGAGAAGGGATTGTACCTGGCATTGAAACCTACCTAAACTATGTCTGAGATAAGGCTCTGGGATTAGGTGACTGACTTGCTGGATCCACAGCAAAGTCTGTGGTGCCGTTGGAGACCTTTAATCAAAAGAGAGCAGTGGAGTACTTAGGGTTGGCTGTTTTATGTTCTGGATTTTAATGCAGGCTTACGTGTTCCTCTATTTATACATGCACCCTCGATGGCTGGGATGATTGACATTCCACTGAGGGGAGGTAAAATAAAACCCTTCCTTGTAGCACCCCCACTGAACACACCACACATTCCTGGAAGCAAGATAGGAGGCAAAGTCTGACCTCTCTCCACTAAGGAAAGGGAATTCTGTGAAGCAAACCACAGAATAGCCTAGCAAACAACACAGAGAAATCCAATCTCAGAGCACAGAAAGCCTAGAGAAGCTGGTCCTTTGAACTTGGGTTTAAGTTCTGCCCCTGATACATAATGGCTGTGTGGCCCTGAGCAAATGATTTAATTTTTCCATTCTCCAGGCAACCCTCTATGACTATCAATGATAGAAGAGTGCCTACCTGCTTTAGTAGAGCTTGTTTGTGACTGGAAGTTTTATATTGTAATGAAATCACATCAGGTAAAAATAATGTTAGTAATAATAAAAGGTTAGTACTTGATAATGATAGTTCTCTACGTACACTGAATGTTCAATTAATGTTGTTGACTATTTAGGGCTAAAAAGGACTGACTGCCAAGAAGAGACTTATTCTTCACCATAAAAGTAGGGGAACAATGAACAAAGTTGGCCAACCAACCTCAGTCATATTATGTAGAGGCAGTTAGGGTCCTGAAGAAAATGTGCTTCACTAGCAAGCATTAAAATGCCATGCAGGTCCAACTGAAATAAGTTGTCAACACATAAGAAAAGAAGTCTAAACATGTCATTCATTTCCAGTTCCACAACTTACGGTTCAGGGAATGGGGCAGATCGTTGAATTATAAATGTTCAAACAGGAAAAGATCTTAAGAGGTCATCTGGTCCAGCCCCTAGCTGTCATGCAAATACATTATTACTCCCACTTTAAAAATAAAATAACAAAGGTCCAGTCCTTTATCCTAAGGTTCATAGAATATTAGTTTAGAGCTTGAAGGGACCTTAGAAGTCATGTAGTGCAACCCCATTATTTTACTGTTGAGGAAACTAAAGCCTAGAGATATTAAGTTATTTACCCAAGGTCACAGAAGCAAGAAGCAGCAAAACTGAGAGGTGAACCCAGGTGATCTGACTCCAAAGTCAATGATCTTCTTACTGTTAGCACACTACCATACAATTCATGGGAGGATGGGCACTAGCACCATGTTTCTTGTCTCCTGGCATCGTGCTCTTTCTGTTCCATTCCCGTTTCTTTTCAGTCCATGGTATTGTGTTAATGTGACCACTTCCAATGGCGTTTGCAGAGGACACCTAATCACTATCCTTGTCTCCTGGTGAGTCCCATCTTATCTTCATAATGGAAGGTCTACTTTAACCTCCAAAAATGGATCATAGTCCCTCCCCACCCCAAAGCCAACTACCAGTAAGACAGAACTTTCCTAAGCACATAAACAAACAAAAACTCCCTCCAGGGTCAGGAATTCCCTGTAGACTGTAGGGAAAAACCAGAATTATCACCGGAAATAGCCCAGGTGTGGGGAGTGTGCTGCCCTGAGAAGATTCAATCAATTGCAGATCCCCAAACACTCCTATCTCCCCTAGGGCTGTCACCAGGATAGATAAGGGAGTCCATGAATACAGAATTTCCAAGGATAGGTTTGGCTCCCTTGCTGCTAGTAAACTGCCATGGAAACTTCCATGCCTCTCTGAAGAACTGTACCACCCTCTTAGGTCCCTGAAGAGGAGGAGGAAGCAGGACACCATCCACCACCCAAGCAGCTTCCAGGCATGGAAGGAATGCTGTGTTTGTGAATGGCCCCAATCCACAAGCAGCCCTGACCCCAGACAAACAGAATTACTGATACAACAGGAAGAGCTAAGCCTGCTCTAGGGAAATCACTGACAAATGTTCTCACAGTTTGATTTGTGAGAACAGCAGCTCCTGATAAAGGCTCTGAAAAAAGCCAGAAACTATTAGCACTTCTCAGTCTGTGTCTGTGGGAGGGGGGTCCGAGGCAGAGGAGGAGGCTGTGTCTGTGTGTGTGTGTGTGTGTAAAAAAGCATAGTTTGCCAGTTCTTCAGACTGAATGGAGGTGCAACAAGCAATCCTAGACATTTATGGGCAGGGCACAGATAGAATATTGACCTATGAATCTGGACATCAATTTTGCTGCCCAAAAAGAGGCCAAATTGTTTTGGTTGCCTCAGTTTCCCTTTCTGTAAAACAGGAGTGATCTTTTATATGGTTCTTGCGTTTGTAGCAAATGGTTGCTCCTCTACTCCTTTAGTAGAGATACCTGGGCTGAGCACCCTTGCTCTTCCACCCTGAGTTCCTTCTCCCTCTTTTCTCCCAGTACTTTCTCACAGCATTTCTTGGCAAATTTGCAACGGCCCAGTGAGCAATACCATGCATTACACTAAGCACTGAGGTCGCAAAGGAAAAAAAAATAATGATGCATTTATATGGTGTTTTTAAAAGGTTTAAGGGGCAGCTAGGTGGCACAGTGGATACAGCACCAGCCCTGGAGTCAGGAGGACCTGAGTTCAAATCTGGCCTTGGACACTTGACACTAGCTGTGTGAATCTAGGCAAGTCACTTAACCCCAATTGCCTCACCAAAAAAAAAAATAATAACAAAAACAATAAAAGGTTTATAATACACTTTACTCACAATTCTCCTATTAGTATTGTTGTCCCCATTTTATTTATGACTAAACTGAGGCTCATAGATGTCAAGTGATTTGTCAATGAGTCACTTAGTTATACACTATGTCGTGGGGTTAGGGTTCCAGGCTCTAAGTCCAGCCCTCTTTCATTTATACCACAAGGCCCACCTCTGCCCTTGAAAACCCTACAGTCTAGTGACGGTGAATAAGACATGTAAACAAGTAACAGTAATACAAGTAACACTTTAGGGAATTTTTTAAAAGGTCTAAATGGCATAGGAGTTTCAAGGTGGGAGAGCACGTAGCCCAGTACTTTGTCAACTGTAAGTGCTCGATAATTCTTGAATTGAATTGTTGAGGGAAAATGCTGAAACCTCATTCTCTTGGGATTATAGGACTCAAATCCTTTCACTCTAAGTGGATTCTTTTCTTTCAGTATTGGAAGGAAATTATATTGAGATAGAACTCCATTTCTCAAACTCCAGTTTTCTCAGAAAAGCTGGCATTAAGGGGCTTCGGGACAAGTGAAAGCTGTTGGATATGATCGTGACAAGCTTGGCTGGTATACTCACTGTGCAGCTGAAATGTTTATTCACAATTAATGGGCAAGCATCACACAATTGTCTCTTTCAAATACAGCATGCTGGTGTATAATACACAATCAGAGGGCATTGTATATTGGAATATAACTCATTAGCCACTTCCAACTCTGTACCTCCTAGAAACAAGAAAGTCTGTGGACTATTAAAGCTTTAACTTTGGTCTTTCAAAATCTGAGCTCCAGACCAGGTGGGAAATTTCAGATTTAGAAAAATGGAAAAGGAAATGAGAATGGGCTTCTGCTGAAATGAATTACAGTAGGAGAAACCAAAGACTTGATAGGATAGGGGAAGATGAGAGTAAGGTAGAAGAAAGCTTGTAGGTTGACCTCCTATGCCTCAAGCCAAGAGTCTCACTCAAGGACTTTAGGCAAATCTGGCAACAGCTGACCCTGTTGAAGGACAGCCCAGAATGGACTTGTCCCTATGTGACTGCACAGTGAATACCAAATGTCTTGTGTCATGCTTCTCAAACCTAGAGGATTTGGCTACCAAGGCACATGCTCTGAGGATGAACTCATTCACTTTGGGCCCCAAACAGCTGCCAAAGTCTGAGTAGCTCAGCAAGCAAGGGATAGGGGAGACCACAGGGCGGGAGATCTGAAAAATCAAAGGGAAAGGAATTGGATTACTGTCAAACCTGAGAGGGTGGGAGGCTCTGGGACAGATTGATAAGCTATTCTAATGGGTTTGGCAGTCAGGAGAGACCTGTCATTATTCACTTCGTTAAGCCAGCTGCCTCACATACATGTAGAGTGAAAGTAAATGGCCAGGAAGAAATCTTATATTGTAAAACCTAGTAGTAGATCTGTCCACCCAAACATACCAGAAAACAAAGCTCTCCTCCTGTAGCCTAATCCCTGCAAATACCTAACAGATGAAACCATAATGTCATCTTATGTCAGCATCCTTCCAGTCATTTAAAAAGACCCTCAAATACTCCTCCATGACACTCTTAGGTTGACCAGAGAAGAGCTAACAATTTTCTCTCACCCAGTTCAGTCTGAAGATGGAACTCCCAAGGCAATTCTATCTGAACTTCAACCAATGGTGAATTTATCCTTTCTTTAACTAAAACGTGCTTATTCTCAACCAGTAAATGTTGCAAATATCTTCTCTCAGTCACCAAGCTTTTATAAAGCACCTGCTATGTACCAGGCACTGTACTAAGTGCTAAGAATATATATACAAGCAGAAAAAAAGATCCTGTCCTCAGGGAGCTTACATTTTAGTGAGGGAAGACAACACATAAGAGGAACTGAAAAGGAGATTGAGGAGACATGAAGGTGCATGGCATGAGGCATGGTAGAGAAAGACTACTGAGTGAGAAATATAGCCTGGAGACACAGCTGGCCTGGACTTCTTCCTTAAAATGGAGGTTCTGGGAGAAATCAGCCAATCAGAGGGAAAGGCCCCAGAGGCCTTTCAGGAGTAGAGTGATCTTCCAGGGTAAAGAGTTTTCTGTGGCATAGTAGAGAAAGTCTGAAGTCAGGAATGAAGTTTGGAGATCTAGGTGGAGACTACACATAGATTTATTTTTTTGGTTGTCTTGTTGTCTATTTTGTTTAATTTGTTTGGATTAAAGCAGGATGCTTTAAAAAAAATGGAATGGGTCACAGATTCAATGAATAGAGCTAATTGGCTTCCTGGGGGGAGATTTTTTTTTTAACCTTCTAAGGTTAGAGGCCTAACCCCAGGGAAAGGAGAAAGGGAAAAAATATTTCTACAGCACCTACTATGTGCGAGGTACTAAGTTAAGTGTTTTGCAAATACTATCTCATTCGATCCTTATGACAATCCCAGGCACTTGTCTACCAAGAATCAAAAGAATCAATGCTCTGGATCAGGGAAGAAAGGAGTAAGTGGTGATAGAATGCTACCTTGTAATGGAGTTACATGAACATATACATGAATCCTTCCCTAATCTCCCCAGATACTAGTGTCTTTCCTCCCAAAAGTAACTTTGTACTTATTTTGTATGTAATAATACATGGACATTTGGTCTCCCCGAACAGAATGTAAGCTCTCTGAGGGCAGGGACTGTTTCATTTTTGTCTTTGTATCCTTAGCACTTGCCAGGCATGTAGTAGGTATTAAAAGAATACTTCTTGGTTGATATAAATCTATCTCTACTACCAGTAGGAAAAAAGGCCAGACCTGGAGTCAGGAGACCTGGGTTCATATTTGACACTTCAGTCTCCCCTCCAAAATGAGAATAACTCTACCCTCTCACGGGGCTACTGTTAGGAAAGCTTAAAATCTTAAAATGCTATAGAAAAGTCACAAATTATTGTCATCACCAAGAAGAAAAACCAGCCTATTAGAGTCCTATTGGTGGTAGCAATTTTACCAATTGCTAAAATAAATAAAAAGCAATTTTAAAGATACATCTTTGCCTTACATTTTGTAATCTCTAGAGCGGGGTTTGATTATATTTGTCTAGTTCTCTGTTACCCACTGAGCCAAATGCAATTAGGCACTTTCTGATGATGCCAATGATGTTTTGTTGCTGCTGCTTACGATGATGCCGACTATGACAATGATATTGATGCATGCTCCCCACTGGTTGCTCATTTTGTTCTACCCATCATTCTAGGTCCCATTTAATGAATAGTAGCTCTTCACCTCAGAGAGCAGCATCCCAGGGAAGCCTCTTTGCTAAAGGCTGAGAAGAAAGCTCAAGACTAAGGTTCAGGACTGCTAGGGATCTGCCTAGCAATGAAGAATTTAAATTAGATCTGCCCCATGACTGTGCACTAGCCTTTCCCCCAGCTCCAAAAGGGAAAATCTCTCTCTGTTGCTGCTTCTTCCATAAGCTCAAAGCCTCAGTCTTAGTCTCAGCTTTTCTGGCTAGGGCAGGGGTGGGGAAAGTTAGAGGAGATGACCATTCCGTGAAGTAACAGACCCACTTTTAGAATCTATCCTCTGTTGGGGGAATCGCCTCAAAGTCTCGTTTTGTTTTTCCCCCACTGGAAATGAAAGCCTCTTTTATAGCTCCTTTGCCTGCATCTTGGGTATCTCCCTTTGTCATTATCTAAATAACGGCTACAAACAGAAGACATTCTGACTTTGCATAGCATCCTACGTTACTAGTGAAACACAAAGTTTCTGAAACAGGAGATAAGTAGGGCACTGCTAACTGATAGCTCTTTGCTTAGCATTCAAGGCCCTCTAGGACAGCTGTCACCCCCTTTACAGCTTCATTTCATGTCATTCACCCCCCTCACATTATTCTCTGTTCCCAGAACATATCACTCTCTTTCCCACCTCCATACCTTTGCCTGACACATAGTAAGTGCTTAATAATTGCCAGTTGACTGACTGAATGATTGACACTATGCCTAGACTTACCCACTCTTTTCCTGTTGAATACTTATCCATCCTTTAAAGCCCAACTCAATTTCCACTTCTTCCAGGAAGCATTCCCTACTCACCACCCTGCCTGTATTTGGTTCCAACTTTTCCCTTCAAATACCAAGTAATGCTTTGTTTTGTTTCTTTCTAATGAACTCATTGTGTAATGTTGTGAATTATCATTACCTATGTTGTTGTTCAGTCATTTTCAGTCATGTCCAACTGTTCGTGACACCCATTTGGGATTTTCTTGGCAAAGATACTAGAGTACTTTGCCATTTCCTTCTCCAGCTTATTTTATGGATGAGGAAACTGAGGTAAGCAGGGTTAAGTGACTTGCCCAGGGTCACAGAGCTAGTAAGTGTCTGAGGTCTGATCTGAACTCAGGTCTTCCTGAGATAGAGCTCAGTGCTCTATCCGCTGCACCATCTAGCAGCCGCCATAATTAGGTTTTGACATTCAGTCTCAGCCTCCTTTAGCATTCATCTCCAGTGAGTTTTAGGAATGTTAGGCGATAATAGGGTCTGCCCAGGAAGGATGCCTATGGCCTTGGTCAGAGATACTGCCTGGATTTGTTAGACGGCAAAAATCCACACCTACGTCTTCATGTACATTTCTAAGCAAAGGCTCTGACATGGAATTATAACCAAGGCTCTGCCTAAAATGTAGACAGTGAGGCTCCCTGCCTGGGAGGAGCAGCTGGTTTGTATCACAGAGAACAGCAATGTGAGCCATGAATTTTAAGTGGGAGACAAGGAGCCAGGCAGCAGACTTGCTGTTGGAAGTCTCTCTCCCAGCTTGGTGCCTCTTGCAACATATCCTCTACGGTGGGCTCCACCCAAAGCCTGCCATGTACGAGCAATCACCCACATCCCAGGGTACAGTATTTAGAACTAGAAAAGAGCCTTAGAGAGAGAAAGCATCTAACCCAACGCCCTCATTTTACTCAAAAAGTAACTGAGGCCCAAACAGGCTAAATAACTCTCCTAAAGTCACACAGGGACTCAACAGCAGAACCAGGCTTGGAACCTGGGTCCTCTGCCTTCTCATCCACTGCTCTTTCTCCTGTATGATGCTGCCCCCCTCCCCCACATCTTAGCTCATCAAAGACTGAGTTCCCCTAGAAACAGCCTTAGGCCTGTTTTAATCGCCCTCCTTAGGAATAAAAATACCAATATCACCAGGGTCTTGCTTCCTACTTTAACCCCTATTTCCTTCCCAACCCTGAGAAAATGTTGAGAAGCCCTAGTGTACTACAATAGTCACATCAACCTCTTGTTCAAAAACCTTCAATGGCTTCCCATTGCCTTAGCCTGGTACTCAAGGCCCTTTGCAATCTGGCTCTACCCTACCTTTCTAGGCTTAATTCTCACTACTCCTAAAGAGATGGTTCCTACCTTCCAACCACAACTACTCGTGTTCTGAAAACATACTTCTTGGGGGTCTTCTTTGTTCAGACCACTACCTACACTTAGATGTTCCCCCACTTTTGCCCCTCTCCTCTACTCAGTGCCACAATGCCAGTGTCTTATCCACTAACCCAATTTGTAAACTCCATGAATATTAACTTTGTACTCCCCTCGGGCCTGGCACAGTTCCATTTTTGATAAATGGTTCCATTTTATAAATACTATTGAATTGACCCCTAAACAACAATTAAGTATAGTCAGTGAATGATTTAGGATTGACTTGTTTTGAAGGTTAAAAACAGTCAAGCCTGTCTTTACTCTGAAAGGTAAATCAATCTCACTTGAGCTTTTAGGGATTCTGCTGGTCACCTTTTCTGTCCCATCCTGAGGGATCTAAGAATTTGCTGACGGAAAAGAATGGAGTGAGGATCTAACAGAGTCAGGACTTTTAAGCACCAGTCCTAGTAACAGAAAGAAAGTCAGGAACTAAGAAAGATCAGGTATAACTACACTCATATGCCTAAGAAAAGCAGAGCTAATTATCTAGAAGCAAATTGACCTCATGGATAAAGTACAGGACCACAAAGTCCAAAGACCTGAGTTTGAATCCTGCATTAGATACTCAGTGTTACCATGGATAAGTCATTTAACCTCTCACTGCATCAGTTTTCTCATCTGTAAAGGGGGAATAATGATAATAATAATGATGATATTTGTACTACGTCCCTCATAGGGCTGCTGTGTGGAAGAAATGTAAGTAATTATCATTTCGTCTGGCACATGACAAACTGGTCATTACCAGATAGTAGTACATGCCAAAAGTTAAACACCTTTTGATTTTGAGGTTTAAATATGTCTTAGCAAGTTCAGGACAAAAGTAAGAAGTCAGGGAGCTTAGTATTACCTGTATTAAAACAATATTACAGAGTAACAATTATCAGAAATATCTGAAGATGAGACAGGCGTTTCACCTCAAATGAGAGAAGTAGTAGAACATAGATGCACAATGATGGTACACATTACCAAACAAGGCCAATGTTTTGCTTAACTATCCTGGGGTGTATAGTAGTGAGCTAGGGGTTCTCAACCTTTTCTCAGGGTTGGGAAGGAAATAGGGGTTAAGGCAAGAAACAAGACCCAGCCCCTGGTGATATTGGTATTTTTATTCCTAAAGAGGTCAATTAAAACAGGGCTAAGGCTATTTATAGGAAAACTTGGTCTTTGATGAGCTAAGATGGTGGGGTGGGGCAGCACTGCATTGGAGAAAGAGCAGTGGATGAGAAGGCAGAGGACCCAAGTTCCAAGCCTGGTTCTGTGGAAGAGGGGGCAGGGCCACACTTACTCTGGAGTTAGGGAAGTGACAGTTATTTTTTAAATAATATCAATAAATATTTAAATAATATCAATAAAACATTGTTTAAATAAATTGTTTGCTCCTAGATTTAAAAAAAAACACACAAAAGTATATCAGAGGAATCCAGCATTTCTTAAACTGTGGGTCGTGACCCCATCATGACCCACAGTTTAAGAAGCCCTGGACTAGATAAGCAAGGACTAGAAATAAATAAATAAGCATAATAGTCTGGTGTTTGACAAATCGGGGAAGAGACTCGATTTGATAAGAACTGCTAGAGAAACTGGAAAGCAAATTGTCAAAAATTCATTAGACCTACATCTTTTATCATATATCACCAAAAAAACTCCAAATAAGTAAATAATGATCTAAATATAAAAAGTCACATCACTGAAAAAAAACTAGGAGAATATAAGGTTATATCTTTTACGACTGTAGACAAAGGAAAAAATCATAACTAGATAAAGAATAGAAGAAATTACATAAAAGAATAGATGATTTCTATTATATAAAATTGAAAAGGTGCTGTACAAATAAAAATTCATCCAGAATGGGTGAGGGGGCCAGATATAAATGGGGGGGAAGTCACTTAACCCCAATTTCCTCACACGCACACGCACACACACAAAATAAATAAATAAATATATATATATATATGAAATTCACACAAATCTTATAAGATTAAAGGTCATTCCCCCAAATGATTAATGGATATGAACAAAGAGTTTTCAAAAAAAGAAATAGAAGCTATCAATTGTTAACTGAAAAAAATGTTCAAAATCACTAATAATCAGATAAATGTAAATTAAAACAATATTCAGGTATTACTTCATACCAAAAGATAGGAAAAGCTATCAAAGATGGGGAAAAAATTAGAAAACTAATTATTAGATGGGATGTGGGAAAACAAACAAGCATTCATTCCTGTTGAACCTATGAATTGATTCAACTATTCTAGAAAACAATTTGGAATTATGCAAGAAAAATTACTAAATTGCTCATATTCTTTGACACAGATATTCTACTACTGGGAATATACCCCAAGTAGGTTAAAACTACCAAGAAAATATCAACTTGTAAAAATAATATCCATAACTACCACATTATTTATGATAACAGAAATGGCGGGGAGCAGGGGGGAAGGGGGCTAGAGGGGAAAGGAGAGAGATGACTAAACTGTGCATATTCTTTGAGTCCCAGGGGTGGAAAACCTGCGGCCTTGAGGCCACATGTGGACCTCTAGGTCCTCACTTCATTTGGATTCAGTTAAAGGGCCTCACCTGAGGACCTAGAGGGCCACATGTAGCCTCAAGCCCACAGGTGCCCTGGACAGTTTAGTAAATTTGGAGGCATAGTTCCAAGTTGGCTAAGATTCCTGTACCATAAGACATTATGAAAGGGACAGTTTTAGAGAAACACAGGAGGACTTGTATGAACTGATACTGAGTGAAGTGAGCAAAACCAGGACGACAATTTACACAATACCGACAGTATAAAGACAAACGGCTTTGAAAGACATAGGAATTCTGTTCAATGCAATGACCAGCCATGATTCCAGAAGACTGATGAATAAACATATTACCCACTTCCCAAAAGAGATGTGATAGACTCAAGATGCAGAATGTGACATATTTTGGAATGTGGCCGATTCAGGAATTTATTTTGCTTGACTATGCTTATTTGTTACAAAGATTTTCTTTTTTCTTTTCTGTTTCTTTTCTGTTACAAGGGGTGGAGTGGCAGGGAGAAAAATAAATGCTTGGTAATAGAAAAAGATAAAATTATTTTTAAAAAAGAAAGAGAAGAAAAGAAAAATGTGTACCCAAAAATCTGGGAATAGCTGAACAATACAAATCAAAAAATGACATAATAAGGAATGACAAATATGAACAACTTGAAAAATGTAAGAAGACTTGTATGGAGTAACGCAGAGTGAGGAAAGCAGAATCAAAAGAACATACACAATAATTACAACAATGTAAGTAAAGTTCATACTGAGAGGTATTGGGGCAATTAGGTGGCTCAATGGATAGAGGACTGGGCCTGGAGTGAGGAAGACTGAAGGTCAGATCCCTCACCTGAAACTATCAAAGCTGAAAGATAAACTTTTTTTGTTACTGATTTTGGGGGGAAGGAATATACTTTCTAGGATTGAGGTTATTTAAATATTTCCTAGGCAGGGCTTGTTGTGTTTTTTAAATATATTTTAAGAAATTTTAAATAAAAAAAAAGTTAAGTTCAGAACACTTTTTCTCCCTTTGTCTCTTTATAAAATGAATCTCTCACCTCTCCCCCTGCCACCCATTCCTTTCAGTTGTGTCACAGTGAAAGTTTGAAGTTTAGGGAGATTCTATGGTGGCACAGTGGACCTGGAGTCAGGAAGATATTTACTAGCTGTGTGACCCTGGGCAAGTCACTTAACACTGTTTGCCTCAGTTTCCTCATCTGTAAAATGAGCTGGAGAAGGAAATGGCCCATCCGGGGAGGGGGGTTCCTAGGGGGGAGTGGGAGGTAGTAGCTTCAGGTGAAATTGAGGGGCATTGAATAAAAATAAGGGGATGGTTGAAAGATAAGGAGAGAAGATAAGAAAATTTTGAAAAACTGTTCATACATGTTTCATCTATTGTGTAACACAATTAAAGTTGTAGTAATTACATTATTTTCCAAATAAACACACAAAATGCAAGTCATAATCAATCAGTGGTCAAGTCTTCCCACAGGTCTTAACAAGCAAGTGTTGGCAGGCCAGTGTGTGCACATTGTCAGTAAGTCCAGCATGCATTGGCAGGAGTATGTGCATTTAATGACTTGTTTACAACATAATACTATAAGGATTATGATGCAATATTGCATCATCGAAATTTCAATGCAGGAAAAAACCCACAAGTTTATAATAAATTATTAAACTTAAGATGTCATTCAAAAAAAAATTTATATATTTTTGAAATGATGCAAATTCAAAAAAAAAACATTAAAGGGTTAGAAAGTAGACATCCAGAGGGGCACTGAGTAATTTTTTTTAAAAAGGGGGCAGTAGGCCAAATAAGTTTGGGAACCTCTGTTCTAGTCCATGGCTTCTGACCTACTCCAGTTCCTTTCCAGTACCCTATGGTTCTTCTCTAGTTGAGTATAAGGAGCAAAGTAAAGAACAAGATCACTAGGGGATATTGCAGCTGTTTTAGGCATAACAGATAGAGGTATGAAATGAATTGGGGAGCCTCTTTGGATATTATTAGAGACTTGGAGAACTCTGGTGCCAGTGAGCCCATGCTTCTCACTGATATACTCTTCTACCTGGCTATTCTGACTTTGTTCAAGACCCTGACAACAGCTGGAAATTATTCCCAAGTAAATAGCAAAAACAAGCCCCTTCCAGCATCTAAGTACAGCTATCCCATGATGTCAGGGACAGCTACTGATATAATTTACTACTTGGACTCAACCTCTTTTCATAACCTCATCTGTCTACTATCATCCAGCAGCTTCAGGGATTTCTGAGTTCCTCAATAATAGAATGTTATTCTTTCCAATCAAGTTAATTTAAAAATGGGACCAATCTCATAGCAATTTCTAGGTGCTTTATAGTGCGAAGTTATTTTGCTCCTGTGATTCTCCATCAATGGACAAATATCACTATTCAGTGCATATGCTAAGTTCTACAAACCCTTGTCTTCAGTGCCAAGCCCAGCCCAAACTGCAAACTAGGTGAAATTTGTCTTAAGTGCCCTTCATTTCTCCCTCTCAATGTCCATATTGTACCACACTACCCAGCTGCAGTTCAGTAACCTCATACTGACCCCCTGGCTGCCCAGAGCCCTTCACTATGGCACCAAAACCATTCTTTGTGATCTACCACCAATTCTCTACTTTGTTCCATCAGAGCCTACCCAAAGCTAACCATGGTTAGAAAAGACCAATAAAAGAGCTCACTATAAAACATTTATGTATTACTTATCCCTACTAGAGGGCTTGCACTGACTCAAAAGAATGTTTCCAGGTCTAAATCCATGGCCCTATGATCACCATAGAATTTCAGGCATCAGAAGCAGACCTGTGAAAGAAGCATTTTAGGGCAAAGCAGTCTTTCCTAATGCCCTACAAATCATACCACTCATGTGCCTATCTAAGAGTAATAACTTGTGCATACAGTAATTTATGGTTACTAAGTTTGTGACACATTTGATACTCATGGCCTGTAAGCAGTCCAAAGCAGCTGCTTCCCTTAAACCTAAAAAAAGACAATATGTCATTGTACTAATTTCTAGTAAGGGCGTACGTTATCTGAGTTACTCACCAGGCGGTACTCAACTTGAGCCACCAGCCCAGTAGTAAGCAGTGTCATCAGAGAGTGTGGGATGCATGTGTGGGATGACATTCCTGAACAAAAAAAAAAAAATGTAATATCCCCACTGGCCACCAGAGGACACTCAGCCTAAAGATGCCCAGACTGCTCACCCCACTACCGTGTCCTACACGTCTTATACTTCGGATTTAGAATTATGCTAAGGAAGAAAATGGATTATTCAGAATGTAAAGATATATAATCTATGGTCAAGAGATAGCTCTAGAGACCTCAAAGTCTCCTCTCTCTGGTCATGATTCCCCTCACATCTACTGAACTCAGATACTAGGCTGATTGGTTGGTTGTTGTCGTTTGCTTTCCAAGAGGACCAAAATGACATCACTGAGCTAGAGTCAAGTTTCAGTGTGTCCCACTGTGGCTGATCAGATCAATACGAGATCAGAATGTTCCACCACAGGTCAGGCACAAATAGTCCATGTTCACATTTTGGATAGACTCTCTAAATTTGCACATCTTGCATTTCTTTTGAGCTTCAATTCTGCTTTGCTCATACAGCACCTTTTCTGATGTGGGCACGCCACGCTGAGCAGCCCTGTGCCAGTGTCTCCCATGTCACACAATCAATTCCAAAGTTCTTAAGAGAGACCTTGAGAGTATCCTTGTATCACTTCTTCTGACCACCAGATGAATGCTTGCCCTGTGTGAGTTCTCCATAAAATAGTCTTTTTGGCAAGCATACATTTTGCATTTGAACAATGTGGCCATCCCATTGGAGTTTCGCTCTCTGAAATAAAGTTTGAATGGTTGGCAGATTAGTTCGAGAAAGGACCTCAGTGTCTGTTATCTTATCCTGCCAGGTGATCTTCAGAATCTTCCTAAAACAATTCAAATAGAAGCAATTTAGTTTCCTGGAATGGCTCTGGTATACTGTCCAGGTTTCACAGGCATACAACAATGAGGTCAGCACAACGGCTCTCATATAGTATATTGAGTATAACAAAAATAGAAAGAAAATAGGTTAAATGCTCCTATATGGAACCATCTTCCTATAACCATCTCATAAACCTCCTCCCACTTGCCCTCCTTGATCTCAGATGGCAGGATAAAATTCCCAAATCTTGTACCCACAGCTTATGGAAAGAAATAAGAGAGAACTTTGTGCACATCCAGATCCCATTTCTAGATAACAGACAATGGCAATGAAAATCAGGAGGGGATGAACATTGGAAATCAGTCTACCTAGAATCATAATAGCCAGCAGTCTTGGCATTCAGGATCCCCTCTTGCCCTAGCTTACACTTCCATACTAGCTCTAGGCTCAGAAGGAACCTCGTCGGCCCTGGTCTCCATCAGGCACAATCACCACATGATAGGTTGCAACAGTCAGTCTCTGTTGTCTGGTCTTTGTCATAGAATATAAGCAGTCCCGATCCAACAGCAGCTGCTGCTAGCCTACAGATATCCTCAGGGTTGTCAGAGAGTCCGACTAGCAGAATAAAGGAAAAGCAGCCAACCCTAAAGGCCAGGGCACAGATTTCATGCCCCTTTACCCTGTCTTATGGCTCCTTACCTGTCACAAGCTAGAAAGTAGATCCAAAAATAAGGGGGGGAGGGGTTGCAGGTTAGACTAATATCTCATACCATATGCCACAATAAATTTCAAATAATACTCTTTAAAGAAAGTCACATCACAAAAAAAAAAATCAAGGAAATGGAAGGCTATATTAGCACTTCCTGATACTCCTGGTGACAGAAGAAAAGAAGGGCAATCAGTTTCTCTTGCATGACAAGATTATTGGAAATTGCTTTGTCAATCTCTCCCCAAATCACCATTTCCCCAGTTGCAAAGGAATATAATAATTTAGGCAGATAAAATGACAAGGTTTGAGGGTAAGTTATAAGTACTTTTCATATACATGTCCAACCAATGACACATTTAGTCAGTCAATAAACAGTTATTAAATACCTACTATGTACCAGGCACTGTGCTAAGCACTGGTGATACAAAGAATGGCAAAAGATAGTCCCTGCCCTCAAGGAGCCTAAAATCTAATGGGAGAAGATAACACATAAAAAGAAACCAAAAAAAAAGGAGCGAAAGGGAGGGTAGCAGACAGGGACATGATGAAGTCCTACAGTCTAATGGAAAGATGCCCATTTACCACCCTGTCCAATCAGCAGGAGGGAGGGGCACTAGGGGCAGAGGATACCAAGGTGTGAGTTTCAGAGTTGATGTGATCTTGCAGGATGATGGGTTTCTGGAGATCATAACAAGTCCAGGAGAGCATTCAGTTGGGAAATGATGAGATAACTGTCTTCAGTGCCCTTCTTAATTGGCGGATCTGGGAGGAGCTCTCATTTATTAAAAGCCTTCCCTCTGACATTGCCACCACTCCAGTACAGGCCTTCATCACCTCATACCTTGATTACTGCAATAGCCTGGCACATAGACCCACTACTGGTGGATCTGCCTGCCTCAAGTCTCTCCCCATGCCAATCCATCTTCCATTCTGCTGCCATGGTGATTTTCCTAAAATGCAGGTCTAACCATGTCACCCTCCTATTCAATAAACTCCAGTGGCTCCCTATTGCCTCCAAGAGCAAATACAAAATGCCTTGTTTGGCATTCAAAGACCTTCATAAATATCCTAGCGCCCTCCTACCTGTCCAGTCCTCTAACACCTTACTCCCCAACACATACTCCTCCATCCAGTGATACTAGCCTCCTGGCTACTCCACAAATAAGACACCCTATCTCTTTGCTCCTAGCATTCTTTCTGGCATCCCCCCATACCTGAAACTCTCTCCCTGCTCCACTTGGACTACTGATCTCCCCAGCTTCTTTTAAGTCCTAAGCAAAATCCCACCTTCTACAGGAAGCCTTCTCTAACCCCTCTTAATGCCAGTGCTTTCCCCCCTTTTAATTATTTCTTATTTATCCTGTACATAGCTTGCTTTATATATATTTGTTGGTATGCTGCCTCCCCCATTAGATTGTAAGCTCCATGAGAGCAGTGACTGTCTTTTGCTTCTTTCTGTATCTCCAAAACTTATCACAGTGCCCAGCACATAGTAGGCACTTAATGTTTATTAAATTGAGTTGAATTTTCAAATGAGGAAAGAAAGGTTAAGAGACTTGATCAAGGTCACACAGATAGTGATACCAAATAAAATTCATAGATCGACTTCAGATCTTCTGACTCAAAGTCCATTGTTCTTTCTCAAGCATCACACTCCTCTCTGCCTACCATAAACTTAGCCCTGTTAGCTCTGTGGACTCGTGGTTCAACATGGCCACAATGAAAAGAATAGGCTTTCCTAATTGGTTTCATTTTATAGCAGAGAAAAGAATTCTTGGGTCTAGAGCTATTTTTCTCAGCTCTTTTTAGAAATTATTTCTCCTTCTTCAACCCTTTATTTTTGCCTTTTATGAAGTGTAATATTCAATTTTTGTTTCAGGGTATAGTGGAACATGTACTGTACTTGAAGCTAGAAGTTGCTGTTGTTACATTGTTTCAGCCACGTCCAACTCTTTGTGACCCTTTTTGGGATTTTCTTGGCAATGATACCAGAGTGGTTTGCCATTTTCTTCTCCAGTTCATTTGACAGATGAGATAACTGAGGCAAACAGGGTCAAGCAGGTGCCCACAGCTAGTAAGTGTCTGAGGCTGGATTTGAATTCAGGTCTTTCTGACTCCAGACCTGGTGCTGTATCTACTTTACCATCTAGCTGTCCTTGAAGCTAGAAGACATGGCTATAAAGTGAAACTCTTCTATTTATTTTGCAATCTTGGGAAAATCACTTCCCTTCTATGCCTTGGTTTCCTCAACTGTAAAATGGGAATGATAATACTTGTAGTACCTACTTTGAATAGCTGCTGTCAAGATCAAATAAGTTAATTGATTTAGTTTGATTATACTCATTTGTTATAGGGAGGGCTTTTATTTGGGCAGGGAAGTAGTAATAATGACATTTTTACAAAGGAGAAAAGTGTCAATGAAATACTTTTGAAATACAAAAAAAAAAATCAAAAAGCAGTTCAGAAGGGGAAACAAACATGTAAAGGCCATGTTAGCACTATGTTATTGAACTGAATACATACTTAAAAAGAAAGCTGTCCACATTAGAGATTCATAATTTAATTTATAATCTACTATGAGCAAGGCACATTGCTAGGAACCAAAGAGGTAAATACAAGGAAGGACACGATCCCTATAAAATGTCCTTGATTGTTGCTTGTTAAGTTCATAATAAAAAAAAAAGAAAAAATTTTTTAAAAGATCAAATACAATTATGTGTATGAAAGTGCTTTAAATTATAACATGCAATATAAAGGTCAACTATTGTTAGTTATATACTTAAGTACATATGTTATCTAACTACTAGACTACAGGCACCCCAAAAGCAGGACTGTGTCTTATTTACCCTGGTCATTCCTTCAGTGACTCTCATGCTGTGTATATATGTTGATATTTGGATGAATCCTCAATCTCACTGATATGTATATTCCCTTCAGCAATGCAGATCATAATCCTTCCACACTTTATCTTTCTGTACAATCTTTGCTCATGTCTTTGTTCATGTCATGTTCATGTCACCCAATTCCCAATCAAAGGTCGGGTTCGGCAAATTTCATTTAAATGGCAGGTGCTTGAAAATTATTTGATGAATCAATAAATTAATGTTAATTATTGCCTAATGCTCATTGTCCTTCCTATTGCTAAAGAAATTCATTAATCTGGTCTACTTTTACTCCTTATTTCTTCTTATTCTTGGATTAACGATTTCTTCTTACAATATAAAGTAGACTTTTCTCTCTCCTACCACTAATGACATGGATTCATTATTCTGGAAAGTTTGGCTCCATCTAGAGAGTCCCTAAGGTACTGGGTCAGATCATCTGAAGAAAAGGGAAAGTTAAGGGTCTAGTTGACTTATGGCATTCCCTCTCAGAACCTCAATAAAAGATGCTCAGTTGGTAATTTACTCCCACAACTAACCTCATATTTAGACTCCAGATCTTCTGATACCTTATTTGAAATGGATGTAAATATGGCTTCCTTTCAATAATCTAAATGAATAGAAATTCTTGGAGGGCAGGAACTGGTTTTTTGGGTTTTGTTTTTTTGGGAGGTTTTTTGGTCTTTATAACTTCAGTGCCCAGCACAGTGCTTACCACATAATAGGTGCTTAATAAATGCTTGCTGCTTGCTTAATTAAATTAATTGATTCAGTATTCAGACGATATGCATTTAAGTGCCTACTGTGAGCAATGCATTATGCTAAACACTAGAGGGTTTACAAAGATGAGTAAATTACTGGTTATATATTCCCTCAAGAAACCTATAATCTAGTAGAAGTGGTGATATACACAATAAATATAATACTGCTTCTCATAACACAAAATAGAGTATGATAACTAAATGAGAGGTATAAATAAACAATGCAAGAGGAAAAAGGAATGATGGATGGAGTAAGTTCCTAGAAAAGAAAAATCAAACCAAGGACGAAAGTGGAAAGCACTGGACATCTTCCCCTGTCATTGGAGGAAAGGAGGATAAGTGAAGGGGTAAAGAGAGACATTTCGGGGTGAGGAAGAGGGAAATTGAGAGAGCTTACAGCTTCTCAGTAAAGTTTCTGCCTTAGTGTGTAGGCAAAAAATATCTTGTTATTTCTTTCTAGATACACAAGTACCATACTTCCTTTTTCAGAAAGTTTTCCTTGAACCAACCCAACTCAACAAATCTTTATTAATAGCACCTACCTCATAGTGTTGTTGTGAGGATCAAACAAAGTAATATCTATAGAGTGCTCAGCACAGTGCCTGGCACATTGTAGGCACTCTTTAAATGCTTATTCCTGTCTCTTCCCTTCAAAAGAACTTACATCTACTAGAGAAATACAGCGTGTACACAGTAAGGACATATAGTGTAAGTTGGGGAGGTCAGAAGCACTAAGAGAATCAGCAAAGGTGTCTCTTAGGCAGCTATCCATGGGCAAAATAGCAGAAATTGTCCTTGGAACTTTCTGTCACCCAGGAACTGGTCCCTTCTTACCACAATCAGTCCCTTCTTTTTCTCTTTTCCGCTGGGTATTAGCTGATAATGATGAATGGTCCAGACAAATTGGACTAGTTTAGGGTCTACCTAAACTGGTCTTATTATTCCTCACACGTGACCCTCCATCACCTACCTCTGTAGTTTTTCACAAGTTATTCCCAACCCTGGTATGCATTCCCTTTTCACCTCTACCTCTTAGAATACCTAGTTTCCTTCAAGATTCAGCTCAAAAAACACTTTCTTCAGGAAGACTTTAGATATTATCATAGTTGCTGTATCTTCCTCAAAAATTAAAAAAAACAACCCACCTTCTCTCCATTTTATATACTTATATATGAACATATTGTCTCACATATGAACATATTAGGCACCAAAACAACACAGGCTTCTTGAAGGTAGGGTGGGTCACTTATGTCTTTGTATCTCCAATGCCTAGCCTACTGCCTAGCACATATAATGAACACTTACTAATTGATTGACTGAATGTCTCCTGCTTCCTAGGTGCATTTGTATTTCAGTGGGGACTCATGCACTGGAAAAGCTTTCCAAAATTAAAGAATGAGTTTCTGATGGAGGAATTTCAGACACAATGAGTGAATGATAACGAGTGGGGGAGATATATCAATGCAAGGTAAGTTTCCAGGCATTCCTCAGTAGCGTAGTGGAAAGAGGACTGAATTTGGAATAAAAGAACCTGAGTTCAAATTCAGACTCTGCTATATCCTTATTACCTGTGTAAGGCACTTAATGATAATTGATTGATATGACTTTGAGTACAATCAATAATGATAATCATCAATAAACATCTATTAAGCACCCACTATGTGCCAAGCATTGTGCTTGGGATGCAAAAGGGGAGGGGGGAGAGGGAATTCAAAAACCGTGAAGCCAGAGAAGCCAAGGCTGCTTCCAGCAGCCAAGTGAAAATGAGATGTGGTCTTGCCCCCTTCCTTAAATGGAGGTACAGGAGTTTATGGCTCCACCTTCCAATCAGAGCGTCAGAGAGCACTGATAAGGATCTGCAAGATGATCAGATTTTCCATTGGGGAACACCATTTAACTTCTTTGAATTTCAGTCTCCTTTGTCTTCGGGAGTTAGACCAGATGAGTAAGGCAGCTAGGTGGCACAGTGGCTAGAGTACAGGGCCTGGAGTTAGGAAGACTCATCTTTCTGAGTTCAAATAGCTGTGTGACCCTGGGCAAGTCACTTAACCCTGTTTGCTTCAACTTTCTCATCTGTAAAAATGAGCTGGAGAAGGAAATGTCAAACCACTCCAGTATCATTGCCAAGACATGACTGAAAAACAACTAAAAAAATAGGAGAAAGTACACCAGACCTGAAAATTAAGCTAGACTTGAATTGAAACATACCTCTGACACTAGCTGTGTGGCCCTAGGTAAGTCCCACTTCTCTGATCCTCAGTTTCCTCATTTATAAAACAGATATATTTCAACTACTCACACTTCACAAGGTTGTTTTGAGGGAAGTATTAAAGAAATATGAGCTTTACTATTAATGTTGTCCCTAATCAAAATGTACGGTTTTTTTCTATAGCTCCTTGCCTTTTCTGCTTAAATTTTGTCTGCCGAACAATTTTATCTTGTTCCTGTTCTAAAGCTGAAACAAAACTTCCTGCCTACAATCTGAATTACCCTTGGAATCATCCCCACTGAGTTAATAATTAAAGTTTCCATCATAGAGTCGCTATGGGAACATTTGCTTATTTTACCTATGTATTGGATTATAGTGACACAAAAGCCTTTGGGTACAGATAGTTAAGTGCCTGGCAAAGAAAGGCATATGTATTGTAATGGCCCAAAGACAGGTCACAACTAGTCTGTGAAGGAAGAGTTGAGGCAGGAGAAATGAAAGAAACTTACCCTGCCCCATGCCAAGTACAAACAAGACAAGCTCAAGGCTCACAGTCATTTGTCGTTATATCCCCCAGGCTACGGTGCTTTGCACATATTAAGGGCCCAACAAATATTGGTTGATTGCTTGACTAAGTTAGAAGTAGAGAATAGGAAGACCGGACTAAAGGGTAAGGGAGATAAATAGGAAATGCGTACTTTAAAATTGCAATGGGAAGAAAAGAAAGAATGTAGTAAAAGGATAATTAAGAAAGAAAAAGCCGGGAGGGGAGGAAGAGAGAACTACTCATTTTACCTTTATTTTTATTCGGGGTCACTGTTATCAGTCTTGAATTGTAAAATCTCTGGGAGTAAAGAAATTTTGTCTGCATTTCAATTAGCACAGTACAATGCATATAAATAATAAGTAGCATTTGTATAGTGCTTTACTGCATATTAAAAGTGAAGAAATCAAAATGGAAAGAGGTTAAGTGACCTGCCAGGATTACACAGCTAATAAGTGTCTTGGGAAGGATTTGAACTCAGGTCTTCCTGACTCTAATTCTATCACTCTACCCACTGCCACCTAGCTGCCCCTACAATTCAATTAAATTCACTTCAACAAATATTTACTGAGAACATAATAAGGATGGGATCTAGACTTCAAAAAGGAAAAACCCTGGACTTTCCCTTGTGGTCAAATCTCTGGCTGGGGGTCTGAGGCTATAATCTCATCAACTGGCCTTTTGTTATTGCCTTCACCCAACCTCCCAACTCTTTGTTACCCTTAACTTATCCTAGCCCTCCATTGTTTTACCTCCCTATGGCCCCAGGCCACTTCCCACCCTTAATCCCACTGCTCAGATTCTTACAATCTAGCTAATGCTCAGATTCTTAAAATCAAGCCAATAGCTCACTAATGTTCAGACTCCTTAAGAGTCTAAGGATCCATGCACTTATCAATATAGATATTCCCATCATTGATATAGATTAAAACTCATCCTATGCAAGTTTCATCCTATCTCTCCAGAGGCCCTCCTCTGGATTTCTTTATGTTTCATGGGTGGGGAGTACAATATATAGGCTGCCTGTCAGTTATCCCTCACTCTAGATACATGAGTAACCTACAACTCCTTTTCATTAATTAGATATTTCCTTGATCCAACTAAATCCAAGAAGGTACGGCCCTAAGTGCTGGGGTCCCAAAGCCAAACCCAAAAAAAAGTTGTCCTCAACCTCCGGGGAACTAAAGTTCTACTGGAGAGATGTGGTCTGTATACAGTAAATATAGTCAACAACTAGGAATCAGTGAAGGGGAGCTTCCTGCTTTCAAGTTATCCTTAGTAACATGAAATGGGCTATTTACACCCATCAGGGTCTCTTACAAAGATGTAAATGACAGTTGCCTTCTGCATGCCGCCTCCCTGGTGAGAAGACCTTAGATCACTCGGGAGGGCTTTGTGCCTTCCATCTCTGGCTAGGTATAGTGATTCTGTGCCCTGAGGGAAGGCTTCAAGAGGCGAGGTGAACTGTTTTCACTTCCTGTAGTTGCCTTATAACCAGTCTCTTCCTCAGGTGAGATGACCTCAGACTGCAGGGCAGGAGAGGGTCCTGTGCCTTCCACCTTCTGCTGGGCTCAGCATGTGTCCTGAGAGAAGACTATAATCTCCTCTTTCATGACTTTCACAGAATGGAGGGAAATACACAATTAAAGATCATAATTGTAAATGTGAATGGGATGAACTCACTCATAAAAAGAACAGGATATCATAAGGGATTAGAAAGCAGAATCTTACAATATCATACTTAGAAACAAATTTGAAATATAAAGATTTATGTAGGGTTAAAAATGAAGGGCTAAAGAAGAATCCATTATGTTTCAGGTGAACTCAAAAAGTCAGGGGCAGCAAATTATGATTTTAGGCAAGGCTACAGTAAAGGAAGTCATGATAAAAACTGATAAGCAGGGAAACCATTGAGGTTCAGGAGTGCTGGGACCCCAAAATCACAATACGCAGGTCCTGCCCAAAAAAATTCGACACAAGCCTTCTTTCAGTCAAAGACAAGGTTTATTAGAACATCCATCATTTTAGGCAGACTCTTAAGAACATTAGTGAGCTATTGGCTAGATTTTAGGAATCTGAGGATTTTAATGGAGACAAGATGGACCTTATATACAGAAAGACTAGGGGAGGGATCTAGAAGTGGCCAAGTAGTCTATGAGGTAATAGAACTCCAGGGGTGGTCAAAGGAGAATGGAGCCTAGATAGGATTAAGGGTGGGAAGTGGCTGGGGGACATAGGGAGCTCTAGGTAGGTTAAGGGTAACAGAGAATTGGGAGATTGGGTGTAGCCACAATGAAAGGCCAGTTGAAGGATTATAGCCTCAGGGGAATGCCAGAGATTTGGCCACTTGGAAAAGTCCAGGGTTTTTCCTTTTTGGGTTCTAGACCCCATCCTCATCAAAACCACATTATGTTTCAAGGCATCATAGATCAGTGGTATCAAACTCAAATAGAAACTGAGGACACTAATCCATGCTTTGAAGATCCCTGTAGGCTACATATTGATTTAGTTTTTAAATGTAATTATTATCTATGTTTTAATGTATTTTCATTTTTATTTATTTTGTTAAATATTTCTCAATTACATTTTAATCTGGTTTGGGCTATACTTAGGAGTATTGTAGACCCCATGCAGCCTGAGGGCCATGTGTTTAACACCCTTGCCATAGATATAAATCAACATCAATATTTTATATGTATGTACTAAAAAGCATAGCATCTAAATACTTAAAAGAAAAATGAATCAGATTTCAAGAAGAAATAGTCAGTTAAACTATAACAGTAGAAGACTTCTAGGCATGTCTTTCAGACTCACACATATCTAATAACAAAAAAGGTAGGGACCTAAATAGAACTTTTTTAAAATTAGAGATGATAAATCTCTAGGGATCACTAAATAGAAAGAAGTTTACATATTTCTCAGTCATGCATGATACCTTTGCAAAAACTGCCCATATATATTTGTGAGGTATAAAAACTTCATAAATAAATGCAGGAAAGCATAAATATTAAACATATCTTGTACTGACCACAACGCAATAAAAAATATCCTTAATAATGGGCCTTTGAAAAATGAATTGAAATTTAATTAAGGAGTAAATAGCTTAATACTAAAGAATTGCTAAGTCAAAGAATAAATTATAGAAACACTAAAAAATTTCATCAAAGAAAATGACTATGAGACAACATACCAACATAACAAAAATAGCAATACTACTTAAATTAATTTACTTATTCAGTGTCATACCAATCAAACTAGCAAAGATCCATTTTACGGAGGTGGCAAAAATAATAATGAAATTCACTTGGAGGAACAAAAGGTCAAGAATATCAAGGGAAATAATGGGAAAAAAAAGTGGAAAAAAAGACCTACAAGTATCAGATCTCAAATTATATTACAAAGCAGTAATCTTCATAATTATTTTGTATTGGCTAAAAAATAGAGCTTGATCTATTATCTGTCTATAATCTTGAACAGATTAGGCATACAACATACCAAAGCAAATAAAACTGGCAGCAAAGACCCTGGCTACTTGGGCTGGAATCCACGATTTGACAAAAATTACTGAAAAAACTGGAAAACATTCTGGCAGAAATGAAGTAGAGACCACCATCTCACACAATGTAGCAAGATTAGCTCCAAATGGATATGTGACTTTGTCATAAAGGAAACATTAAAAAAAATTTGAGGAGTAAGGAAGAAATTACCTTTCAGACTGTTGGATATGGGAAGAATTTGTGAGTAAATAAGGGGTAGAAAGAATCAGGACAAAATAGATAATTTTGGACATACAAAATTTAAATTTTTTGCACAAACAAAACCAAAGTAGTCCAAATTAGAAGGAAAACAAGTAACTGGAAGGGGGGAAAAAGTTTCTCATTTCCATGATTTATACATAACTGATTCAAATTTATAAGAATAAAAGCCATCCCTCAATTGATAAATTAGCAAAAGAAATGGACAGGTAGTTTTCTAAGAAAAAAATCAAAGCTATCAGTAACCATATGAAAAAATTTTCCAAATCACTAAGAATTAGAAAAATAAAAATTAAAGCAACTCTGAGGATCTACCTCACACTCATCAGATTTGCAAAGTGGACAAAAAACAGAAAATAATAAATGTTGGAAGAGCGTAAGGAAAACAGGCACATTAATACATTGTTGTGAATTGGTCCAACCATTCTGCAAAGTAATTTGAAGTTATACTCCAAAATTTACCAAAATGTGCATACCCTTTGACCAAACAATATATTACTAGGCATATATCTCAAATAAGTTAAAAAAAAGAGGAAAAAAATACCTGTGTATAAAAAATATTTGTAGCAGTTCTTTTTATGCTTGTAAAGAACTGGAAATTAAGGGGGTAGCCATCAATTGGGGAATGTCTAAAAATACCATGGTATATAAATGTAATGGGATACTACTGTGCTGTAAAACATGATGAAAGGGATCATTTCAGATTTCAAACATAAGGAGACTTACATGAACTGACATAAAATGATGTGAACAGAACTAGGAGAACAATTTATAGAATAACAATATTGTACAGGCATACCTCAGAGATATTGCAGGTTGGGTTCCAGACCACCACAATAAGTAAATATCTCAATAAAGCAAGTCATATGAATTTTTTGGTTTCCCAGTGTATATGAAAGTTATGTTTATACCACACAGTATTCTATTAAGTGCGCAACAATAGTTAAACAATAGCTAAAAAAGTATATACTTTCATTAAAAAAATACTTTACTCCTAATAAATGCTAACCATCATCTAAGCCTTCATCAAGTCATAATCTTTTTGCTGGTGGAAGGTCTTGCCTCAATACTGATGGCTGCTGAGAAAAAAAAGAAAAGAAAGAGAGTTATTGAGGTATCCATTTTTAGAATGCAGAGAAGAGAATAGATATAACATCAGAAAGAAGCATAGACAAGCAGGACAAATTTGAAAGCTATAGGTTGGATTTATAATATCTTGTCAGGTTGAAATTAATGTGGAGATAATCCTTTAAAATAATAGAGTTTAGGGGCAGCTAGATGGCACAGTGGATAGAATACCAGCCTTGGAGTCAGGAGGACCTGAGTTCAAATATGACCTCAGACATATAACACTTACTATCCATGAGACTGGGGGCAAGTCACTTAACCCCAATTACCTCACCAAAAATAATAATAATAATGATAAAATAAAATAATTGAGTTTAGAGGAAAATAGGAACTTCCAGAATACATATATACACATATAGGTAATCTGCTTAAGACTACAAAGGAGACACAGTATAACAGATTTTACCTAGTCAAGACTATTCATTTACCTTATACTATTCTAAATAAAGCTTGTAGAATCAGAGGAATTTATTGGCAATATCATTCATAACACAGAGAATAATAAGAATTTGTATATAACACCACTGAAGCTTGAAGAATAGTGGAAACTTGTACATCACCTGCAGAGTAATAGGAATTTATACACAATGTCCTTCCAAAGATGTACTTCATTCCCCCAAAATGTTTTCAGTATGTCTCCGAAAGTATTATGAATATTGTTAACCCTTTATCATGTTTCTCTCACAACTTAAAATTTAAAGCAAATTGCACATAATAGAGATCTGCAGTTTTATGTACAATCCTCTTTTTCTGTTCTACTATCTATATGGAAACACTCATTTTATTTGACATTTCTTTCCAATAAAAATAAAATTTTTAAAAATAAGCATCAATTAAGTGCTTACTATTGTACTGTGGACTCACAGGCAAAAATAGATGAACAGACTATGATGTTTTTAAGTACAAGGAATACATTTTGCATTTTGTATTAATATGCTCTCTCACAGCCTAATGTCTACAAAGTCAACTAATTTAAATTCAACATTTTACTAGGCACCTTTCTTATCATGTAATGTTCCTTTCCATCTACTTTATAACGTGTCTGGTTTGCACATATTTATTCACACATTGCCTCCTCAATTAAAATGTAAGTTTCTGGAGGGAGTCAAGTGAATGTTCTTTACCTTTCTTTATATTCCAACACTTAGCACAGTACCTGGCATATTAAACGCTTAATAAATACTTATAAATTGATATTCTTCTGGATTGAGACTCAAGGGAGGGGGTCTTGAGCAGTCAGTAACACATCACAAAACAGGAATTACTCAGATCAAGGAGCATAAAGAATGTGCTTAGAGAAATATATGATGGGGAAAAAAAGAAAGGTTGGTCACACAGCTCATCTTTTATTTTGTACATGCTGAGTCTGAGATACTGGCATGAAGATCTGATGCAAAGATTTGAGTCACCTGCCAATCTCTCTACTCACAGAGTTGGTCATTGAATTGATGAGACTACCAAGAGTAGAGTGATAAAAGAAAGCACTCAATATCACATAGGCACAAATCCTAGAGTTGAAAGGGACCTCGGTGTCCATCTAATCTAATCTAATATAAATGAAAGGAATCCCCATTGTAACACACCCAACAAGGAGCGGTCTTACATCTTCTTGAAGACCTCCAAGAACACAAAATCCACTGCCTTTTGGACGGCTCTAGACATCCATCTTTAACTGATCAGCTTTAATTTCCACCCCAGTGCTCCTGGTACAGCCCCCGAGGCCAAACAGAACACTTTAATGCCTCCTACACAGGGTAAGTCCTTTAAATACAGGAAGTAACTATCTTGTCCACCCTAGATCTTCTCCAGGCTAAACATCCCCTTTCCTTATGTGATGTGAACTCAAGGCCCTTTACCACCCTGGTGCTCCCTCCTGCTTATTCACTTGTGTCTTTATTTAATTGTGGCACCCAGGAACATAATACTCCAGATGAGGTCTGACAAGGATAGAATACAGAGAGGAACTTATCATCTCCTTATTCCTAGAAACTATGTTCCCCTTAATGCCACCCAAGATTATATTAACTATCTTGGTTGCTGCATCACACTGATGACTAGTACTCTGAGCTTCAGTGCACTGAAACCCTTAGGTTTGTTTTTTTTTGTTTTTTGTTTTTTCTAGAACTTCTATCTTACCATCTTATACTTGTGAAGTTTTTTTTTTGTCCAAGTGCATGGCTTTATATTTGTGCCTACAGAATTTCATCTTATTAGATTCAGCCCAAAGATATAGAATCAAGATCATTCTGGATCCTGACTGTCATTCCTTGTGTTCGTTAGCTATCCCTTCTAGCTTTGTGTTAAGCACTGGAGATACAAAAAGAGGCAAAAGGCATTTCCTACCCTCAAGGAGTTTACAATCTAATGGTGTCTTCTACATATTTGAAGTGCATACCATCTAAGTCTTTAAATTACTGATAAAAATATTAAATAGCACAGAGGTAAGCATAGATCCCTGGGATATTTCACTGGAGACCTTTGACCCAGGCAACTGAACTACTACTAACTACTCTTTTAGTCCTGACCATCCAACCGGTTCTGAATCCATAAGATTGTATATTTCTCTTCTTCTCCACAAGAACAATATAAGATACTTCATGAAAAGTTTTCCTACAATCTAGGTAAATTATATCACAGCACCTTCTAGTTTAGTCATTCTGTGGGAAAAGGAAGTGGTAAATATTAAGGACTGGTAAAAGTAGGCAACATTGCTGAGGCACACTTCCTCTTCCAAAGGAGGATTATTGAGAAGACAACAGATGGACAGGCTGTGATATTAAAAAGAACCAGAGGAAGTATCTCAGGTTGCTGAGATATCTTCTTTGGAGAATTTATGGGAAAAAATTGCCCAGGATAATAGGGATGTGGTTTGGGGTTGCTGGGAACCTCAAAATGTCAGGGTACAGGGCAGCATTCGCCTGGAATGAATTTACACACTCAAATCTTCTTCCAGTCAAGGGTAGTTTATTGTAAATGTCAATAGAAGTAAATGCCTACTGAACCTGTAACTTAACAGATGAGACTGATATTTATATACAAAAAGGACAGTGAAAGGATCTGGATGGGATTCAGCAGTGGTAAGTAGTCTGGGGTGGGCCAGATGCAATTGTGAAAGGACATCAAGTAAGCTAATTAGATGATCAAGATGGAAATAAAGAATGATCGATATTTGTTTGTAGTCTGGGGCAAGATAAGAACAACAATGAAAGAAATGTTAAGTAAGCTAATTAGGTGGTGGAAGTGAGCTGGGGTGGGCCAGTTGCCTGGGCCAGAGGCACCAGTGATCTGGGTTGCTGAAATGTATATGAAAATTCAGAGACTGGGTTGCTTTCAAAGATATGGTCTTATTCTTTTTAGGGGTCCAGGTCCCATTGCCCCATTAATAGTGGCTGGAAAGCTGCATGGAGAGGGAAGAAATCTGGGATCCACCAGACTGCCCAGGTAAATTTGCTAAATGCCTAGAGCAGTTAAGATCAGATGACCTGTGGGAGAATCAACCCAAATATTTTCAAGGTAAAGACACCAATTCACAGACACAAAGCCCTTTTGAGAAGCCAAACTCAGAGTAGGATGTAGACAGTACAGAAGAGCACCTGGGCCTCTCCCTGAACAATGGCAGCCAAAGATTTGTAGTTTAGGGAAAGAACACCAATCCCACCCCACTCTAAAACTAAGGTGTCCTTTCCAGTATCAGTTCAGGGGAAAGTTAAAACATGTTTAAAACAAATTTTTACTGTCATCTGATTTAAGTCGGGGGAAAAATGTTTATCTTCATTTCAAGGGAGCTATTAAACTAACTAGATTCAATTCAGTTTAACAAGCATTTATTGACAATCTGAGAGAGACAGACAGACAGACAGACAGAGAGAGAGAGAAAAGGAAGGTAGGAAGTCCCTACCCTTAATGAGCTTACAGAATAGTTTGTTTTTGTTTTTAATTCAAAGGCAGGCTCAGGGAATAAGTTCATAGGAGAATGGATGTGACCCTGGATCTGGAGGAGTGCAAACAAAAATTAAAGGTATAATTTCTCTTTTGTTATTTGGGAGCAGCACATCCTGCTAATTAACAGCAATGTCAAGCAAGAAAAAACGAAAGCTACGTTCGAGGAACTCAGGCAGCCCAGTACTGTAGACGTCTCTAGGACACCCCAGCAAAGTGCTAAGGCTTCCGGGCGTACTCCAGTGCAACCACCCTACCTCGAGACGCACTTGATATGCGAATAAGTGGATTGGGTCTTCAGACCACCAGAATCGTGCAGGGGCGCGGAAGACTACCGCGCTTGGCAGCTCCAAAGACCGGTAAGAAATATCTCTGTAGAAAATAGCTTCTTTTCGCTTGTAATGGAAAGTCAAGCTTGCATTTGGCCGCGGGAAATCCCTCCTTGGGACATCACAAAGTAAAAACCGGGTCTCCCTCCCGGTTGTGGGGCCAAGTTAGCGCATGTTTATGTGTGTAAATACATTCCCCGGGGTGCACATCAGTAAATACCTGGAAGCACACACACGTTCATCTACATAGAGCAATTGTAAGCGTGCTTCCCAGACGACTAAGCTGCGAGGTTCATTTCACGTGTTTGTCCCTATTTTACCAGTGAGGAGGCAGAGGCATGGAGAAGTTAACTAGCTTGCACAAGGTCATGCTAAAGTTAGCAAGCGTCAGAACCAGTCAGTCTAACTCCGGGCTCACGAGCCCAGTACTTGGCTGCTGAGAACAGGCGGGCAGCTCCACGCTCAAGCCGACTACAGACCAGCTTTCAGCCCCGGAGAGCGAGCGGACCCAAGAGTACGCCTGCGCGCTCCCTCCGCCCCGCCCTCCAGCGGGCTCCTCCCAACCCCTCCACTTCTACCACTCTTCCCCGGCCCAGTCTCCAGCGCAAGGCATTGTGGGACACAAACAAAGTGCCCCCAAACAGGCTGGAGTGAGCGGAGCAGCGACAGCGGCGGCGGCGCCCGGGCCCCGCACGCGCCGCGACCGCCTCCCCCCTCCCCCCAACCTCCCCCTCCCCCTCCCCTCATTCCCCCCCCCTTCCCCCTCCCCACCCCGCCGGGAGAACGCGAGCTGCCTACACGCTCCCCCAACCGCCAACCGCCCCCCAACGGCCGCCCGCGCGAGCGCGCCGCTCCCCTGCTCCCTCTCCCACCGCCCCTTGCTGCCGCCGCCGCCGCCGCCGTCGTGAGGGGGTGGCTCGCTCGCCGCCTTTCCGCCCACCTCCGAGACAGCTCGGCCGCCGCCGCCATGCCCGAGCCTCAGGCTCTCCACGGGCCTAGGCGCGGCGGCCCGAGATAGGGTCCCCTCCGCCGCCGCCCGGGGGAGGAGAGAGGGAGAGCGAGCCAACCGTGCGCTCCGCCCCCTCCCCCTGGGGCTGTCGCTGCCGCCGCCGCCGCCGCTTCCGTCGGGCGGGTAGGAGGAGGAGGTGGAGGACCAGGCCGCCGGGCCCCAGCACTGTCGTCGTCACCGTCTCCCACAGGTAACGGGGAGGCCGGGGGGAGGGGGCAGGGTAGCCGCAGCCCGAGCGGTGTAGGGGGGAGAGCGCGAGGACCCCACCACCGTCTCTCCGTCCCCCTCGAGGGACCAGGCAGCACCCCACCCCCTCGCGGGGCGCAGGAGGGAAGGAAACCCCATGCCCTCCCATCCCCGTCTGCCGGGCCGTCGCTGGGATTCCCACCCCCACCCCCATGACATCTAATCACGCATCGAGGTGAAGTCACGAGCCCTTTCCGTCCTGCAAAAATTCTCCCAATTTTTTTTTGTTTTTGGAGGTGGGGAGCATCCCATTCGTTTCCCTTTATAGCCAACATCTTTTTGGCATTGGGAGAGAAGGCGTCCCGTCTTACCTGGATCCGGGGGGACATGGACTGAAGGAGCTTCCCTCCCTTTTCCCTCTTTCTTACCTTTTTTTTTGGTGGTTCCTCAGCAGAGCAGAGGAACAGGATGGCACTTGTTAAAAACAAAAACAGAAAATGCCGAAAAGCCTTCTTCTGCTTTCCCCCTCTACTGAACGATCACAGGGTATCCGTTTTAATTTTAGTGCCGGGCCAGCTATCTAGAAGAAGCTACCTGAAAAAGTGAACGGCAGGTAGTTACGGTTAGAAACTGGTGAAAGAAAATTGAATCTGTGTGGAGGTCCCTCATGCTAGAGATAGATTTTAAGAAGTTGGTTAATTTTGTATTTTGTTTGTTGTGTGTGTGGAAATTAAAACAAGTAAACGATTTTATGCCCCTTTAGTCCTAAGTTGCTGTTAGAGTCAGGGAAGAATTCTATTCCACCTCCCCATGGTTTCTTAGTTTGTCATTCAGATGTTGGCTAACCACGTTCTAGCCACCCAACTTGATTTACACAGGAAATAAGTCTTATTAGTTTCTTCTTTGCAAACTTACTGCACTTATCCTAGAGTGTAGAATATAAGAAAGAGGTGTTTTCCGGGGGGTAGTTCTTGTTTATTATAGGTGGTTGTAAACTTTACAAACGAGGAAGCCGTTAAGGGCCACCCTCCTGAAGTCCCTTAGAGTTGAGACAGAGTAGAGATATATACTCTACCTTTTTTTTTTTAGATGAAGTATTCTGTACGTTTGCAGCTGTCTGTGCCTTCACTCATTTCTGTGGTATTTTTCACACATCTCAACTGCAGAAAGGTTTTTTCAGTGGATGGGGGTAGCTACTTTTATAGAGTAATAGGGAATTGCTTTTAAAAACTCTGCAATGGGCAGAGAGTGATCTCCCAGGGAGGTGGGGAAGAATGTAGATTTTACTAACTTTTGAAAATCAGAAGGTTTTTTTTTTAAATTTCATTAGGTTCAGAAAACTAGACATGCAAATTTAGTCTTCCAAGAAATATTTGTAGTGGTAAAGGTTTTGTGGATTTGTCTACTTATATCATATAAAACTGACAAATGTTTGTTCAGTACAAAAGAGTTGAGTTACATGATTGGTAAATACAGTACAGATGTTTTGATTGTTCAGAACTGAGAAGGAATTCATAAATATGTAGTTCCAGGTATTGCCTTGGATTTGGGTTTAAGAGGGAAATAAGCATTTATTAAGCACCTACTATGTGCCAAGCACTTTACAAATATTGTCTCATTTGATCTTCTCAACCTTGTGAGGTAGGTGCTTTATGTTCAAGGGAATAGAGGTTGACCAAAGCAAGCAAAGCCAGCTTAGGCAGTTCATCTGCCTTCAATTAGCTAGGTGCCAAGAGGCTAAAGGTGTGCCTGTATTCTCCCACTGCTGCTTTAGTTCCTTATATGATGGATGAGGTGCCACAACTTTTTTTGTTTCAGATCCAAAAGTTGCAGAGATAGGGTTGGAGAGAAGAAGCCAGTGAATTAAATACTTATAATTAATGATAGGAAAGCTATAGCAATGGTGGAGATTGTTGTCTACTAAGCTGTAGCTTAAACCCTATCATACCAGACTAAATACCCTAGTGTTGTGCCTTTCTTATGTGCTAGCCTGGAACTACATTTGTAATCATTATTAAGCAAAAGAACTACATTACCACTATCTGCCCATTATAGAATATTCTAATATGAAACTTTGAGGAGGTGCATTTTGCAAACCATAATTCAGATTTATCTTTGGCTTTCCTTGTCACCTGAGTTGTTTGGGAATTGAATGTTTATTTTAGAAGCTGACATACCAGTGCTTACCAAGCTAGGGCAGCTAGGTGGCACAGAGGATAGAGTGCTGGGACTGGAGTCAGGAAGAGTCATCTTCCTGAGTTCAAATCTGGTCTCAGACACTAGCTGTGTAATTGGCACCACTGAACAACAAAAAACAACAAACCAAGCCTATGGAGTCAAGTCTAGAATGTTATAAACATTCTTGTTACCAGCATTGTTTGTTTGTTTTTTCCTTAAAAACATATATCTATTTTGAAAGAAAAAAAAACTTGGAAATTTTGAAAATTTTGAACCATGTTTTAAATTACCTTTGTTGTTGTTTATTCCTTTTTTAGTCATGTCCCACTCTTTGTGGACCCCATTTGGGGTTTTCTTGGCAAAGATACTGGAGTAGTTTGCCATTTCCTTCTCCAGCTCATTTTAGAGATGAGGAAACTGAGGCAAACTGGTTGAGTGACTTGCCTGGGTTACATAGCTGATAAGTGTGTGAAGACAGATTTGTACTCAGGAAGATGAGTCTTCCTCCAGGCCCAGCACTCTATCCACTCCCGTGGCAACCAGCAGAGGGGGAAGCGGGAGGTGATGGCTTCTTCTTAGATAATTCTCAGTGGTTACCTAGAATGGGAAGATCAAACAAAATTTCAGACTTGTGACTTGTCACATCTGACTACTAAACTGGTTGAGAGCTAACTAATCTGCATGGAAATTCATTGGAAATTGGGGACATTTTGTAACAAGGTCACAGAAAGAAGAATGCACATTTGAATTTTTTTGAGACTTAATTTCTCTTATCCTTTATTTGGTTTCTGCCTTGTTATTAGGTAAAGCTGTTAACTGCCAAATGTGTGACGTGGCAAGTTTACTTGTATTGCATTCTTATTGAAAGCTAAGTCATGGGGCAGCTAGGTGTCTAAATGGATAGAATACTGACCCTGGAGTCAGGAGAACCCAGTTCAAATCCAGCCTCAAACATTTCCCAACTCTGTGATCCTAGGCAAGTCACTTAACCCTGATTGCTTCCAAAAGAAAAGAAAGCCAAGTCTTGTAGATTTATTTTACTAGTTGCAAAGTAATAAAAATTATTTTTCCATCATTTAGCACAAGAGTGGGGAACCTTTGGGCCTTGAGCCCACATGTATCCTGCTAGGTCCTAAAGTGCGACAGAATTATGAAGTTGGGATACAGTCAAAGGGCTGAACTTGAGGACGTAGAAGGCCACACTTCAGGACCTAGAGGGCCGCATATGGCCTCAAGGCCACAAGTTCCCCACCCCTGACTTAGCATATTAGAACTGAAAAGGCTCTTAGGTTAGTCCAGGCCTCTTCATTTTGCAGATGAAATTGAGGTCAAGAGAAGTTGAGTGATTTACCCAAGGTCACACAGACTGTGAACTCACATCATCTGACTAAATGCTGGGTGTCCCAAAAGTCTGACTTTTGTATCAGTTAATACTTGTTTGTTAGATGCTCAATGGTTAATGAGGTAGGAGCTTTAGGTGGAAGCTTGGTAAAATAGAGGACCTGGGATCAGAGTTAGCTCAGCTTCTTAATACTTGCCTAACCTTGGACTTGTCATTTAACTTTTCTGGGTTTCATTTCTTTATGTGTAAAATAAGGGGAACTGGATTAGATGATCTTGAGAGTACTTCCAACTCTCCTAAATCTGTGATCCTGATCCTTAGTTTGCAGAGTCAGATTTTGACTCAAGATAAGAAGAAACTTCCTAACAGAGTTATGGAAATGAAATGTGCTGCCTCTGGAAGTATCCTGGGGTCTCTAGAGTTCTTCACACAAAGACTGGATGAGGAGTTGCCAGGGATTGTTTTTTAGAGAAAATTCTTGTTAAAGGTATGGGGATGAGGGTGGGAAAGGGAGTCAGATCCATTGTCCTCTGAGGTTCCTTCCCATTCAGATTCTGTGATTATAGTTAAAGAAACTTGTGATTTGGAAACCTTATGTTCTTTTAAAAATTTCTCATAACTGTGGAAAAGTGGTATAGTTTTATGAAATACTGCAATAAAATTGGCTGTGCTCAAGCAAAACATGAATGGTAATAGATGTTAAATTGAATGGTTACCTGTCAGGAACATTGATAGAAGATACTCCTGCATTAAGTGTGTAAAGCAATACTCTTCCCAGATGAGGAAAAACTATTTTGCTTTTGAAATATTTTATTGATGCTTTTTCTCTTTTTACCTCATGTCACTTCCTACTTGCCCCTCCAATAGAACCCTCCTTTGTAACAATAATTGCAAATCATGCCACAAAAAATCTACACATTGGTTCTATTAGTAATCTCATTCCCACACTTCTAATCCACCACCTTTCTGCTGAAGCTTCAGACATACTTCACTGTGAATCCTCTAAAGTCATTGGATCCCAAACTTAAGATGGAAAGGACCATAGAGGTCATTCTAGTCCAGAACTCTCACTTCAGTGATGTGATTGATCCAAAGAGTTGCCTAGATCACACAGATATTAAGTAGCAGAGGCGAGATCTTTCTACTATGTGAAGCCACAAGCCACTGTGGTTTTTTTTTGTTTTGTTTTTTGCTGTTTTGTTACTGTGTAAATTGTTCTCATGGTCTTGTTTACTTTGATCTGCATCAGTTTCTCTAAATTCTTCATATTTGGCATTTATGGTGCAGTAATATTAAGGAACAATTTAGGCTGCTCATCCTGAAAGCCCTTAACTCAGAAAAACTTTGTGAAAGACTCTTCCAAAAGTCGTGGGCTGCTTCAAAAGATAATGGTATATTCTTTTTTTAATGATATCTTCAAACAGATTGGATGACCACTTGCCATTAGTAAATGAAATTTAATTTTTAGACATAAAATTGGATTAGATGACCTCATCACTCATAAGTTTTTTGTTTGCTTTTTGGTGAGACTGTCGGGGTTAAGTGACTTGCCCAGGGTCACACAGCTAGTAAGTGTCATGTGTCTGAGGCCGGATTTGAACTCAGGTCCTCCTGACTCCAAGGCCTGAGTTCTATCTACTGCCCCACCTGGCTACTCCTTTTTTTTTTTTTTTTCAATTACCTCCCAAGAAGGACCCTTTTTCCTGGGGGCAAGTGTAGCCTTATTCTTTATCTTAGTTTATAGAACAGATTTTCTTATTTGTCTCTGTGAAAGTTTTTTCCTCCCTTGGTTGAAAAAGTCTCTCACAGTGAGTGTTTCATTACAGAGAATGTCTGACCAATATATTCAAGTCTTATTTCCCATGTATCTTTCCTCTTCTCTGTTTGGTTTTAGTCTCAAGGGCCAAGCATTCAATGCACTCATATACATGAGTTTTGGCAAGTTTGCCTGTATCTATTGGAAACAGTTGATGGATACCCTGGGGGGAAGGGAAGGGAGAGAGAAGCTGCTTATTAAAATACTGACAGATACAAAAACAAAAAAAATAAAATTGCCACAACAAATAAAACATTGGAACTACCAAAAGATCTTTCTTGTTGGGAATTATTAATAACATTTTACAGCTTAACAAGAGACTACATTCATTTCTGTAACGCTGGAACTTTGGGGGGGGCACTCCCTCCTTGTATGTGATTATGATTGAACATTCATATGATCTACACTTTAGCTAACCAAGTACTATGCATCAAATTAAGTGCCCTTTCCCTTACCCTCTCACCCCAGTGATTTTCTGTTACAGTCTACCATTTTTAAAGTGCCGGCTATGTGCCAAGCACTATGCGGAGTTCAAGGGGCACAAAGACAAAATGTCCTTGCCTTTACAGGGTTTACATTCTAACAGGGAGAGATGTAAATCTGTAAACATGTATAGAATATATGCAAAATTAATACACAATAGTTTTGGGAGGAAAGGGACTAGGAGTTTTGGGGGATCTGGTAAGACTTCATGTGGAAGATGGTACTTGAACTCAGTTTTGAGGGAAACCAAATTCCAGAGGGTGGCAATGAGGAGAGAAAGCATTCTAGGCATGGAGGCAGGTGTGAGGCTGTGATGATAATAATAATAAGTAGTTTTTATAAAGTGCTTTAAGGTTCATGAAACACTTTTACATAGTTCTCATTTGATCCTCCCAATAATCCCGTGAGATAGAGTCTACTGATATCCCCATTTTACCGATGAGGAGAATGAGACTGCAAAGGTTAAATGATTTGCCCAGGTCATGCATTTACCAAAGTGTCTAAGGCAAGATCTGAACTCAGATCTTCACTCCAAGTGCAGCAGGCTATCTACTGTGACACCTACCTGCCTAGATGAGTACAGAGGGATTGAGAAGGGAGGTGGAGTGCTGTGTGTAAGGAAAAGCAAGTGTGCTAGGATGACTGGATAGAATAACATGTTGTTTGTTTGTTTTTTTTAATTGGAAAGGTAGGAAGGGGCTAGGTTAAGTGCCAGATGGGGGTTGATCCCATAAATAATATGGAGTCATTGGAATTTATTAAGTAGAAGAGATGGCATGGTCAGACCTGCACTTATGAAAAATCCCTGGTGACCTGTGCTTAGTGGAGATTCAAGGTCCAGAGACTAAATGGTCCAGCTGAGATGATTAGGACTTGAAGTAAGATAATAGCTATGTGATTAAAGAGGAGACAATATTGGGGAAATCTTGTGGAGAAAGAAATGAGATTTGGCAAAGATTGGAAATGTGGGGTAAGTGAGAATGAAGAACCTACGATCAATCAACAGGAAACCTGACCTCCTATATGTGAGGCACACTATGTTAGGCAATGGGAATACAAGTTCAAAAAATGAAACAATACTCAAAGTGAGTATAGGTCAGGAACCTGGGTGACTTGGAAGAATGGTGATACCCACAATAGAACTATAAGAGTTTGGAAGAGAGTTGGGACAAGACAAGTTCTGCCTAGCAATGTTGAATTTGAGATGCCTATATTACACATCTAGTTCAAAGTGTCCAGTGTTGGTGATCTGATACTGGACCAATTCAGGAGAAAGATTAGGACTGGATTTGTAAATCTGGAAGTCATCTACATAGAGATGATAATTGAATCAATGGAAGCCAATGAATTCATCAAGTGTGAGAGTGTTGAGAAGGTAGAGCTATGGAATATATCTGTATTGGGCATTTGTGACATGATACTTTAAGGATTGAGAAGGAGCAGTCAAGCAGGAAGAGTATCCAAAGAGTGTAGTATTTTGAAAATGTAGAGATGGGAGAGTTTCTAGGGTGAGAAGATGTTCAAACAGCATCAAATGCTTCTGGAGGTTCAAGGATGAGGATTGAGAAAAAGCCTTTGGAGAGAATAGTTTCAGTTAAGTGATGACTTTGGAAGCAAGTGAGGGGGGAATGCATTCAGAACTGTAAATTAAATTGAAATTTAAAAAAAAAAGTCAGGCAGTCCTTCATTGAACAATTTCTGCCCCATGTTACCCATTTAGAACTCAGAGAGGATCATTGGGCATAGAGAGTTCTCAAATATACTTCTAGTCAACTTCTATCCCTTTGGGGCTTCTAGTTAGTCATGTCTGGAAAAATTGGCTTCTCATTCGTCTGGTATTCTCTGACCAATCCACAACTTGTCTCTTCTTTCTCTATGGTGGTGGATTTTCTGGGGAATGTGTTCACACATTTTTTTTATTCCACCCTACCATCTCCCTTCTTTTACATTGTGTTTCTTTACCAGGTTACTGGGAACTTTTTCCATCTGGACTTTGATCTGAAATACATTTATTCCATTCCCCTACTCCTTTGGATGTTCCTTGCCCTTACCCTGGGCCCCACCACTGGTTGAAGTGTTCTGTCTTATCACCTTGTTCAGGTCATGGCTTTTTTGGTGTTTTTGGTATCTGTAAAGGTTGCCTCGCTGGTCTGTCCATTCTCTATTCCTTCTATTTGCAGAAGATGCAACTGTCTTGTGAATCCCTTTATCAATCACTTTGACAGTTATACCTTTGACAGGTCCCCACCCTTTAGGACCTCACAGATTTGCTACTATTTGATTAAATACTTAATATTGGTTTGGTCTTTTTTTAATACCTTCATTCCTTATTCTCCATGCCTAATTGTCTGGTTCTCCCTTAATATTACCGTGATTCCCACAAAACCTGGAGATAAATTTCACTATACTATTTTTCTCTTCAGAACTTCTCTTTGATGTGATCTTTCTCATGTCAGGCTTAGGACCTGTCATTCTTTTCTGGTTTAAAACTTGGTTATCCTTGTTGTTTCCCCAAGTACACTTTCTGTCCTGGGCGTACTTCCAGGACAGTACATTCAAATTATACCTTAGGGTTAAATTAGTCTTTGGTAACGAAACTTGGGGGCATCTAGGTGGTGCAGTGAGTATAGAGAGCTGAGCCTGGAGCCAGGAAGACTTATCTTCCTAAATTCAAATCTGGCCTCAAATACTTAGTAGCTGTGTGACCCTGGGCAAATCACTTAACCCTGTTTGCCTCATCGGTAGAATGGAGAAGGAAATGACAAACCACTTCATTATCTCTGCCAAGAAAACCCTAAGTGGGGTCACAAAGAGTCAGACACGACTGCAAAATGACTGAACAACCTAAACTTAAGAATTCTTCCTGTTTTTTAATTCATAGGTTTGTGCTGCTATCCATTGGTTTTATCCACAAGAGAGAGTTGCCCATTTTAGTTTTGTAGAATCTCAGTACTTTAAACATACAGTAACAATACAGAAACATTTGATTGCAAGGTTGACAATTGAATTAAGCACTCTAAAGTCTATTTTGACTTGTTAAAAGTGTTGGGGGGGTTTTCTGCTCATATCTTGGCATTCTGTAGACTTTTGAGTGTATGCTTTTCATAATTTGATAGGTTGTTATTCAGGACCAAGCATATTAAACAAGAATATTGCTAGCTCTATGAAATGTCACTTGACATTAAAAATAGCAGTAGCCTGCTCAGGTAGCCTGCTATGATATGGACTACCATTATCAGTAGTTCTGAACTTTATAAACCTGACGTGGACCTGAGAAAATGCAGCTAAAGCCACATCCGCCCTCTGGACTGCTTGTGTTTCTTCCATTTCTATCACAGTGCCTCCCCACCAAAAGAGTACCTCACTGAGAACTGTCTGACTTAACACTTTTTAAGTGATGAGCATGGTCACATTGAAATTTCCAGATTGTTGAATTGACTGTCAGGATACATCACCAATTTTTTTTCCTTCATGTCTTTGTCCTTGAACTCCTTGCCTTTGGCGTTCTAATGAGTTTTGTTTGATCTGAGCTGGAGAACTTGGGATGCCTCAACTTGTACTAAGTGTAGAGCCTGCATATCTAGTCAGAGTATTTTCTAGTCATCTTTGGTTTCTTTTTTGGTTTATTTTATTGATACTGTTTTTTAAATACCACTGTTACTTCCCAGTGATGCTTTATTTTTCACCTTTCTCCCCTATAACAAAAGTGCAATCAAGCAAAACAAATTTGCACATTTACCCATACTTAAAAATGTACACCTCCACATCTATTGCCCACCACTTTTTTTTTTTCTTTTTGGTGAGGCAATCGGAGTTAAGTGTCTTTGCCCAGGGTCACACAGCTAGTAAATATCAAGTGTCTGTGCCCACCACTTCTTTACCAGTAGGGATACTTCATGATCAAGTCTTTTTGAATTGATTTAAGTTCTGAAATTTTTCAATACTTTTTCCTTTACATTATTAATGTAAATTGCTCTTTGGTTCTGCTTATTTTTTTTTTCTGCATAAGTTGATGTAAATCTTCCTAAGTTTCTCGGAATTCTTCTTATTCATCACTTCTTGCCTAGTTCTTGACTATTATTAAAAAAGGCTATTAAATTTTAGATGGGATCTTTAAACTCTCTGACCTCCCGAAATGATAACACCAAAGTGATTGGTCTTTTGTCATTTTTGCCCTTTCCAACAGTGTAAAATTAATATGTATTTCTTGAGGTTTTTTTTTTCTTTTTAAGTGATTTGGAGTGTTCCTTTATATGATTGTTGAGAGCCTGAATTTCCTCTTTTGAAAACTGCATGTTCATTAGTCTTTGACCAAACTTACCCACTAGGAATTGTTTCTGTTCTTATATATTTGTGTCAATTGATTTTTGGAGATCAAAGTTTGTTAAAGAAATTTGCTACAAAAATATTTTCCCAGTGAAACTGGCTCTGTATCTGCATTTATTTTGTTCATGCACAGACTTCAATTTTATGTAATTAAAAGTGTCTGTTTCATCTTTTATATTCATTTATAGTTGTTTAGTTTATTCTTCACAGAGACATCGCTCTGTAAGTTATTTCCTTTAATTTTTTTGTTGTGTAATTTTAAAAAATATTTCGCTCATACAGCGTATCTGTTTGAAGTTTATTGTGGTATATGGAATATGATTGGTGGAAAATCTATCAAACTACTTTATAGTTTTTGTCAGATTAGAGAGTCCTTATTCAAGTTTCATAACTGCAAATAAATATTTCTTTGTTATTTATTGTTGTTCACTTGACTTCTTTTTCTTATCTTGATGATGTAATTTTTTTTCATCAGTGACTGTGTGGCAAAAGTGAAGGATGACAGGTGGACAGTCCGAGTGCCCTACTGTTATGCTTGTGATGTTAGGAGAAAACAAGCAAAGCCTCACTACATATTGGGTAGACCCCAGATCTCCTTTGTGAAACTTTTGGAAGAAACATGTACAAGAGGAAAGGGAATGAAGAAAGGAATGTAAGCATTTATGTAGTACCCAATATGTTCCAGATACTGTGCTAAGTTTTAGCTTTATAAATATTATCCATTTGATCCTCACAACAATCCTGGGAGATAGGTGCTGTTATCTTCATTTTACAGTTGAGGAAACTAAGGCAAATAGAGGTTAAGTGACTTGTCCAAGGTCACATAGCTAGTGTCTGAGTTCAGATTTGAACTCAGGTCTTCCTAACTCCAGGTCTAGTGCTGTCTTCATTGCACCACCTAGCTGCCTCTACATATCCCTATGCACAACTTGCACAGGATGGACAGGTATGGGTAGGTTACAGATTGTACCATTGGAGAGGAGAACTAAATCAGTAAGATCAGATGCATCTGAAAATTGTTTTTTCAGATAATCACAGTGACGGTGGACATCCTTGCTTTGACTCACATCTTTTTCATTACAAATAATTTCAGGTCTTGATTTAAGATAGACAATGATTGTCTTATTAAGGAAAGGTCTATTTATTCATATGCTTTTCAGTGTTTTTTTTAAAATGTGACTGAGTACTGTATTTTTGTCAAAAGTTTTCTTGTATCTGTTGATACAGTCATTTGACTCAGCATTTTTTGTTATTAATATGCTCTCAGGTTTATAATTTTTCTAATGTAGAGCCTGTCCTGCATTCCTGGTATAAATCCATCCTGGTCATAACTAATAATTTTCAAACGTTGCTGTCACCACTTTGCTAATATTTTATTTATCATTTATGCTTTAATATTCCTTAGTGATACTATTTTACAGTTTTTCTTTCTCTCCCTTTTATCTCCCTTAGTCCTTGATTCTTCAGACACTTTACTAGCTATGACAATGAGTAAGTTACTTAGTCTCCCAAAGCCCCAGCTTCCTTACATTTAAAATTTAGTACCTACATCAGGTAGTAATGAGGATCAGGTGGGATAATTTGTAAAGCACTTTGCAAATGCTGTGGAAACTGCATGATACACTGGAGAGAGAGTGCTACATTTGGAGTCAAAGGACTTGCTACCTGTGTGATGTTGCATAAGTCACTTTAGCTGCTGTCATTTATTCCTTGTCTCTAAAATGAGAAGATTGGACTAGATTAGATAATAATAATAATAATAATAATAAAATAATGACAACAAGAGACAAACATTTATATACGTGGCACTGTGCTAAGCACTTTATAATTATTATCTCATTTGGTCCTCCCAACAACCCTGGGAGATAGGTGCGGTTATCCCTATTTTACAAATGTGGAAACTGAGGCAAATAGAGGTTAAGAGACTTGCTCAGGGTCACACAGCTAGTAAGTGTCTGAGGCTAGATTTGAACTCAGGTCTTCCTGACTCCAGGCTGGGCACACTATCCGCTGCATCATCTAGCTGCCCTTAGTTGACTTTTAAGGTCCTTTACAGCTCCAAATCATTGGTTGTATAATCCTGTCATTTGAAAATTTCTCAAATTCACATTTTTCTTAATGACAGGAACACTTCAACTCATTGTAGCTAGAATAAATAAATGATGAATTGCTTGTTCTTTAGAGCTACTGGAAAAGTAAATCTAAAGTATCTTTTTATAGTCTTCAGTAGGAGATTAAACTTAATTGGCCTCTACCTTGAAAGAGCACTCTTGTTATTAATTCAGTTTTATTTAATCACAGATTTATAGTGCAGGAAAACAGCCTATTGGATTTTGATAATAGTTTGTTAACTGCCAGGTGTGGTCAGGAGGCTAGCTCATCTTTATATAAAGTGACCCTTTAATAAAGTACTGAGTTGTGTTACAACAGAAGTGTCATGTTTCACATTGGCTAACCTTGTATGGCTAGAGTAGAAATTGACAGACACTGGCTTTCTATTTTCCTATGAAAGCTGTATTGCATCTTCCTTGCACTGACATTAAAATCTTCAGTTTTCTCCTTTTTAATTGTTTTCTAACAAAGCTGTACTTTTTAAACTTTTTTTTTTTTGGCTAGGCTGTGGGGTTAAGTGACTTGCCCAGGGTGACACAGCTAGTAAGTGTTATGTATCTGAGGTGGCATTTGAACTCAGGTCCTCCAGAATCCAGGACCGGTGCTCTATCCACTGTGCCACCTACCTGCCCCTTAAACTTTTCCTCAGTAATCTTTTGACCCTATTTCCATAAAATAGGATTGTGAATGCCAATCCTTCTGAAGTTTTAGATGCATATTTTATATATAGATTGATAGAAACTTAAAATTTTATGTATAGCCATATGCTCTCCTTTCTGAAAGCATTTTTGTTTTTTGTTTTTTTGTTTTTAAGAAAAGTATTCTAAAATTGGTTAGAAACATGTTATGAGATCATTTGAGATAACCATAGGATGTTATAATAGCAAAATTGCAAGTTACAGAATGTCAGAATTGGAATGGGCATTATTGGCCATACAGTTCAACTCATCCTGAAAAAGGTCCCCTCCATAACTTACTGAACAAGTGTTCAATATTTACTTGAAGACTTCCAGTGAGGGGGAAACTACTACCCCTTGAGAAAGCTCTTTACATTTTTGAGTAGCTCTAATTGTCGTTATGTCTTTTTTAAAATAAAATTTGGTTGCCTCCTGGCAACTCCCACCCCTTGTTCCTAGTTTTACCTTCTGCCAAGAAGAAAGCCCTTTCAAAGTACCTTGAAGACAGCTCTCTTGTCTCCCCTGATATTTCTCTTCTTTGGCTAAACATCTCCAGTTCTTTTACAGAACCCCATTTGACCTAGATCTAGAAGCCCTTCACTGTTTTGTTTACCTTCCTCTGGACACACTCCCGGTCTTCCTAAAATGTGCCGAGAATACCAGGTGTGGTCTGACTAGGACAGAATGTAACTCCTTATACATGTCTTACTCTTGAGCTTGCAGTATACTGAAACTTCAGTTCCTTTTCACATAAACTACCATCTACCCATGTTTTTCCATCTTGTACTTGTAAAGTTGTTACTCAATTTTGCTCAGTGTTATAGCCCAATCCAGATTTTTTTTTTAGTCCTTTTATCCAAGGTTACCTAACTCTGTCTTTTGTGTCATCTATAAATTTTATAAATATGTCATCTATACATTTATCTAATCATTCATTTAAAATGTTAAAACAACATAGAACTTTGGGGCACTGCACTGGAGATTTCCTTCCAAGTCAACATCAAACCATTAATGATTATTATCTGAATCTCTCCTCCCCCACCATAAGGAGGAAAGAAGTGCTTTTCCTCATCCCATCTCCAAAACCAAGATTAGTCATTATTAACTCTTATGATTACTCAACATGCCAGTTTTTTAAATTGGGGGTGGAGGTGGGTCACTAGATAAAACCATTCCGATCCATCTTTTTGACTCTCCCTGAGTGTGTGACCTTGGCCAGACCATTTAACCTCTCTGGACCTGTTTACTCATCTGAAAAAATGAGGGGTTGGACTAGATGGCTTCTGAGATCTCTTCCAGTTTTAAATCTATGATATGATACTCATATTATTATTGTTTTTCTCATTCCCCTTCTAGCCCAACAGGCATGCTAACTTCAGGTAGTTCATTTGACTTGTTCTTTTTTGGGGGGAGGGGGGCTTTTTGGTGAGACAGACGGGGTCAAGTGACTTGCACAGGGTCACACAACTAGTAAGTGTCAATTTCCGAGGCCAGATTTGAACTTGTGTCCTCCTGACTCCAAGGCTAGATCTCTATCCACTGCACCACCTAGCTGCCCCTTGACTTGTCTTTAATGAACACTTATTCTTTTGATATGGAATTTTGTCAGGAACTGAAGTCAGACCCATTTACCTCTCCTGTGGCTTTTAAATAAGGTACTGAGCCATATTCCACTTATGAATCTTATTTCCATGAAGCTGCATGAAGTCAAATTTGACTCTGCATTATACCGTAGTTCATCTTCATAGCATTTTTTCCCAGTTGGCCATATTTTGTTCATTTGTTTACTGAAAGTTGAGGTCATGGGTTTTTTGACTGGCTCCTTCCTTGAATATAGTCCTTTTATTACTCCTTCACCTGATTGTCAAAACTGCACACAGCAGCTGTTTCAAAACTTTGTTCTCAAGCCTTCCATACTATTCCCTTATATATTCTTTTCTTCCTGAGCTTCCTTTTCTTCATATCCTGCTTCTCAAAACCCCCTAACTTCACCTTATTTTCTCTTTTACTTCAGTGTTTGGTGAAGAGGCACTCCTTCCCAAATCTAATCCTTCTACACGTACCCTTGATCCCCATCCCTTTCTCCCATAAATTTCCTCCACAATTCATCCCCTTTCTCTAATCCTTCTCTATCTGTTGGTCCTTTTCCTGATGCATACAAACACTCTTCATTCTTAAAAGTCCCTTATTAGATAGATTTACCGTCCTTCAAGCTGTCATTCTATATCCTTTTTACAGTCAAACTCCTTTAAAAAAAACTGTCGGCATTTATTGCCGGCACTTCTCTCAATTGCTTGACTCCCTGTTTGACTTCCATTCATAATGCCAACCTGAAAATGTTATCTCCCAAGTTACTAATAATTTCTTTTTTTAAAAAATTATTTATATATGTGTGTGTGTCTGTATATATGTGTGTATATATATATATATGTGGTTTTTTTTTTCTTAACAAAAATCCATTGATGGAGTGAGGTTTTTCCTCTGTGTGTGTGTGTGTGTGTGTGTGTGTGTGTGTGTGTGTGTGAGAGAGAGAGAGAGAGAGAGAGAGACGCACAAGTAGAAAATGGGGAACTAGTTAGTAGTTCATGTGAAAAAGAACTGAGGGTCTTAGTGCACTACAAACTCAAGAGTAAGATATGAGTAAGGAATTTCTCGTTCTGTCTTAGACTGCATTGGGAGCATTGTGTTTGATTATGAATGCACCCCAAAGTCCATCACCTCTCAAGAGATGGTTAACATGCTTCATCATGGTTGGTCATTGCATTGACCAAAATTCTTAAGACTTGCAAAGTTTTTTTTTTTAATCAGTGACTTCTTAAAGTACATTGCTTTGTTGAGGAAATGCTCAACTTTTGTTTACTGACTGACCTGACAAATAATCCAGTGAATTTTTCTCAACTTCGTCTTTCATTTGACACTCTTGACTACCCTCTCCTCCTAGGTTTATGTTTTCTTCTTCCGATCTCTCTCTCTCTCTCTCTCTCTCTCCTCGTTAAACCTAGTTCTCAATTCTGTATGACTATTTTCTTAGTCTCCTTTGCTGAATCATCCATGTATCCTGTCCCCTTAATAATGGGTGTGCTCCAAGGCTTTGCTTTGTTCTAGGTCTTCTTTCTACACTGTCTTTCAAGACTTCTCATCTCCAGTAGTTCAACTGTTATCTGTAGGTGCTGATCTATACATTTAACCCTAGTCCTCCATTTATCTCCAGTCTCACATCACCATCTGTCTGCTGGACATTTTCTACTAGATTTCCTGTAGGAATTACAAACTTGCTATCTCTGCCAAAAAAAAAAACAACAAACCCAACTCTTTTTTTCCTCCCCCCAAAATTCATCCCTCTTCTCAATTTCTTTTAAATGTCCAGGATATGACTATCCTTCCATTCACTCAAGTGAATCAGGACACTCTCTCACTCCACCTATCCAGTCAGTTGCCAAGAAACATAATTTTACAGCACAGATGTACTTAGTATTTGCTAGGCACTGTGCTGAGCATGGGGATAAAGAAAACCAAAACCCTGGTCTCTGCCCTCTAAGAGCTCACCTTCTAGTGGGGGAGATAACTATGGACAAACAACCATGTTCATACAAAATAAATACAGTGCAATTGGAAGATGATCTCAAAGAGAAGACACAGTATGTGTTTGGAGAGACCAGAACCAGAAAAGGACACCTGCAGAAGGTAGAGTTCAGTTTTGAAGGAAGTCAGGAGGCAGAGCTGAGGTGAGAGAGCATCCAAGGTATATGGGACAGCTGCTGCTGTCAGTTCTACCTGCAACAACATATTTCACATCCCACATCCAACAACTTCACTCACATAGCTATCACTGTAGTTCAAGCCTTCATCACCTCTCACCTAATATGAAAGCCTCCTGTTAGGTCTTCCAACCTCAAATCTCTACTTTCTCTATTATCAAAAATGATATTCTACAGCATGAGTCTGAACATGTCAGTCTCCCACTCAGTAAACTCCAGTGGTTCCCCATGTCCTCTGGGATCAAATACAAACTCCTGTTTGTTTTTTTAGAAGTTCATTTCATCTTTATTTTTCTAAAAATTAAATTTATTTGTTTGTTTTTAGTTTTCAACAGTCACTTTTATAAGATTTTTAGTTTAAAATTTTCCCCGTCCCTCTTTTCCCCCCTCCGCAAGACGGCATGCAGTCTGATATAAGGTATATATGTACAATCATATTAAACATATTTCCATATTAGTCATGTTGTGAAAGAAAAATCAGAACAAAAGGGAAAAACAAAACAAAAAAAAAATAGAAAACGTTATGCTTCAATCTGCATTCAGACTCCATAGTTCTTTCTCTGGATGTGGGTAGCATTTTCCACTATGAGTTGTCTTAGATCATTGCATTGCTGAGAAGAGTCTATCAAAGCTGGTCATTGCACAGTATTGCTTTTACTGTGCACAACGTTTTCCTGGTTTTGCTCACTTCACTCAGCATCAGTTCATGCAGGTCTTTCCAAGTTTTTCTGAAATCTGCCTGCTCATCATTTCTTATGGAACAAAAGTATTCCATTACATTCATATACCACAGCTTGTTCAATCATTCCCCAATTGAGGCCAATTCTTGTCCTCCACAAAAAGAGCTGTTATAAATATTTTTGTACATGTGGGTCCTTTTCTCTTTTTGATGATCTCTTTGGGATACCGACCTAGTATTGATATTTCTGGATCAAAAGGTATGCATAGTTTGATTGCCCTTTGGGCATAATTCCAAATTGCTCTCCGGAATGGTTAGATCACTTCACAACTCCACCAGCAATGCATTAGCATTCTGATTTTCCCACATCTTCTCCAACATTTATCATTTTCCTGTTTTGTCATGTTAGCCAATCTGATAGGTGTGATGTAGTACCTCAGAGTTCTCTGTTTTACATATATACATAGTACATACATACAGACATTACTGTGTATGCTGCTAAGTTGTTAGCAGCATGCTTGCCAACTACTCAGAATGGAACAGCTGTTAATAGATTCTTGTCCATTACAATCCACAAAAAGCTCCACAAAGATTGCTCTGGACACATGCTTGCCACCCCCTATCTCACTGAAGAAGGTTTTGAAGGAGTCATCATCACTCACCCAAGGTCCTTTTGCTGCCATTGGGTTGGATACTGTGCTCTGAGCAATATAATTTCCGGTAGGCATCGTACATCTGCTTTATAGCCTGGTGGACATGGATAGAGATAACATATACATATGTGTTGTGTACATATACATTCTGATGTGTAGAGATTGGGAGGGTGCTGTTGACTTCAGACAGGTTACAAGTCTGCCAACACAGCAAATCTAGTTTTCTTTTTATACATACTTACATTCATATACTTTATAACATATAAAAGCAAATCGCTTTACAATCTGTATCCAGCCTACCTCAGCTTTTTTTTCCCTCATTTAATTTTAAAAATTCTTACAGGGGGATGATTGGTCCTTCCATAACATTTGTATGCAGAAATTTGTTTAGCCATTCCCTACTCCCCAATGGAATTGTATTATCCTCCTTAGTTTCCAGTTTGGGGCTACCACACAAAGCTACATGAATGTTTGTTTATAGTGTATTTGGTTCAAAGGGTAAGCACAAAGAACCAGGAGAACATTGTACACAGTAATAGCAACATTGTGCAATGACTTAGCTCTTCTCAGCAATACAGTGATCCAAGACAACTCCAAAAAAATGATGGAAAATGCTGTTCACATCCAGAGAAAGAACTGTGGAGTCTGAATGCAGATTGATACGTGCTGTTTTCACTAGAAATAGAGGTGAAAGTTTATACATATATCTTAATGAGCTTTCTAAAGAGAGATACTTGATGAGGCAGTGAGTTGAAGATTAAGTCAGAAGGCATGTTGATGAACCCACACACAGTATCTTCATTTTGTGAGTAGTTTAGAATGAACTGATGCTGGCGAGGAAAGCTAAGAACAAAAGGGGTGGATTTTTTTCTTAGGTATTTCGGAGTAAAGAGAAGAGTCAAAGAAGGACTAATGACTTAGAGTAGCACCGTTCTTATTTTGCTTGTCGTTTCTCCTCTTAGAAGAATAATCTTTGGATTGGAAAGGATAATTCAAAAAATGGCTTATGGGGAATTGACACCTAAGATAAATAAGGGCATATAGTAAGAAAGCACCTATTGCAGTGAGCTCAAGTCATTTAAAAAGTTAATTCTTCCAGAGTATGGTCACTGAGACTGGTAAAATGACATCTGCATTTTAAGGTAGTGAATTTTATGGATAGATTTACATACATATATTAGGAGTTTATGCTCAGAAACTTTTACTGAAAAGGGGTTATCTATGGGAGAAAAAATTTGGAGGCCATTGGTATTTGTAGTTTGAATTTTTGTTTAGCAGTTTACTAGTCAACAATAGTATTTGGAGTATTAACTGGGTTGTTGCAAGGCTTATATGAGATGATATTATTCTTTTATTTGTTTTGTTATATTTTAAGTTATGAATTGTCTCCCTCCCTTCCCACCCCACACTAGAGAAGAACACAGATGTTATGTGTGTACACACACACATAACATGCCTGTAAAACCATAATATGCATACTTTTTATCAGTTCTTTCTCTAGAGGTGGATAGCATCTTCCTTCATAGGTTCTTTGTAGTTGATGTGAATATTTATAATACTCAAAATAGCTTAGACCTTCACAGTTACTCTTCAAACAATATTGCTATTATTTTATACAACATTTTCTTGATTATTTTATGTAAGCTTTCCCATGTTTTTTTCTAAAATCAACCTGCTCAGCATTTCTTGCATTAAACAGTAGTATTCCATCACAATATTGTTATTCTTAAGGTGACCATGGCCAAGCCAATGTCTCTTGGGATCTTGATGATATAATCTAACTTTAAAAGCTGTAACTCCAAACTTTGCGTCATCTGCATATTCAACCAGTGTTCCATCTTTGTCTTCAACTAATTAATGAAAATGTTGACCAGGATCCATGTCACTTCATTTTAACCACAGATAATACCCTGAAACTGCTTTGCCAAAATCTCAGAAATGCTGTTTAGTCTGGTGTATAACCTGTTTTTTATGAGTTCATCATTTAATGATCACTGCTGCTTTTTCTAAATGCTTACAAATCATGCCTTGTGTGTTCCAGGATTTGGCCAGGAATTGAGTTACGGTCCCATGTAGAAGTAGCAGATCAGTCAATCGACAAGCATTTATTAAGGGTCTACTCTGTTATAAGACACTTTGTTGCATTCTACTACTACCTCTTTTGGGCAGAGCAAAGAGAAACGGGACCAAAGTTAGGGAATGAAAATGATGTTTTGTTTGTTTGTTTTTGGTAAACAAGTAGATGAGACCTTTGAAATCATCTGGTCCAACCACTTCATTTTATAGTTGAGGTTAAGTGATTTCAGCCCGTGGTACACAAGTAGACAGTGGTAGAGCCACGTTTTGAAGGAGGGCCTCTGACTCCACATCCAACATTCTGAACCACACTACTTCACTGCTTCACTGAAAGCTGCCAAAGGAGAGGTAAGCCAGCCTAGGTCAGAAGTGGAGGTCAGAGCTCCTGTGCTGTTCAGAGTTGGCCTGTGGGATCTGATCCATCAGTAGCCTCTATACTTAAAGCCTAGGCAGGAAAGGCTTTTTTTCTTAATAACTCCTTTCCTTTGAGATTATTTCCAATGTATCGTGTATATAGGGATGTGCCAGTAAATGTTTAACATCTCACTAGGGGGTTGGGGGAGTGAGAGTGTATGATATGCTTTTAAGTTTAATCAGCATTAACATTTTCTCCATCACTTTCTCAAATATATACAGTCAACAAAACAATAAATCTAGTCCTGATTTGTAGTTTATTATTTTTGATATATAAAGGCATAAAATGGGCTAAGAGCTAGGTTGAGTAGGCTCCAACATACCCTACCTGCATTTATTTTGTTCATACGTAATTGTTTTCGTGTCATCATTCCCTTAAACTTGTGAGGTCCCAGAGAGCAGGGACTGGTGTTTTGTTTTGTTTTATTTTGCCTTTCTTTGTAACCTCAACACAGTACAGTGCTTGACACATAGTAGCCACTTAATAAATTGCTTGTTGACTGACCTACCTAACCTTTAAAATAAAAAAAATGAAATGTCTGGGAATGATATGGAATTTACTTTTCTGTTATTTATCAGTTTATCAGTCAAACAAATAAAGATTATGTATATTAATATTAAGTTAGCACCAACATTATGCTTTGTGTTAGCCATTCATTTTCACTGCTTTTTGATGTTACCTTTCTTTGCATAGTTGTAAACAAAGTACATACAGAGAGTTCTTACTTTACTAAGTGGACTGATCTGCAGACTAATACAAATCTCTACATAAAGAGGTTTTTGTGTAATTTGAATTTGCCCCTACCCACCCACTTCATGTAGCATATAACAAAGGCATATATAAAATAATACCTTTACAGAAGTCATAAAATATACAAACAGACGTAAAATATTTGTTGTCTTTCAGTCGTGTCCAACTCTTCTTAACCCCATTTGGGGTTTTCTTGGCCAGGATACTGGATTGGTTTGCCATTTTCTTCTCCAGCTCATTTTACAGATGAGGAACTGAGGCAGACAGGATTAAGTGACTTGCCCAGGATCAATTTGAACTCAGGAATATGAGTCTTTCCGACTTCAGACCTGACATTCTATCCACTGTGTCACCTAGATGTTCACACATAAAATATATGCAATCTTATTTGTTTAGTTTCTCTTCTTTGCCTTTTATATAAGTAGTTTCATTGTACTTAGTATAACAATGATATGAAAAGTATGTTTAGAGATATTTGATTAAAATTGATATCTGTAGTTCTAAAGCAAGAAGTGAAAAGAAATTGAAAAAGGAGAAAGGACATGCATATATTAATGACCTTTAAAATGCAGGTATATTGAATACTATATCACGATAAACAGAATTATGAATGATAAAAATGTTAAAAGTATATACAGTACTGTACAGTAAAGTTAACATGGGTGTGCAGTATGTTGCCCCCTTCTCTGCCCATTGCATGTAACCTTTATAATTGGTGGTTGGCTGCACAACTTTTTTTGTGAAGGTTGAGAAATGTGGGCAGAGGGGCTCTCTTTCCTCATATGTCTAACTATATATATATATATGTATGTATGTATGTATGTATGTATGTATAGCAAGCAATGTTATCCTCTACTAGTCTTTAAATTTTTAAAAATCTTGAAGTATTTGGAGCTGTCTTTTCAATACAAGAAAAAAATCCACTCAAATGATGAAATACTTCTACCAGTTGTTTCATTGTGAACCTCTTTGGTTTGACCTCAGGTTCCAAAGCTTTCCTTTTTTCTGCCATCTTTTCAACTAGCAGCTCAATCAAAACCGCTTTTGACAGTTCTTCACCATGAGACTCAGTCAACTCTATTTCATTCTCATCTACTTCTAGCTCCAGTTCTTGTGTTTATTTTACAGTCTTGTTCCTCACATCTTCAAATGGTTCATCTTTGTTATATGGGGAATGAACTACAGGCATATTTTTCCAAACTCTTCATACATGTTTCTATTACATCTTCCCATGCCTTAGCAGTACTCCAGATTACATGGTAAATATTATAGAATTTAAAATCTCTCAAAATTAGTCCTTATCTGCATCCAAAGCTGCAATTGCGGGGGCAAATGTAGTGTGTAAATAATATGCTTCACAATCACTCCCCCTGATCCACAAGTTGTAATAATTAGATAGTTTTTTTGTTTTTGCTTTTTGGTGAGGGAGTTGGGGTTAAGTGACTTGTCCAGGGTCACACAGCTAGTAAGTGCCAAGTGTCTGAGGCTGGATTTGAACTCAGGTCCTCCTGACTCCAAGGCCACAGCTCTACCCATTGTGCCACCTAGCCGCCCCTAATTATTAGGTAGTGTTAAAGGAGGCCACTTTTACATTTTCATTAAAGTCTTCATGGGGAAGGTGACCTCTGGGGCATTATCCAAAATAAATAGAATCTTGAAAGGAATGCAGTTATCATTACAAAACTTCTCAGGAATGAAGCCCAGTATAAACCATTGTTCGAAGATGATAAGGGTTATCCATGCCTTAAGGTTAGTGATGCTTTGCTGATTCCTTTCTGTGCTCTGGGATGACTGAGTGGTGCACAGATTTTAATTTGCAAGTCCCCGATGCATTCACTCTAAGCAGAAGAGTAACTATTTTTTTAAGCTTTTTGCCCCTGAATAGATTTTTCCTGCACCAAGGTGTATGTTGAAAATGGCATTTTTTGATAAAATAGGCCGGGTTTGTCTACATTAAAGATTTTCTCCAGCAAGTAGGGACCTTCATCTGGTTTTTTGGGTTTTGTTTTTTTTTCCCCAAGAACTTTGGGAACTTATTTGCTACTTCTGATCCGCACTAGCAGACCCTCATGACACTTGCACATCATGAAATCCAGCACGATTTTTAAATTGTGCAAACCTACCACGGCTTGCTGTAAATACCTGTATTCCTTCAGAGTACTTTACATTTAAATCTTCAAAGAGGCATGAACCTTGGCTTAAAATGTCATCAGGCTTCAAGGAATATTCTGAGTCTGATCTTCTAGCTACAGAGTTAATAGTTTCTCCATCTCTAGAATAGTACCTTCTCTATGTTTCAACAGTTAAGTCAACTTCACGCAGGACTGCATTTTGCATGCTACTTTATCAAGGCAGCATCCTTCACTATTGTGTTCACAGGCAACACCACAAGACTAAGTTTTCCTGTTATCAATGACAGTTTTTGCTTTCTTCATATTTTCTAATTATTTTCATTTACACTTACGAGATGGTTCACTTTTCCCCTCGAGCACATTTGCCACCAGCCATGGTGAAAATGTAAGAATCACTATTAAACACAGGGAGAGGGGCAAAGTATTCAATATCTGCAGACACAAGATGGGTCCTCCTGAATGCAGGGCCGGTGCTCTGTCCACTGCGCCACCTAGCTGCCCCTGAGTAAGGATTTTTAATTTTTTTTGGAATGCAGATTTCTTTCAGAATTCTGTATGTAAAGTTGAATTTGCATAAAACAAATTTATGTAAAGCAAGAATGTTTGTATAATTGTTTTGATTTTTTTCCCCCACTCTTTTTGTGTAGTGGGTAATACAGGAGTAGTTTGGTACAATTGAAAAAACATTTGTAGTTAGAGGACTTGGGTTTGAACGCCACTTACTGTGAGTGTGATACTGGGCAAGTCACTTAACCTCTCTGGACGTGTTTTATCATCTCCAAGATGAGGATATTAGACTAGATGACATTGGAGATTCATTCCAGCCCTAAATCTAGATTCCCATGCTTACAGCCATATTTTTAATATTTTAAATATGGCTTACAGCCATATTTTTAATCTTTTTAAGAAGATTATACACAGCAGTTTGCATAAAATGGTTTTGAAGGTAGGATAGAATAGAGATAAGGAGACTTGAGACTTTTGTGATTGTCCAGGCATAAGGTGCTGACCTAGTGCAGTGACAGGGAATGAAATGGAAAGGATATGAGAAACTTGGAGGAGGGAAAGGGAGAAGGAAGGAACTAGTATGGGAAATCTCTAGCTATAAAAACTCCCACTGTTGCCATTGAGAAGTTAAATGATTTCCCGTGGTCTTCAGTTCTGAGCTTCTGACAATGAAGATTCTGTCTTCATTCTCTTGTATGGTTGTTTGTGTATGCTTACATGGGGTGTGCTTGTCTAAGGTGTTTGTCACTGTCACTGAGATGGTCCAATTCATTCTTCAAATTGGGGGTGGGGGCGGGAGTTCCTAACAGATGATAGAATTCTCCAGATATTACTATTTGTGAATGACATTGTGTTGTTTTCATCAATTCCCAAAACATTGCTGAGCTTCCTGAGACCCATAGTCTATCAAAAGAGTTCGGCCTAACAATCTATACGAAAAATAAAGTAGATGAAGAATGCCTCTTCAAAATTAGGAAGTTACGTGCTCTCGCGCTCTCTCTCTCTCTCTCTCTCTCTCTCTCTCTCTTTCTCTCATTATGGAGACCTCTGGAGGTTTTTATCTTTTAAGAAATTTCTCCTTCTGTTTGAATTTTGCACTGGATTATCTCTATGATTAAGAGTTTTGCTCCACCAACTCAGATGCTATTATAATCAATAAACAGTGCACACAATGGGATCTTATATTCTTTGCACCTTTTAGTCTGCATCGCTATAAAAATATTGTCTTTTAATGAAAACATTGTTAAAAGTCTACCTTTTTTCTTCTCATGCCTTCATCAAAGTATAGTTTTTCATATTTGTGTAAACTATCTTCAGAAAGTTTTTTTAAGAAATTAGAAAATGAGCTTAACACTGTGAGGTTGGTCATTCAAGTATTATTTTGCTCATTTTATAGATTCATAAATTGTGGCCTGTACATGCCTAAGGCCTCACAGCTAGTAATTGGGGACAGGAACGTGGGGCCTTGAACTCAGAATTCCTGACTCCAAACTAAGTGTTCAAGCTACAAGTGTAGAGTTATGGGGGGTGTGGGTGGGTTTATTTGTTACCATTGGCTTCTCGTTTTAAAGTGTGATTTGCAATTTTTGTGATCATATGATATGTGATTTTCCCCCCAGCAGATAAAAAATGGGGGGAGAAACCATTTACTAAGCACTAGAGCACTTTACTTGGTATTAAGGAAGATAAAAAGTTCAGATGAGATGCCATACCTACCCTCATAGATCTCTTTGGCAAATACTTACTAAGCATCTTTTGTGTACTTGCCACAAGAACAAATTAGAAGGTTTAGATAAGGAACTCACTGGCACTTCCTAATCTAGTACAGGTATAAGACACATACTTACTAAGTACCCATGGTATGTAGAACTCTTTGTTAAATGCTGAAAGATAGACAAAGTCTAAATAAGCCCCATATTGTTTTTTCAGGGAATCTTAATAAACCTTATAGTCTAATATAAAGCAGATTCCTTTCTTGGTATAGACTTCCCTTTTTTGTTCTGTATGTGTGTTTGTTAGTTTGTTTTTAAGATGTGTTTTCTAAATACAAGAAGTTTTCTGGGTTTTGTTTTCTTATCCACTCTTTCAAAAATTTTACTGGATTGTTTAATGTGTTTATAGTTATAGGTTATGATTGTTAGGACTGTACTTTTCTCCATTTATTTCTTTGGCATTGATCTTTTAAATTTTTACTGATATATTTTGTTTTTATATCACTGTTATTTCCCAAATACATTCCAACTTACTCCTAAAAAATAGCAACAACTAACATTTATATAGTGCTTACTATGTGTCAAGCACTGTGCTAAGCTCTTTACAGTCATTATCTCATTTGATCTTCACAACAACCCTGCAAACTATTATTGTCCTCATTTTACATATGAGGAAACTGAGGCAAATAGAAATTAAATGACTTGCCTAGAGTCATTTTGCCCAAGGTCAAATTTGAACTCAGGTCTTCTGACTCCAAGCCTGATGCTATATACATTGAGCCACCTAGCCGTCAAGAAAAGCTCTACCCAGGAAGGTTTACCTTTTAACAATATTTTTAAGGGGCAGCTAGGTGGCACAGTGGATAGAGCACCAGCCCTGGAGTCAGGAGGACCCAAGTTCAAATGCAGCCTCAGACAAATAACACTTACTAGCTGTGTGACTCTGGGCAAGTCACTTAACCCTATTCCCTAGCCAAAAAAACCAAAACCAATATTTTTTAAATGCAAAGGAGAAAAACCTAGTTCAACAACGATATTAGTCATCTGACAGAATATGAAATATTCCATATTTCTCCCACCCCCCAATAGTTCCTTACTTACTCAAGGACCAGAAGGAAGAGCAAAACATGGGTGGCATTTAGAGGGGGTTTTTTTTTGGTGGTGGTTCTTTCCATTTCTGTTGTCATTGTGTGTATTATTTTTCTACTTTTGCATGCTGTAGTCTGCAATAGTTTATATAAGTCTTCCTGTGCTTCTGGGTTTTTCATGTTCATCATTACTTATGGCACAATAATACTTAAATCCATTCATGCACCACTGTTTTGTTTTGGTTTTTAGCCATTCATCAATTGATGGGTATTCATTGTTTCTACTTATTTCCTACCACGAAAAAGTGCTATGACTATACTGGCACTTTGATGTCTTTGGTGTGTATGTGCTACTACAGGCCCTTTTAATGTACCTACTATTGAACCATCCAACCTCCATTCAAGGAGAACTAATTCTAGAGACAGCCCATTGACTCCATGCACTAAACTAGTTAATAGTTTGAAAACAGAGAGAGAGAGAGCTTATTTTACTGTTGTCAGACAGTTTTCTCATTTTTTGTAATGTGTGGTGCTCCTCTTGTCTGGTACCTTCTGTCTCCTTGAAGAAAATGTATATAGGCATGATGCCTTTGAGTAGTTTACAGTCATATGTCATTTCATTCATCATTCTCAAATAATGTTTTTCAGCTTAACGTTCGTTTTCCTTCCTTGTTCTCACCTTTGCATTGAAGTCACCAAATAACAATGTACATGTCAACTTAGTTTGGAAGATCTTGTCAAGTTCTTAGAATTTCTCTACTTCATCATCTGCATCTAATGTTGGAGTATGTGTTATGAGTATCCTCATGGTGATCTCTTTATTTACAGTCATCATGAGCACTATAAAATGAAATGACCAAATGTTCTCTGAAATGTTTCTTGTTATTTGTGGTTTATATTATGAAACCAACTCTGCCAGTTCTTTTATTTGCCTCTATCTCTAAGGACCTCTGAGCTGACCTTCCATTCAGCTACAACTTACTTATGTTTTCTGGTTCATTAAAGGCACAAATCTCTATGGATATGATTCAGCTTCACCTTCATTGTTTGGTTTTTAGACAAAGAATATATGTATATACATACACTGGAATGTTTATAAAAGGTGCAAGATTTGTTATTCTCAGTGCTTTATTCTTGCTTTTCTGCAACCATCACTACAGAGAAGGCCTGTATAAGATTGAGGGTCTTTTTAAAATACTTGTAGTACTCTTTGATTAGTTGGTTTAAAAAAAAAAATGCATCATCTAGGAGCCAGCTTTCTGATGCAGCTGAGCATCTTTCTATTGAGTTAGATTGATCCTCAGCAGGCTCTTACTAGAAGCCTTTCCATCTTGGAATATAATCTACTTCAGTAAGGCCATGGAAGTATGATTTTTATGGATATTGTAAACTTTTTGATAATATGGAAAATGCTACAACTTTACATTTATACATACTGTTATCTCATAGGTTTCTATTATCTCAGACAGATGAGGAAACTGAGGCTTAGAGGTGAACAGACTTTCTCAGGGTCTCACAACTGGTAAGTGTCTAGAGGCACATTTCAACTCTGGTCTTTCCTGATTCCCATTTCCAGCATGCTTTCCTCCTTTGCCACACTCCTTTTGCTAGTAATGGTTTTGGTAATAGTGGGGTTTAATAAGAAGCTCTGGCAATGGTATTTTGTGGTGGTGTTGGGTTTTTTTTTCCCCCAAGACAGTAACATTAGATTATCCCTAGGTGTAACAAACAACAAAGCAGGGCTAAAAGCTAGCAGCATATCGAAGATGTGGAAGTCTGGATCAGCACTGTCAAAAAAGCAAAACAGGCAAGGGTAGGCTTAAGAATCTAATTCAAGAATCTAAGCAATTTGGATGACCAAACTCATCCTCTTTTCCCATTCCTTTCCCTAATACACACATATACATCACCTTTAATTTTCTCAATGTCTGTTGCTATGCAAAGCTTCCCTTTGTTGTTAGGATTTTCCACTTGACTTTCCACAGTTGAATTCCCAAGGGCAGAAGCTACATAACAGTGTGCCTGTAGCTGAGTTGAAACCATGATAATTAAGAATTGAAATGGAATTTAAATATAGGATGGTTCAATAGTAGGTACATTAGAAGGGCCTGTAGTAGCAGATCTGTAAGGAACATTTAGATTAATAGGATTTTTATGTGTATTACGTGTATTTTTTATTTACTAGAGTTTGAAAAGTTGTGGGGACATCACTTCATGTATGTCAGAATCATTTAAGTTTTTAATAGATTGGTATTTTTCATTGTCATTCTAGTTGTGCAGTTAATACTATTAAGACTTGGTTTTTAAAAATCTTAAGTTTTACAGCTATTTTGACTGTTTTACATCATTTTCTTGCAGGACTTTCCTGGCTTTTCATCATTTTGACAACTTAGAATGGTATTTACTATAACAAGTCAACTTTTTTTCATAGCAATCTGTTTCTTTTAGTTATATAAGAGGAGTTGTCACTTGTAGTTTACTAATTTGAACAGATTGCATGAAAGCTAGAAATATTGAAATTAGAAAAAATATTAGGAAAATTAGCATGACTGGAAATTTAATTATTTCTGCAGTATTATCAAATCTAGTTTTTAAAAAAATGCCTATTTGGAGATCAGGAAGATTTGGTCACAGTCTTGAACTCCCAAATTCATCCGATTTTGTACATATATAGAGGCATCGTAGTATAGTGGAAAGAACAGTAAGTAAATTTAAATAGAATCCTCATCCAAGATCTGCAACAGCTAACTTGGGTAAATCACTTATTAATCTTTAAAATGAGGTAGCTGAACTTAGTTAATCTCCTCCAGCTCAACAGTTTACTCTGTGCCTCAGTTTTTCAGTTAATGCTGAGGAGATATTTCCCTAATTGTCAACAGCATACAAGGTAACAAGTAAAAGACACCTTTGTCATTCCTGTTAATAATATGTGGAATAGTAGAATATCAGAGAGGGATGGGCCTTCATAGGTTATTAACATAATTCATACCCTATCTGGAACCTCATACACAATTTTTTGGACAAATCATCCACCCTCTTCTTGAGTATCTTCATTCACAGAATTGGTGGTGCTTCATATTTTTATGATGCTTTAAAGTTGAAAAAGCCCTTTCAATCACTTAATCTTCAGAATAGTTCTGTAAGTAGTGAGGAAAGGTATTATTATTCCTATTTTACACAGGAGGAAACCAAGTTTCGGCAGATTAAGCCCAAAGACACTTTGTTATTCTGTAACCTGTTGAGTGCTTAGATGCCATGCCCACCTTAAGGTGGGCCATGTTGGCATAATCAGCATATTCTCAAGGATAGAGTATCCATTGACTTTGGTTCCCTACTTCTTAAGAACAAAGGTTCATAGATTTCAAGCTAGCGGTGACCTTAAAGATCATCCCCCTTCGTTTTATAGATGAAGTATTTGAGATCAACAGAGGGAAAGTGCCTTAACCAAGGCAGAACCAAGATTTGGATCCTGTACTGAATCCAGATCCAGTGTTCTGTCCTCTGCATGACATTGCCTCACCTTCGCAGTATCTCTTCCAGGAGTACATAAAAGAGGAGGTTGGTATCACAGCTCTTCCTGATAATTCCTAAAGTGAAGGCATTCATAAAAGGTTCCCACCCTGGATCTCACATTCTCTTATTACCCAACTCAGCATAATATTCAGAATATCAACCCCCATCCCCCAAATACACTCATTCTGATCCCATTATTTCCTTTAAATGTCCCATACACTTAGTGGAAGTTCCCAGTACCCTTTGTGGAACAGTGGAGCGACTCAGTGCAGTAAATTGTGGAAACCTGACCTGTGCTCTTTTATCTCTAGTACCCATTGTGCCCCTCCTCCCCCCTTCCTCTCTCTCTTCTCCCCACTTTCACATAGGTTATAAAGTGATAAAACTAAAACTTGAACCCAGGACTTCTGGCTTAAATTGAGTTAAATTTGAATTCTTATGTTATGTACTACATTATACTTCCATTAGACACTTAGGTTTCAATGATCTTGACAGGATGAAAATTGTCAATTCTAGAAGACACAACCCTCGTACTTGACATGTTACCACTTTAGGCAGCCTTAGTACCATGGTGCTGATTAAACTCATTATTAGCTTATTTCATAAAATAACATTGTAGAAAAGCAGTTATACAATAAGTTTATATATTTGGCAATCAAAAAGAGATTGACGCTTGGAAATTGACATTGCAAAAGTTTAAGTACTAATATCTTTTATCACTAATCATGTTATGTCAGACTTTCCCATGGTATATTATTTTCCACATTTTACAGACATAGAAACTGAGACTCAAAGGTTAAATGACTACCTCAGGTTCACAGTTTACAAATGGTGGAGTCAGGACTTGAAGCCAGTTTTGTTTTGTTTTGTTTTGTTTTACCCTAAGTCTAGTATTCATTTTGCTGTTCTACACTTCCTTAGTAAACATTCATTAGTGCCTGTGCTGGTTCCTGGGCTGCTCTACAAAGCTCAGTCCTTCACTACCTTCAGTCCAGAGATCCCTTAGAAGAACTCCTTACCCAAGTTAGCATCTAAGAAGCCTTCTAGACTAGATCTGATTCTCATAAGAGCTTCAAGTAATATTAGATCTGTCTCAGTTCAGATCTGGGTTTGAGTCCCAGGACTATCTTATACTTAGGAGTAGTTAAAGATTGAGCACATTTGGAAATCTAAAGTGTGGCTTACGGTATATTATACTTAAATCATGGTCTGATGGTAAAGGTACCATGAAAATCCTTAGCATCATGTCTAATACATAGTATACAGTCTCAAGATTTTGAAGAATATATAATGACTTCCCAATGCTTAGCACATCAAATGCTCATTCTCACCTTAATTCCTTTCTTCACGTATCCCTTGTCTGGACTGTATTCCTTTCTCTTTTTAAGACCCTTCACAAGGCCTGCTGTCACAAGACTTAACCATCAGAATCTCACTCTCTTGAACTACTTATGGCACTGATTATGTATACCTTATGGCCTTTGACCATGGACTATCTTATGTTCTCTGATAATTTCATGACTGTATGCTTCCTGATGATAATATAAATTCCTGAGGGTACAGTGTCTTATAATATTCCTTAAAAGTCTAGTACATTAGCACAGTTTTTAGTTTGTATTAGGTGCTCAATTAATACTAGTTGAACTGAATTTAGTTGTGACTACCAAACCTTAAAACTTAAACCCTTAATTTCTTACAGGATCCAAATCTTGGTTCTGCCTTGGTTAAGGCACTTTCCCTCTGTTGATCTCAAATACTTCATCTATAAAACGAAGGGGGATGATCTTTAAGGTCACCGCTAGCTTGAAATCTATGAACCTTTGTTCTTAAGAAGTAGGGAACCAAAGTCAATGGATACTCTATCCTTGAGAATATGCTGATTATGCCAACATGGCCCACCCTAAGGTAGGCATGGCATCTAAGCACTCAAGAGGTTACAGAATAACAAAGTGTCTTTGGGCTTAATCTGCCGAAACTTGGTTTCCTCCTGTGTAAAATAGGAATAATAATACCTTTCCTCACTACTTACAGAACTATTCTGAAGATTAAGTGATTGAAAGGGCTTTTTCAACTTTAAAGCATCATAAAAATATGAAGCACCACCAATTCTGTGAATGAAGATACTCAAGAAGAGGGTGGATGATTTGTCCAAAAAATTGTGTATGAGGTTCCAGATAGGGTATGAATTATGTTAATAACCTATGAAGGCCCATCCCTCTCTGATATTCTACTATTCCACATATTATTATGTGGATCCATTATTAGAGGTATGCATTTAAAAGGGATTTATGCCCTCTGCATTATTAGGTAATTTTTTTTTCTTTGATTTGAATTGCAGTGTAGTTTTAATTCAATTATAGAATTTTATACATGTAAGCAAGATTTGTCTTTAAATCTTGTAATTTTAATCTCGCTGTGATCTTAGGAATATTAATAAGAATTATTACTAGGTTTGAGAGATAGAAATGTTGTACATATGATTTCATTGAATATTCCCCTTGAAAAATAACTATTAATGAAGATGGGTACCTTGCCTAACTCAAATTAAGGTTAAGTTGCCTGGGGTCACACAACCAGTATGTGTCAGAAGGGACATTCGAACACCAGGTCTTCCTGACTTCACGGTCAACTAACTGTTTACTGTGCCAGAGGTGAAACTATTTAATCATGAAAATTGACTCAATACAGTTTACATTTCATCTCTTCAGAGGTTTCAAGTTTGTATTCTGATGCCCTTATCCTGGCTTACCAAGTTAAACAACAAAAAGGCATAAAAGGCAAATAAGAATAAAATACCATGGGCTAGGGACTGGATCTGTGATTTTATTGAAGTTCAGAGCACCCAGTGAAACTTTTCTACCGATAAAGAGTGGCACCTTCTCTGCAATTTTTAAAAGTCAGTGCCTACAGCACTGAGAGGTTAAGTTATTTGCTCAAGGTCACACAGTCAGTATATGTCAGAGGTAGGGCTTGAACAAAGGTCTAAAGCCAACTCTATTCACTATGCCATGATGCTGCCAAAACAGCACCTTTGCCTTCTTACCAAACCCCTTGATTGTTTTTTCATCTGTTTGTGAATCTATATATATCATCTTTATTGATAATAGAACCCAGTGCATAAGGTATATCTTGAAAGATCACTCTACAGTAAAAATTTCTTCATTTAGTAGAAAGGTTAGTTATAGTTAATTCTTATATCACAACTGACACACAAGTGCAAGGTTGTTGGGTTTTTTTAAATGATTAAATCAGTTTCTCTTTTTAAAATTAGGAAAATTGCTAAATTGACAAAATTAATTGTGTATGTTAATATGTGGAGCAACTAGGTGGTGCAGTGCATAGAGCACTAGGCTTGGAATGAGAAAGACTCAATCTTCATGAGTTCAAATCCAGTTTCAGGCATTTACTTACAATGTGACACCCTGGGCGAATCACTTAACCTTGTTTGCCTTAGTTTTACTTATCTGTAAAATGAGCTGACAAAAGAAGTGGCAGTTCGCTCCAGTATCTTTGCTATGAAAACCCCAAATGAGATCACAAAGAGTCAGGCACAACTGAAACAAATGAACAGCCACAGCATGTTGGTATATACACTTGCAGTAATACATTAGTAATTTTGGAGGGAAAAAGCCAGGAAGTCTTTTTGATTAGTAAAAACATTGTTGAAATTGTAATAGATTGCATGGTTATATTTCAAATGCTGCATTATTAAAGATGTAACGAGTACCTTAAGGTGAGTTACTAGAGAGATTGTTATTTATAAAAGATTTGCAGATAAAGGATGTAGAATAAGTATCTCTTGAATTACTGCAAAGTATGAATTAGTAGGATCATAGATTTTGAGTTGGAAAGGACCTTAGCATCTATTTTGTCCATCCTCTTGAATTTACAGATGAATTAACTGAAATTCAGAAAGGTTAGGTGACTCAAATTAATGAGTTGCTGTATATATAAACGAATTTAACAGGATAATCCTTAGAAAGGTATATGAGTTATAGCTTCTGGGTTCTTTAAAGGCCCTTCCAACTCTCGAGCTGTGATCCTGTGGTTTTTGTTTTTGTTTTTGTTTTTTTAATCTGTAATTTCTGTACAGTTTTGTGTTTAACATGTTAGTTAAGCATGTTAGAAAGCAGCTAGTTGGCTTAGTGGAAAGAATGTTGTACCTGGATGACTTGAGTTAAATTCTGCCTCAAATATTTGTTATTTGTGTTATTGCTGAGCAAGTTACTCAACCTTATTTTCCTCATCTGCAAAATGAGAATAGCATCCTATCTCATTGGTGTGAAGATCAAATGAGGATAACATGTAAAATGCATTGCAAATCTTAAAGCACTATATAAATGTTAGATTTATTGTCTTGTGATTCCTTACTTTGCTGTTGTATGGTATATTGAAATATTTCATTGGACACCCTTCTCAGTATAGATGGGCCACTTACTCTTTCTCAAAAATCCTTCCATACTTTCTCATTCTATGTGAGTCTTTTCAGGGTTCTTCCATAGCATATATCCACCCAGTATGTCAGAAGCCTGATTCTTATAGGTCATTTTTACATTTTATGGGTCCAGTGGAGCTCTCTTGACTGTTATCTCTTGATCTGTATGGCCTTATAATTTTAAAACTGTTTAAGTGAGTAATACTCTCATGAAATCTTTATTTATTGCTTTTGATTTTAAGGACTTTTTGGTTTACTTTTTATTTTTAAACCATATTTAAAGTGGTAATTTGTGATTTCCTCCTGTCATTACAGTTTCTATAAAGTCTAAACATTCATTTTTTTTTCCCCTGTTAGAAACCAGTTGTAATATCAGTGGAGGGGGGGGGTGGCTAGGTGGTACAGTGGATAGAGCACTGGCCCTGGAGTCAGGAGGACCTGAGTTCAAATCCAGCCTTGGACACATAACACTCACTAGCTGTGTGACTCTGGGCAAGTCACTTAACCCCAGTTGCCTCACCAAAAAAATATATAATCAGTGGAAAGTCAGGCACAAGGTAAAAATCAGGATTAAAATAATACAGCGTAATTTTAATAGAAAAATATGATTCTGGAACTCTCTATTGTAATTGTTTTCCTAATCTAGTGTATTTTCATTATCAGGGTTAACATTAAGCATCATTAGTTTTCTATATGACACTTTGTATTCTTTTTTCCTATGCAGCCTATATACTCCTATTAGCATACTGAACTCTTATTTACCATGAAACTTCTGTTTAAAAGCCTACAGACTCCCTACACTTTTGTTAATTTTGAAATACTGGATACATAATAGGCACTCAGTAAAACTTGATACTTGAGCAATTATTCTGAACAACCCTCTGCAATATAAGTTGATACTGGAGCTTGGCTCAAAGAAATTGAACAGCAGGCAGCATTCTCAGGACCAAAGGTAAAAAAGTTGGCCACAAAAATTGCTGCTAAAAGAGCTAACAGAATTTAGGCCCATTAGTGTTAAGATTATAGAAAAATTATAGTACCAATCCGTGCTCCTAAAAATGTAGTTAGAATACTGTGTCACATTTTAAGAGAAACATTTACAGGCTATCATGTGACTAAAGGAAATGAGGGATCAAGAAAGTTGATTATACATGAGATTGTAGCTAGAAAAGAAAAGATCAAATTAGAAACTTTTGCAGATAGTGGAAGAACTGTCTGGCATATAGTAGGCACTTAATAAATGTGAATTGATTGACAATTGTTGCTGCAAAAGTCCAGTGGACAAAAAATTACAGGGAATCAGATTTTGGCTTACTATTAGAACCTTCTAAAAGACAGAACAGTATAGTAATGGAAGTGGTTGCTTCGTGAACTAATGAATTCTCTATTCTTAGAAGTATTAAAGTAGAAAAGGAATGGCTATTTATATGGGGGATGATATAGAAAGAATTTTTCTTTGTCCATGAGAAGCTTCCTTCTATAGAATTATGCAGTTCCATACAAGAAAATTTTTCTTTGCAGTTTCCATACAAGACCTGACTTTTCTAGAGACTGAGGTTGTTAAGAAAGCTAAACTTGAGCCTGAAGGATAAAAGACGGACTAGTGTTATAGTGAAACTTACAGTGAAAACAAGGAAACCTGGAAGACTGTTTATATTTAAATTACTGTTAAGCTAGTTGAATAACTTAACCTGGAGATTTATTCATACTATCATTATAATTTAGCTATACCACTTTGATTATATACTTTTATTTGACATAGTCTTACTGCTGGTTCCCAAATTCAGTGACTTCAGTATTGTGTCAAAGTTTTTCTCTCTATCCTAGTATCTGCCTGCCAGCCGTCATCCTCAGTCTTCATAATTTTAATCCCTTGAACATACTGTCCACATAATTCCTCAGCCTTTTCTCTTCTAACTTCTTCCCTTTACCACTTCAACTACACAGCAACATGGTACCTTTTATTGTATATTGTAGACCAGGCCTACAGGACAGCTAGGTGGTGCAGTGGATAGAGTGTTGAGCCTGGAGTCAGGAAGACTCATCTTCCTGAGTTCAAATCTGGTCTCAGACACTTATTAGCTCTGTGACCCTGGACAAGTCACTCCACCCTGTTTGCCTTAGTTTCTTAAATGGCAAATCACTTCAGTATCTTTGACCACAAAATCCCAAATGGGGTCACTAAGAGTCAGACGTGACTGAACAACAGCAAGTCCAGGCCTGTCTCAAGTTGATCTAGTGGTTCTGGTTCAGAATTGTACTGAAATAAATTACTCATAGTCCATCTTAACACTTAACAAAAGGAACTTTACTTAGCTATAACACGGAAAGGTATTTCAGCAAAGATACAGTATTGATTCAGTTGGGTGCAGTTTCTCTGCCCTTGTATGTGTCATTGTGGTATGCAGGGATCAAGGGAGTTGCTTCTGACTTCTCAAGTACTGCCTTTTGTACTTAGGCTACTAGGAAACTATACCAGTGGCATAGTCTCTGCTAGGCCAATTAAGTCTTAAGGATAGTTTCCTTACGTACCTTTGAAGAAAAAACTTACCTAGCCAGGGTGGAATAGACCCTTCACAAAATAAAGTGCAGCTTCTGTGGCAGGGGCCTTAGTAGGTATTGCTTCAACCAGTTGCACTTATTTTATGAAATTTACTGACATTATTTCCAGGATCTTTGAATTTTGAAATTCTCTGACCACAAACTTCTCTTCTTTCACAGTCTCCTGCCCTTCTCCTCCCTCCCTTTTCTCTCTTATAAATGTTCCTTTGCCACATTCTGATAACCATTTCTGTTATTCCTCTCAATTTATATTAGTAGACAGAATTTTCTCACCTAGGAGTTCCTTATACCAATAATCTCTGTCCTTTTTGTGCCCTACTCTGGCTTCACTCCCTTCTGTTCATAAGCCTGATCTTCTTGTTTGTCACTTTTAATAATTAAGTGGCTTCCACTCAAGAATGTGTCACACAGGAACTTTCACATCCCTGACTCTCTAATTTTTCACTGGATAATCACCCACTAGTAACTGATTACTCTAGTACTGTGTCTAGGCTGCTGAGCATCAACAAAATTAGTAATATAAATGGAGCTGATTCCACCTACTATTTATTTAGTTGTAAACCTCAACTAATTGCTGCTCAGCAGTTTTCTTATATACCCCTATTGAATTCCCATGTTGAGGAACTGTTGTGAAAAGATCTATATAGATATTCTTTCCTTAGTCCATCAATGATACTCTTACTTTTCACTCCTTCTTACAGGTATCTTGGAATACCCTAGTTAGTTCTAAAATGCTATTCTACTTTCGGACAGATGTGTAATTATTAGGAATTCTTCCCTTATATCTAGCCAAAAACTGTAGCTCTTAGATCTGTCCTTTCAAGCCAAGGGCGCATTCTTCGTGAGTTGCATGTCTTAGGACAAAGTTTTGTATGCCCTGCCAACATCATACAGTAAGTACTATTTTTAATAACATTGGTGTTAGTAATCTAGTAATTTCATTAATGTGAATTCTCCCAAAGATATAGATCACAGCATTTTAATAGTTTTTTTTAATATTTTTGTAACTATTTCAATATGATTGATTTCCTTTGGGATCCTACATGTTTATTTTATGCATTTAAAAAATATTATCCTGATAAGGCATACATAGGCTTTATCATACTACAAAAGGAGGTCCATGACAGAAAAACAGGTTAATCCTAGAGAATACTTTTCCTCTAGATCACTGATCATTTTGTGGCAGTATGGCAAAAATTAGGTCTAGACCATCTGCCCATACCCTATACCACAGTAAACATCAAAATGGATATAAGACCAAAATATTAAGAATCATGCTATAAAAATGAGAGAATTCAAATTAGGTACCTTTCACAGTTATGGCTAGGGAGTGAATTCTTAGCCAAATAAGAGAGGACAGTTACCAAAACTAAAATAATTTTCACTACATTGAACTAAAAATTTTTTGCATGAAGAAAATTAGTGCAACTTTGGCAAGAAGGGATATGATCAACTGGGGGAGATCTATCTAATGTTTCTGGAGAGTCTGATATTCAAGGCATGTAAGCATTTAATCTGTATAGAACCAAAAACCATTTCCTAACTGATAAATGGTCAGAGGATATGAACAGTTCTCAAAAGAAAAATTGCAAATCATTGGCAACCATATGAAAAAAATGCTCCAAAGCACTAATAAGAAGAGGAATATGAACCAAAACAACTTCTAAGGTTTCATCTCATTCTCAGCAAACTGGCAGTGAGAAGAGAAGGGAATAATCAGTGTTGGAAAGGTTATAGAAGGGTGGGTGCATTAATGCATTGTTAGTGGAACTGAATTAGTTCTGCCATTCTGGAAAAGTTTGGAATTATGGGAAGAAAGCGTCAAAAATGCTAACATGCATATACTTTAAGAAGGTCAGTGACAAAAAGAGAGACCTCATATATACCAAAGTACCTGTTCCAGCACTTTTTGTAGTAGCAAGGTACCAGAAGCAAAGTAGATGACCATTGATGGTGGGGAATGGCTAAACAAGTTGTGATATGTGAATGACACATACAGTAATATTGTAAGAAACAGTGAAATTGGGAAAACTTATATGAACTGAAACAAAGTAAAGTAAATGGAATTAGAAAAATGATGACTATAAACAATTTAAGTGGAGAGAACAACAAAAGAATTCAAACAATACTGAGAAGTTATAATGGCCAGTCTTCTCTAAGAAAAGAAGATAAACTCCCATGCTTTTCCTCTCTTTTTATTCTTTATCATAAGAGACAACCATCCAGGAGAAGAAAATGAAGGAAGTATACATTGGGCAATGTAGGAGATGTAAAAACAAAAGATTTTAAATAATTATTTTGTATTCGTCAGTGGAGCCCTTAGTATCTTTCTTCTCAGTAAACGATTGGTCTATTTTCTGAATAATGTCGTATACACGATCCCTTCAATGAAAGTATACATTGGTAATAAATTGTAGCCTTTATTTCTGACCAGCATTGATCTCTCTCTTGCCCTTGGAGTCACCACAATTTTGATTTAGAGATTGTATTTAAATTCAACACCATCAGCTTGGCTGAAAAAAATGTGTTGTAGGTTTAGTTTCTGGTGCCAAAAAAAAATTACGTAGCAGCAAACAAACAACTTGTTCATACTGGTGGTCTTTTTTTTTTTTAACTTCAGAAAATAAAATTTTATTACAGCAACTCTGTGTACTCATTTGAGTTAATACAGTGATTTATGTAAATCATTAAAAAAATAAACCTTATGCTGAATTGGGAAAATGTAATGTAGAAGCACAAGAATTTGAAATCTTTTTTTTTTTTAAGACTTTTGGTTCTTTGGATTTTTAGGAAATAAAACTTTTTAGTTAACTTAATTGGCATGTGAAATTTCTTATCTAAAGTAGATTAAGTTAGCTACTACCTATCTGTATTATCACATACTGCTTGCCAAGTATCATTTATTTTGCTAACCCTGTTTCCTGAGGATAGCCACTCAATAAGAATGTTCTTAACAAGAGTATTCTTCACCTTCTATGTAGCTGATTAAAAACTTATAGCTTATGGAGCCATTTTTCATGCCTCAGAAATTCCCAGAAGTTTCTTTCCTATCTGAATTGGTTCAGAAATAAAAAATGCCCAGTCCTATCTAGTCAGAATATCTTGATAATGCTCATGTCATCTTTGTTAGTAGCATAGACATCACATGAAAATGATCCAAATCACTTTGAATTTCACTTTTATAAATAACACAGTTTAAACTAGCAATTAATATTTTATTTGTATATCTTTTAGGACATTTCTGATTCATTTGCATCACTGAAGAGCATCTCTAGAAGAGGAAGGAAAAGATGGGTGTGAAAACATTTACTCATAGTTCCCCTTCCCACAGCCAGGAGATGCTTGGAAAGCTAAATATGCTTCGAAATGATGGACATTTCTGTGATATCACTATTCGTGTCCAGGACAAAATCTTTCGAGCACACAAGGTGGTACTGGCAGCTTGCAGTGATTTCTTTCGCACCAAACTTGTTGGCCAAGCAGAGGATGACAGCAAGAATGTATTGGATTTGCATCATGTGACAGTCACTGGATTTATACCCCTTTTGGAGTATGCTTATACAGCAACTCTGTCAATTAACACAGAAAATATTATTGATGTCTTGGCTGCAGCCAGCTATATGCAAATGTTTAGTGTTGCCAGCACCTGCTCAGAGTTCATGAAATCAAGCATTTTATGGAATACACCCAACAACCAACAAGAAAAGGGACTAGATGCTGGGCAAGAAAACAATTCTAACTGCAATTTTACCTCTCGAGATGGTAGTCTTTCTCCAGTGTCTTCAGAATGCAGTGTGGTAGAAAGGACCATTCCTGTCTGCCGAGAGTCCCGGAGAAAGCGTAAAAGCTACATAGTTATGTCTCCTGAAAGTCCACTTAAGTGTAGCACACAGACAAGTTCTCCCCAAGTGCTAAATTCTTCAGCTTCCTATTCAGAGCCTAGAAACCAACCAGTTGACTCTTCCTTAGCTTTTCCTTGGACTTTTCCATTTGGAATTGATCGAAGGCTTCAGTCAGAGAAGGTTAAACAGGTAGAAAATCCCAGGACTTTAGAACTACCGGGCCCATCTGAGGCAGCTAGAAGAATGACTGATTATGTGACATGTGAGAGTACAAAGGCTAATTTGCCTCTGGTTACTGAAGAGGATGTACGGGTCAAAGTGGAAAGGTTAAGTGATGAGGAAGTTCATGAGGAAGTGTCCCAGCCTGTCAGTGCATCTCAGAGTTCCCTGAGTGATCAGCAAACAGTGCCAGGAAGTGAGCAAGTTCAGGAGGATCTTCTAATTAGTCCCCAGTCTTCTTCTATAGGTATAATGTCTTTTGTATTTTTACATGTTGTAATACTATAGCTGTTGATAATGGCCGTTACTGTCATGCATTATTGGGAATATGTGGGATTTTTTCTTTTGTTGTTGACCAGTTCGCTACCAGTTGTATTTGTTACTAATTTGTTATTTTAAAAGAAAGTGCAAATGAGTGGATTTTTATGGAACAGTAGCAGAGAGTAGAAAGGAAGTAACAGTAAGGTTTCAAGCATGACTGAATACCATAATCATAGAGTGAAAAAAAATTCAGTAAGTCTTTAAGTGGGACATTTCTTCAAAAAAAAAATCCTTATGGATCATAGATTTAGACTTATGCAGTACTTTTGTGCTTATTTTGACTAGTTACTTCATTTTTCATATGAGGAAGTGTTAAGTAAATTTGCCCAAGGTCACCCAATTAGTAAATTACATAAATGAAGAATTTTAACACAGATCTTCTGTGTACCAGCATTCTGTTCACATTACCTTTGTCACTGGTATTTCAGATCGGTAATTGTTGAGTGACTATGTGCCAAGTACTTATCTAGAAGTTGTAGAGAATACAAAGTAATATAAGAAATAGTTCCTGCACTCAGGGAATTTACAGTCTTTTGGAGGATGCAAGTCATAGATATGTGAAAGACTAAATTTAACAGTACAAGCATTAAATACAAAAACTAAAACATTAGTCAGAAAACTATATGCTTACCAAGTAAATGAAATAGGGATAATGAGTGGAACAGATTGGCCAGAGCAGAGAGTTTTTTGTGGGGAGTAGTGTGAGATAAGGCTTAAAAGATAAGTTGTTGCTGTATTACAGAGGGCCTTATTACCAGACTCAGGAATTTGGACTTTTTTCTAGAACAGTAGAGAGCCTAATTGTTGATCTCCTTTTCCTCTCCCCCCCCTTTTTTTTTGCCCTTTGAAGCAAAAGAATGACACGTGAACATTGTTTAGAACCAGTTAGAAAGACAACAGTCCAGCTGTAAGATGGTAAAAGACTTGAACTAGAGTGGGAACAATATAATTAGAGAGGACAAGATGGATATATAACATTATAAAATAAGATTTCCTAAGACTTGTTGATTGGATATGCATAATAATGATAGTTCACTGGAGAAAGCTTAGAGGCAAAGAATTTAACTTTAGGGAGCATTTGAGGAGTGACAGAAACTAAATCAGCAAAGGAAACAAAAAAAGGAGTGAACCAGAAAAATTGAAGGAGAATTAGAATAACGTAATGTAATGGATGCCAAGAGTGATCAGTTTGAAAGAGAAAGTTGTTGGTCAACAGTCTTAAAAATTACAAGAGAGCCCAAGGAAAATGAGAACTAAGAAGTCATCGTTAATTTTAGTTTCTGGTATTTTCATTATCAGTCATCTTTTAACATCCTGCTTGGGAATTTGGCTCAAAATATCTGCTCAAGATGGCATAGTGGGAAGAGTGCTAGGCTTTGAGAAAAGAAGACCTGGCTTCAGATACCACCTCCCACATTCAACAAGCTAGGTGACACTGGTTGGGCAAGTCATAAAACCTCTGTGGGCCTCAGGCAACTTCCAAAGATTTTTCAACTCTTTGTAAACTGGTTGAAGTGTTTATTTGGGGAGGGTGTTCCCAAAATTGGGAATTTCATATGCTGAAATCATAGCTTATTTATGTATTTACCCAAGAATTTCTGGTCTTTCTTTTTTTTTAACTCCTCTGCCCAGGGCCTCACTTTCTCATTACCAGTATTGCTTTTGTCCCTACCACTACTAAAACATAACCAGTGACTTCTTTATTTCCACATCAGTTTGATGTCCTTTTCTCATGCTCATTTGACCTCTCTGCCTTTAAACTCTATTGACAATCATTGACAATCACATTGTCCATTGTGGTTTTCAAGATATACTTCTTACTTTTGTAATTATACTTCTTTCCTAGTTGTTCTTCTTGAAGAACACAAGAAAGATCCCTAACATTCTGTTCTTGGCCCTCTCTTTGCACTTTCCCATGACATCTCCACCATTTCCATATATTCTGTTGTCATATAGTTAACTCAGTTTAATTCAATACACAGTAATTGTTCACCCCCTTGCAGTATACTGCATTAGATTCCCATAACTGTATCTCTTGTCCAAATTTTTGACCTGATATCCAAACCAAGTTTCCTTGACTCAGTGAACTAACCTTAGTCCTTTACTGGTCAGCATTTTTTTTTAATTGGTGACTTGAATAAAGACATAGAGGGCATATTTGTCAGATTTGATGATGATACAAAACTGGGGGAAATAACATGGTGGTTAACGTTCAGGATTCACAAAGATCTCCAAAAATGAGATTAAGAGACTGAATCTAATTAAATAAATGTAATATGTTTAATACTTGGTTTTCAAAAATTCATTTCACAGGCATAGAAAGTACCACTGAACTTTGAAAAAGATTTAGGGATCTTAGTGGTCTACAAGTTACAAGTCACTGATATGAAATGATAGTCAAAAAAATCTAAAAAAATCTAATGCTCTTCTAATAGAGATATAGTATATAGAATGAAAGAGATGATAATTTCTTCATATATTCTGCCCTGATCATACCAAAGTAATAGTCTTTAGTTATGGGTGCCAGTTTTAAGAACTACTAGACATTATATCCGAAGAAGAAAACAGGATGATAGGCCTAAGTACAAAAATAATGCAGAAATCAGTTGAAAGAAATGGGGAAATTTTAACCTAAAGGAGAGAAAACCTGAGAATTGTCTTCAAATATTTGAAGGGCTGATATATGGAAGAGAAATTAAGCTTGCTTTTTGCCTCAGAGAGCAAAACTAGGAATAATGGGTTGAAGTTGCAAAGAGACAAATTTAAGCAGGTATAAGTGAAAGATTCTGTATTAAAACTATCCAAAAGTGGAATGGAATCCAAAAGTAGAAAGTTGTATTTCACTGTTCAACCATAGAGTAGGTAATTGCTTATTTGGCATGTTGCAGCAGATATTCTTGTTTAGTTGTTGTTTGGATAAATGGACTTTAGGCCTCCTCATCTCCCACCTTCTTAAAGGAACTATGTCAGAGGTGCCACTATTTTCATTGCTTGAGGTTTTTGATGTTTGGCTTTTTATACCATAGATATTTTACTATATATTACAAAGCACCAACATTTCCCCTTTCTGCCCCTCCCCCCCCCCCCCCCCCCCCCCCCCCCCCCACACACACACACACACACACACACACACACACACACACACGCGCGCGCGCGCATATTCTTTAACTTGTCTTCCCCACAGACTCCTTCTTTGTCACAAATCTGTTCTCTGAAATCAGTATTGGTTGTTGCCTGTAGTCTAAGTTCAACTGCCTTTGGATTTGGAGTCAGGAAGACCTGAATTCAAATCCTGTCTCACACTAACAGTGTGACTTCAGGCAAGTCATTTACTCTCTCTCATCCTCTCAGTTTCCTTATCTGTAAAATAAGAATAATAGGACAGTTAGGTGGTGTGTGGATAGAGCACTGGGACTGGAGTTAGGAAGACTCATCTTCCTGAGTTCAAATCTGGCCTCAGATAACTTACTAGCTGTGTGACCTGGGCAAGTCACTTAACCCTGTTTGCCTCAGTTTTTTCATCTGTCAAATGAGCTGGAGAAGGAAATGGCAAACCACTCCAGAATCTTTGCCGCTGGAATCACGAGGAGTCAGACGCAACTGAACAACAACAGTTAGCATCTACTTTTCAGGGTTGTTGTGAGGATAAAATGAGGTATTTTTTAAATGCTTTGCAAATTGTGAAAGTGCTATGTAAATGCTAGTTATCATCATCATCAATTTGCATTATTTTTGTCATTGTATATATTCTTCTAATTCATCTTTCTTCACTCCAAACCACTTCATATAAGATTTCCCATGCTTCCCTGAATCCCTTATCTTGATTATTTCTTGGTAATATTCCATTCAATTCATTTTATATGCAACATTTTATTCAACCATTTCATAAATGATGGGTAACCACTTTCTTTCCAGTGTTTTACTAAAAGTGCCATTATGGCTATTTTGTCATATGTAGCTTCTAATTCTTTCTGTGACCCCTTTGGAGAATATAGCACTATCATTTTTTCTGTTACTTTTGTTCAAAATCTTGGTATTGTTTTTCACTCTTCTCTGTCCTTCACCCTCCAAGTCACATTGATTTGGTCTCACATTTCTCCTGCATCTTTCATATCTTCTGTTCCCACTCCCCCTAGTCTAATATGAGCCCTTATTCTCATTCACCTAAATTGTAAATTCCTTTAGAACAGGTACAGTTCATTTTTGTTGTTATCCCCAGGACCTAGCACATTACCTTGCAACACATAATTGATACTTAATAAGTGCTTGTTGAATTTGTCCTTTTTTAAAATGCCTTTTATTTTGATACAGTAGACAAGCAACCTCCTTTACAAATTACGTTCTCCCCAGTTAGTATATGACTGTTAATACAAGGAAAAGATGTGTCCTCTAGCTTTAATGGTATGATACTAATGTTGACCATTGTATTTGACCATTATTTTTTTTTGCTTTTCATTGTCTTCATAGTTCTTCATAGTTCATCATGCCTTAAAGTATAATAATTTTCTATTGTATTCATAGTTCATTCAGCCATTCCCTAATTGTTGGACATGTTTTTGTCTCCAGCTTTTTGTTACAGATAATGCTACTGTGAATATTTTTGCATATATGAATTTTTCTTGCTCTCATTAATCTCCTCTGGGGTATTGTCCCAGATTGTGGAATCTCTAGGTCAAAGGGTATGAACAATTTAATATCCGTTCTTATATAATTTCAAGTTATTTTCTAGAGTAGTTGAACCAAGTTACAGTTCCAGAATTGGTAAACTCATATGCTTTTCTTCCCACAAACCTTCTAATAATGGCTTTTCCTGCCTTTTTTACAGGAAGCTAGGTGGCACAGTGGATACAGTGCTGGGCCTGGGGTCAGGAAGACCTGAGTTCAAATCCAGCCTCAGACACTAGCTTAAATCTGAACAAGGTTAACTTCAGTTTGCTTCAGTGATAATGGGAGTGATAATAACAGCATCTACCTGGCTGGGTTGTTGAAATAATATTTATAAAAATGCTAGCACAGTACCTGGCACATAGAAGTCATTATATAAATGTTTATTGCCTCTTGTCCTCTTTGCTCATTTGATTGTGAGGTGATTTGGGATTCTTTGTCATCCACTCTGTGCTTGTTCCAGTTTGTCCTCCTCAGTGCTGCCAGATTTTCCATATATAAGGACCTAATAATGTTACTCCCATTCAAAAATCATTTAATGGCTTCCTATTGCCTACCAAATGAAGTTCAAAATTAAGCCTGGTGTTCAATGTACTTCACAATCTGAATAATTTTTTTGTATTTCCCTTAGCACATGGCAGAACAGCCATGTAGTACATGCTTAATAAATGTTTTTTTGAAGTGCAGTAACCTCAAACACAAAGTATTTGTTTATGTTTACCTAGGATATTCAGAAGGTTAGAATCGTATCTTTTTTGTTTGGTTGGTTGGTCGGTTTTTTGTTTTGTTTTGTTTTTTGGCTAGGCAATGGGGTTAAGTGACTTGCCCAGGGTCACACAGCTAGTAAGTGTCAAGTGTCTGAGGTCAGATCAGGGAAAGGGAAAGGGGAGAACAAAAAGATTCTTTTGACCTGAAGATACCTTTGGGACCTCCAGAAAAAAACTACATCATGAATACTTATTTCAGTACTTTTAAGGATCATTAGTTTTGAAACCATTGGATATTAGTATTCCTTCCATCATGGATACAGCTTAGTAGATAATAAATTATCACCCTGTAGCCACCCTGTTGATGAATGTTTAAACCTAGATATGCTTGTCCTTATATGACAGACATACAGTCCATAACAGAATCCACACCCAAAGCCTTTTCAGCTTATTTTTCAGAGATTATCAGTCTTCATTTTGGTGGTATAGCCATCATAAAACCCAAGATAAGTTATGCAATGAACTATAAGAAATTCTCTTAATTAGGTTTGATCCTTTTAGAACTGGGGAAAAAAATTCTTAACAGCATACAAAAGTTGAATATCTTTCTAAATAATGGTGTGAAATGTCATTTTTTTCTGGCATTTCACTGAAACTCAGAGCAAATGTTTCAAGTTCTTCTTGAAATAATTAAGCAGAGTTGATAGATATAAGTAAATATAGGTGATACCCCATTATAGTAAATACCATTAAAAGAATATATTCTAATTAAAATAATTTGCCCTACCCCATCTCATAGTTACATCATTGTTTTATGCTAACGAGACAAGGAAATCTTTAGAGCAAATAATAAAGTGTGTAAGAAATGCTTTTTCTGCTTTCATTTTCTCTTCTTACCTCATTCACACCACTTGCCACCACCATCACCAACAACAAAAAAACCCTGCCTTAACTACCTTAACAGTATTCAAACCTAAATATTTAACAGTATACAAAGATTTCCAGGAGCTTAGAAGAGGAAAGAAGTTGGGATCACGTGTATATCACACTTTTTATTTATGTTCAGAGTACTTCATTTCAACTAAATAATGTATGCTAGGCCCTAGGGATACAAAGACTAGGAAAACAGTATGTACATATATAAGCATATACTGAATAAATGAAAAGTAATTTGGGAGCAGCAGGGGAGCCCTAATAATTGGAGGATCAGGAAGGAGGGCCTTCTTTAGGAAGTGGCGCTTGAGCTATTATTTAAAGAAAGCTACAAATTCTACAGGCATAGAGGGAGAGCATTCCAAGCATGAGTGACAACCAATGCAAAGACAAAGAGGCAGGAGATGGAATGTCATACAGAGGAAAGTTTGGGCTGTAGAGTTTGTTTGGGGAGTAATATGAGATCAGCATGGAAAAGAATAGATTATATCCAGATTTTGAAGGTTTTAGAAGCAATTGAGAGACATTAAAGCTTCTTGAGCAGGTCAGGGGCAAAGTCAGATATTTTGGAAATATCAATTCCTGTGGCTGTGTAGAGGATGAATTGGAAAAGTCAGGGAAGACATGAGATCAAGAACCTAATTGGAAAGTTTTTTTGGAGGTTCAGTTGAAAGGTGATAAGGTCCTGAACATAAGGTATGTCTGTATGAGTGGACAAAACAGGGTACATGTCTTGGATATAGAATCAATACGATTTACCAATTCATTGGATACGGAAGATATAGGAGAAGGTAATGTGTGAGGTAATAAATTTAAACAACCAATTGATGGTGTCATTGGTAGAAATATAGGATTTAGGAAGACGATGGAGGTAGAGTTTTGGGGGTGCAAAGGTAGTGAGCTCTTTTTTTGTTGAATTTGAGATGATGGTAACCGTATAATGACACTACACAGGTAGGTAGTTGGTGATGTAGGGTTGCAGCTTTGAGGAGAGAAAGAAGCTGATGTGTAGATTTGGGAGTCATTTATATAGATGATAATTGAACATATGGGAGCTAATGAGTTCAAGAATGGAAAGACCAGAGAAAGAAGACCCAAGACACAGCCCTGGGGACACTTTGAAAAGGGGATAGAGAGGGAAAAGGATCCAACAAAGTATACTGAAAAGTTATGTTTAAGTATAGAGGAAGAGAGCCAGAAAAATGTACTGTTAAGAAAACTCAAAGAGGAGGTTGTAATCAAAAAAGGAGGACTGAGCAGAGGTCATTAGATTTAGCCTTAAAACTCCCTAGAGAAAATATTGCTGGGAATCACCTTTTGTATCCAGTTCCTTGGTGACTGAATACAAGGAAAATGCTGAATATGAAGAGAGAAGTCAAGGAGGGCTCTTAGAGATATTGAGCTCGAGGGATTAGAATTGTGGTACTGTAAAAGTAATTTCTAACAAAGTATTCATTATCTGAAATTCCAATACAATGCAACAATTTGATTATCTATGGAATTCATTATGATGATAACCTTAACTTCTGTGTTAAACCATGATAATTTTTCTTCCCCTTTGCTTCCTGTAAGGATACCTTTAAAGCCAAAGTATCTCCTGGCCTGGGATAGGAAAAGAAAAATTAAATTTGACATGTTTTGAAGTCTCAGACCATTAGACTTAGCACATATAGATATTCAGTCAGAAGATAAGTAGGAGAGGACATTAGAGTTAAGAAGACCTGTGTTCGGATCCCACTTCTGACGTTTAATAATTGTATATGACCATGGGCAAATCCCTTCATATCATTAAGCCTTAGTTTCCTCAATTGTAAAATACGTACAGTCCTTCACAGGCCTGTTGTGAGGGTTGAATAAGATAATATATGCAAAGCATTTGCAATTATGAAATGCTAACTGCTGTTATTGAGTATAAATCATTTTTGTATAATAGTGGTTAAGAAAAAAAGCAGAGGTAATAATGTGAAGATGAGATTAGTCTACAGAAGACCATTTTACATTTCATTAGCATCAGCTATGAGTCAGATTGGTGAGGGTAGGTAACAAGGTTGTGGTAAAAAGAAGCTGGAGCTTCCCTAGGGCACAATCTAGAGACATTTCTAGCACTGCCTTCTGTCAGAGTAAGAAAGGTATATGAGAAACAAAATAATCATAAAACCAGGAAATGAAGATTAGCCTAACCCAGATTACCTGACCACACATGTTTTTTGAGCTAGGAGATTCCAGCCTACTGCACTTGTAAAGCAAGTTGTCTTCCCTAACCCAGCTTACTTGTTTCACAAGAAGAAAGACAGTTGTCAAAATTCCACTCAAAATTCCACTCCCTATTTTTAGCAGCAGACTCCTTTGAGTAATCTAGAAAATTTTTGTTTTGATATTTTATCAAAATGCTATTTCATTAAAGTGTTATCTTCTGATCTAATAAAGTTCTGTTGAATTAAAATTGAATTATAAGCCTGACTAATGTGGTCCTTTTTTTTTTTTATCATCTCAGTTTGCTCTGTGATGAGAGTATGTATAACATCTGTTGTGTGGTTAAGGTTTGACAGATACCCTGATTTTATGTTGGGTTTTCTTTTTCTAAACTAAATTGGTTCAGAATGGTTTCTTTCTGGCTTCTGGTATATTTAATATGGATATGCATGTAAAAACAGAATGCATCTACTTTTTGACCACTCACCATCTCAGCTATATTTATAGGAAATACATAAGGGCCAAGAATTGGACAAGAAAGGATATATAGTAAGGGGAATAGTTCAAAATGATGCAATATTTGACCTCTCTTTTCAGTAAAATTAGACATGCTGATTCTGATAGCTAATTCACGTCTAAAAACATGACTAAGTTAATTCATATCTAAAAGAACTTGCTAGAATGTATTTGGCTCTTCTTCCTTGCAAGCATCATAACAAGCCTACCCTGATTCTCTGCCCAGGAACAGAAGCAGTTGTAGCAGTGCCTAAGAAATTTGTGAGCTAAAACTTTACATTACTTAGTTTTGCCTATTTGCAAAATCAAATATTATAGCACTTCATTTATGCAAGGATTACTTAACTGATGATCCCAACTAATTGGAACACAGCCAAAACCCAGGAAGTGTCTGAGCAATCAAATTAGATGTCATTTTCTATACTAAAGTTCATGAACTCTTTGTATAGGAGAGCTTTTCAGGCCCTCAAGCCTGTTTGTACATGTTTTAAACACAACTTTGGTAATCCTGGTTTTCTGTTTCTCAGTCCATAGCGAATTAGAAGCCAAATGGGGAGTTGGTATAGAGGAACATACTGGCAGCAGCAAGAAATGCTAGCTTAGTGAGGGAAAAGGTAAAACAGCTTCTAAAAACAGACATAACTCATAAACATTAGCAGTCTGCCATTGCATTTTAAGTGCAAAAATTTTTCTTTTACTGAGTCCATCACTGTATGAAAGCACCATAAGAGTGTCAGTTGTTACTAATTTGCGCCTTGCACTTAGTAGACATATTAATAAATGTTTTATTTCATTGACTTATGGCCTATTACACACTAAGAAATCTCTTACAAGTAACCCAATTAATTTTTCTTACTTTAAACATCTGATTGCGTATCTGATGGGCATTAACTTTTCTTCTTTACAGGCTCAGTAGATGAAGGAGTCACTGAAGGACTACCTACACTTCAAAACACCTCCAGCACTAATACTCACGCAGACGATGAAGATCGGTAAGGACAAACTTATTAGGATGCATAATCTTCCACTTCTACTCATTGGAGTTGCTACTGATCTCTGCCCATCCATACTTTCTGATCCTGTGCAGTTCTTGTTCATATAAGATCCTTTTAGATACTTGGGTATACATGCATCCATAAATTATGATAAGTTCTGCTCCATAACAGATGGTGCTAACAGTTTCATTGTATTTGTTTGTAAATTTAGTATTAGCCCAGTATAGGGAATTAATTATACTTCCTAGTACAGAATGTAATGCTAATTGGAAATGGTGAGCATAAAATAGTGGAGTTGTAGGGAAAGGTGTCAGGTAGCAGTCTCCAGGGCAGGAAATGTAAGTACTTAGGTAGGAGGACTTGTTATAGGTACTCTTGAATAATTTTTCCGCTTGAACCCAAGGATTTGTTTGAAGAGCACTATTTCTTTTCATAATGTTCTTTATCAAACATGGTTGTGGTTCCTGAAACATAATATTAAAAACTTTTTTGTTGGTGTTTATAAAATGGATCTTATTAGTTGACATAGAATTCAGTAGTGTTCCATTTTATTGGAAGAACATAGAGTAGATAAGAAAAATGTTAATTTATGTAAAATACTTAATCTTTTCAAAATTACACATTGAGTTATCTTTCTTGAAATTGTACTGTTTTCTGTGTGTGAGGGAGTAACACAGGAACTGAGCAGATAAAATATTCATTCATCAATTTAGCAAGCATTTATTAAGTGCTTACTTTTTGCCAGGCATTGTGTTAAGCACCAGGAATACAGAGGGAAAAAACAAATACTTCCTGCCCTCAAGAAACTTTTAGATTCTAATGAAGGAAACAAAATGTAAATCCATAAACATTGAAGAATTTAGCTGAATTTTATCATGGCATTTGGGAGTTAGCAGCTATAAAACTTCAGTAAGATAAATGCTAATATTCATCTGAGAAGCATCTGGTTCAAGGAGAAACTTATTAAAATTAAAGGAATGAAAAGGTCAAGCCTTTTATATATATATGTCCCTGTGATTTTAGATCCAAGTTTAATTCTGGACATTCTTTGTTCCTAATTTAGAGAGGTTTTTTTGTTTTTCATAATGCTTCAGATACTGGCTTTCTAATCCATCAATCATGAAAATAAGTTTGGAAAAGTCATTTAAAATTTATTTGGCTTGCTTAAAATAATTCAGTTATATATTTGCCTAGCCTTAAAATGAAAATATGGATGCCTTTTGTGGTTCTTGGTTTTTGTTTGTTTGTTTGTTTTTTAGATTGGAAAATGTTCAGTATCCCTACCAACTCTACATTGCTCCTTCTACCAGCAGCACAGAACGACCAAGTCCAAATGGTCCAGATAGGCCTTTTCAGTGTCCAACTTGTGGGGTCCGATTCACCCGCATTCAGAACCTTAAGCAGCACATGCTTATCCACTCAGGTAATGTTAGCTTCTCTGTAGTGGTTTAAATTATGATGATTCTTAAAATTTGGGTGCAGGATTCTAGTCAAAATGTATTTGATTATACAGAAGCTGGGTTGTTTCTGGGCTTGACCTAAAGCTTTCTAGGGAGACAAAATCCCAGAGCTGGAAGGGATCCAGAGATAATCCAGACCAGTTCATACCTGAAGCATTATGCCATAGATAGCATCCCTAACAATTTCCACTTGAAGACGTCCAGTTGATGGGAAATGAATTACTTCCTAAGGCAGTGCATTACCACCACCCCCCCTTTTTTTTAAGTAACTCTGATCATTTGGGTTTTTTTCTTATTTGGAGACAAAATTTTCCTTTTCTGAAGCTTCTCCCCAAAGCTATTTGTGGCTTTCTCTTTGAGGGTCGAGCTAAATAGATGATAATCCCTCTTCCACAAGAGTCACCATTGCCACCAGACTACCATCTAACCCAAGGACTTTCTAAGACTTTATTCTTCTCCAAGCTAAGCACTCCCAGTTCTTTCGATCAGACCTTGTGTAGCATATTTTAAAGTCTCATCATCAGCCTGGGCCTTTCCCTTAGGATTTACATCAACTTCCTTTCTAAAATGTAGGACTAGAACTGAATGCAGTACAAGGACAAATATGTGACAGGATTATCACCTCCCTTGTTTTGTGGACACTATTTATGCAGGGGTTTGGTTTTATTTTTTTGTTGTTGTTTACTTTTGTAAAGAAAACATCATAGGGGCAGCTGGGTGGCACAATGGATAGAGCTCTGACCTGAATTCAAATCTGGCCTTGGACATTTGACACTTACTAGCTGTGTGACCTTGGACAAGTTACTTAACCCCTATTGCCTCATCAAAAAGAAAGAAAGAAAAAGAAAACAATGTAATCTTAGAGATCTTAAGTGTGAGTCATTTATTATTGTTGCTATTAACCCTCAGGTTTTGTTTTTTGTTTTACATGAACTATTATGTAGCTTCCTCTCTGTCACCCAGTGCTTATATAATTGAAACTTTTAAATCAAATTGGGAACTTTACATTTATCCTAGTTCATCTCATAGATTTGACTCAATAGTATATTGGAAAAATGTTTTGGGATTTTGTTTCTATCATCCATTATTAGTTATTTCTACTGGCTTTGTATTATCTGTAAATTTAGTAAGTTTGTCATTTATCCTTTTAAGTCATTAATAAAAAATTTGAACATGACCATATGATTTACCATGTCCCCTCATTGAAGCTTGTTCTTTGAAGTCTCATAGCAATAATCATTTGGTTTTACGATGACCAGCAATAGTGGCACACATCAATATTCTGTCTCCTGTTTCTGAAGTATTCTAGAGAATGTTTTTTGATAATAATTTTGCTAATAATTTCAAGTTGCACATGGCAACAAAATTGCATTTTAAAAATCTGTTTCTATGAAATTAAGATCTATTTGATTTAGGCCCTCCAAATTGTCTCTTTCATAGAAGCAGTATTCTTTCTTCCCCACAGGCATTAAACCATTTCAGTGTGACCGCTGTGGGAAAAAGTTCACCCGGGCTTACTCGCTAAAGATGCATCGCCTAAAGCACGAAGGTAAACGCTGTTTCCGGTGCCAGATATGTAGTGCCACTTTCACTTCCTTCGGGGAATATAAACACCACATGCGGGTTTCCCGGCACATTATCCGCAAGCCTCGGATTTACGAGTGCAAAACTTGTGGCGCCATGTTCACCAACTCTGGAAATTTAATCGTTCACCTGAGGAGTCTGAACCATGAAGCGTCAGAGCTAGCAAACTACTTCCAGAGCAGGTGAGGTGCACAACAAAAATCTAACCAGGGAAACTGCTTTTCTAAACTCTCTCTTCCTACTTTCAGGGCAGCCTGCTGTGCTTTTTATCAGGTTTGCCAGCTAACTGCAGTCACATTCACTTTTAACCTCCACTCCACTATCCATACTCTGATCACTTCTTAGTTGTATACATTTTATATGCTCACTATTAAGATTTTTTACAGTAATCAGAACACTTTTAAATGTTATTTTTTAAGTAATAATAAGCTAACAAAATCATTCTATAATATTAATGTTATTTGCACAGTGGACTACAATACAATTAACCATATCATAATATTTGGCTATAATGAATTATTTCAGACACTTTGGGGGTAAGAATAGATTTTTGACCATTTCTTTTTCTTTTAAGCTCTGTGAGAATATTTTTATCAAATGGAGTATTTTTATAGAGGAACTTTGGAGTAAACTATAATAGATCAATTGCATTTATTTCCTTTTTACCCTTTTGAACAAGATCAGTGAAATATCCTTTCTTCCTTTTATCTTTCTCCTTAGGTAGACTGCTATCAATAATAATTTTCAGAAGAGTTACATTTCTATTTTCCCCCAATTTTTTTTAGTACTTATTGAAAACTGCCTGTGTCTTGAGCTCATAAACACTGTAACATTCTTAACTTTAAAGGTAACATTTATAAAAGCATTTTGTTTATTGGCAGTGTTCTATTTGTTACCAAAGTTCTTTTTTTCCCGAAAGCAAAACATTCTCATTTTAGGGGCAAAATTTGCTTAGTATATTTAGTTCCTGCTTCCCAAATATTGGTCTCCCTTTGGTTTTTAAAGAAATTTTTCATTATTTGCTTGGCACAGTGACCAAGTTTTAACCATCCTTTCATTGGTAAACTGAATTTTTTATATCTTTGTGATTCTCGTACTATAGAACTTTAACTGTATATGTACAGTTTTCTCTAAGCTAGAAGATTCTAATTGACTGTGTGAACCAACTAAGCTTATTTAGGCTTTGAAGAGTAAATGAATGTGGTTCTTTTGTTTTTTATATATAGTCTCGTTTCTAACATCATCTTAAGATTTTGTCAAAATTTGTACATTGGGTATATGTTTGGGCCCATGCAAATTTTCATTGTACTTTCTTTGATTCATGCTAAATAATCTGATGGTAAAATGTCCAGTCATGACAAAAGTTATGCCCTAACAGTGAAATTTTCTTAACTCAGACATGATGAAAGACTTAGTTAATCAAAATTGATAAAATATTTAAAGCAATTAGAGATGTTGAAGCAATAATTTTTTAGAGGTCAAAATATATCCCTTTTGTAGTGAAATTTGCATACAAACAGCTACATGGTGCTGTGGATAGAGCATTGGACCTGAGTTCGAATCCTGCCTGTATACTTAGTAACTAATTCTGGTCAAGTCTCTTAACTTTTGTTTGACTCAGTTTCTTCTTCTGTAAAATAGCACCTTCCTCCCAACGTTGGTTTTTGTGAGGAATAAAATGGGATAATATTTGTAAAGGGCTTTGTAAACCTTAAATCACTGTTCAAATGCTAGCTGTTATTACTACCACTGCTATTATTGCTTAAAATTGGCATTGGAATCTGAATGAAAATCTTTTTTTGGAGAATTAATTCATAAGTATTTCTTATATCTTCACCTCAGTGTCTGAAAATGACTTGATTTTTTAATTTTTCTACTAGGTAAAATATTCCCAAATCCAAGTATGCAGAAGGGTTTAGCTCCCTAAATTTATTGTCTAGTACATAGGTGCGGAACCTGCAGCCTCGAGATTACATGTGGCCATCTAGGTCCTCAAGTGTGGCGCTTTGACTGAATCTAAACTTCACAGAACAAATCCCCTTAAGAAAAGGATTTATTCAGTAGAAGTTGGACTCAATCAAAAAGCTGCACCTGAGGGCCTAGCAGGCCACGTGTGGCCTTGAGGCTGCAAGTTCCCCACCCCTGGTCTAGTGTCTTTTTGAAGTTGGATTTGTATATAGTTTACCCAGCAGGGTAAGAAACTGAGATAGATATTGACATTTCATTCAGAAGATATGCTTGTTTCAATGGATATGGTGATAGGATCAGTTTTGTATTTTCATAAAATGTAAGATATAGATTGTCTCTCCAAATGCAAAATATTTTTAAAATACTCCCATAAGTATAGTGTTTTTATGTTGCTAAGATAGATATCTGTAAAAATTGGAAAATAACATCTTCCTTTAAAATAATTTACTATTCATATTTAAAAGCACCATTGTTTTTTTTAGTGTGAGAATGTATTTTACTGACTCCTGTTAGTATTTAGAAACAATTTTCATATCCTTAAGCACTAGGACAAGTGCCTTTTATGTTTGTGACACTTTTTTATAAAATCACTAAGATGGTAGTATTCTTTTTTTTACAGATTCCTTAATTCTCTGTTTGAGTACTACTAACAGAAGAAATGTTTTATGGTTTTTTGTTTTTTGTTTTTTGTTTGTTAACATTCTTTGCTAGGTAAAAATGTCCAAAATCCCTGCTCTCCACGAATAGTTTTAAAAATCAACATATAGAATAGTTAATACTTCTTCTTATGTTTATGCAGTTAGGCATTCTTCCCTTAATTTGCCCATTAAGCAGATATTTTTCTGTCAATGAATTTTTGACAGTATTTTTCAGATGCAAATGTTGAGCTAAAGGATGACAGGCCCATTCCATTCTTAAGCACTTTTAGATAGCATATTGCTGTTTGCAGCTTTTTAGGTACTTTGATGATTAGATACACCCTGTTGACATATACCCTCTAATAGCTGTGTTTTCTTTTTTCTTTAGAGAAGAATTTAAATGTTTTGATATTTAATATGTTAGTGTAGTGTTCTTGGGTTTTACCAGTTAAACGGGGAGGCACATCTCAAATAAAAGGTTGTGGTAATTGCTCCAAATATCAGTTATATAACCTTTATTTTTCCAGTATGTGGACATAGTTTTGAAAGCATTCTTCAGCCGCTTTACACATTTTAACATATTTATAAGCATATTTATATCCCCTCATAGAACATCTCCTCTCCCTCCCCCTCAAATCCAGTAATATTTTCACTATCTCTACACACTGTAATCTTGAAATATATGCATGCCTACTAGCATTTCATTTTTATTTCAGAAATAATGTAGGAATTCATATTCCCAGTTTAACATTTTCATAACTTTTATTTGAGTGTAGAAATACCCTGAAGATCATTTTCTTAGCTGAAAAGAAATGTGATGTGATTAGGATAAGAAACTTGAGAGAGGACAGTAAACTAGAATGTAAAGCTGCTGTAGCATTATAAGCAATACAAAATACCACATGTTTGGTCTCCTTTATTTTAATTTTACTCAGGAGCAGTGCTATAAGAAATACTTATGTTGTGAATCAAATTTTCTTTTCCTTTAAGTTTTAGTAATAATTTGGTTGGGCAAGGACTTTACTGCATTTCGTGCTGCTTTGAAAAGTAACTTTGTGTTTTGTCCTTTGCCCCTCATTTAGTGATTTCCTAGTACCGGACTACTTAAACCAGGAGCAGGAAGAGACCCTAGTTCAGTACGAGCTTGGAGAACACAGTTTTGAAAGCAATTCGTCTGTCCAAATGCCCGTCATTTCACAGGTCTCATCAACTCAGAATTGTGAAAGCACTTTTCCCTTGGGGTCTCTTGGTGGTCTGACAGAAAAGGAGGAAGAAATGCCAGAGCAGCCAAAGACCAGTGCCAGTACTGAGACAATTAGAGATGACCCCCCAAAATTGGAGCTATCTTCTATTACTATTGAATAATTTCATGTTTTGGCGTTGTTTTTGTTATGTTTTGTTTTGTTTTAGAAAGTGCCTGTGCTTGGTTCTGTACATTTTTTAATTTAATTTTTTAAAGAAGAAAGGGTGTACTGGGGGGAACATCCTTTTTACTTTGTAGCTATGCTTTAAACAGAAAATTGCAACAGGTGTCATTTTTCATGACAAAGAGGTCACTCTAAAACTGAGTGGTACAGTAAGATCATGTCAAATCAAAATAGAAGCTGTGATACACTTAAGGAAAACTGACTCAAAACACTTAGTAATTTCTTCTTCCACCATTACTGTAGGTTGCCTCTTATCTGCAAGCCATTGGGGAAAGAAGAGAGCGGAAGACTTTTAATCTGACTAAAATGCAAATATATGCCAGAAATATATTACCATACAGACCAATATACTAAGTAGATACTTATCACTCTACTTAGGACCTTGAACAATATTTTGTAGAGCCTGCTGTTTTCTTGAACTGTTTACAAGTAAAGTTTTTGTTTGGAAATTATTATGGTAAATATTTCTGAAACTTAACAAAATTGCCTTTTTGAAGCTTTGTCATTCTTTTTTTATGATACTCCATCCTTTAATGTTTCACACTTCTCCAGATGCATATTTCTTGCTTATGTGGAGGTCTGCAAGAAACTATGATTTTTCTTTTAAGTCTAGTTGTACATTTAGAAATTGAGAGATAAGGAAGGAGAATAATATACATCCTGTCCTAAAAGAAACTAGTCTACACATCTTCATGCCATAATTTTTGGCTGAAAGCTTGTTTACCTGACCTATGACCGTTGATGTTTGGTTTATTAAGTGGTTTATTGTCCAATCCGTTTTCTTCCTACCCCATCTTCAGTTGTATTTTATTTTTCAAATACTGGCCCAGCAGCAAATTTATTGAAGGTAAAATATTGGAGTCTTTTGTGTTTATACATATGTATGTATACTGTTGGTGATTTTTATTATTCTGTTTGGGATAAAACAAGGAATTCTCTGTAGAGGCCAAGTTCTTAAACCCAACAGGGGGCTGTTTACAGAAAGTCTGATAAATTATCTTTTTTCCAAAATATTTTAAACTATTGCCAGGTTTGTTAAAGGCAGCAGTTACTAGAGCTTATACAGACACTTAAAGCAATAAAGTAAGAAGTTTGTGGTTCCATTTTTTTTTTCTAGCTTTAAAAAAGTCTCAATTGGAACTGATGGTCTTATATTCATGAAGGCATCTACAAAGATCTGACAAGTGTAGTTAGAGTAACAGTAACATTAGAGCATTAGATTTGTGGGTATTCCTCATGCTGCTGTGGTATTCGACTCTCCCTGAGTCAGAATTGAAGCTTTTGTGATGCTAGTGATTAATCTAGTGCCATTAAAGCATCACTGGTCTTGAGCCTCCAAAGAAAATGTATATTGATTTCCCAGGGTTATGAAATTTGAAGTAATCCTTTGTTTCTGCATATGGTTACCGAAAATAAATTATAAAATCACTTGTGTAGAATATGAAAAGGAAATGCAGAAACAATACCCTGTTTAAAAAGTAAAATATCTGCATTGTTGTCAGGTGCTGGGCAGTAAATGTAGAATTATTTTTCATAGAAATATGCTAATTTCATTGGACTAGTTTCCATTTCAAAAATTGGCTAATTCAGTGTCTAAATTTAATCATATTTTGAGTTGTTTCTCTTTCATGGCTTTCTTTATGAAGGTAGAAATGCTATAAGATTATACATTATATTCCTTTATAACAGTCAGAACTTACATAATTTCTTCTGAAAGAGTTTAACATTAAGTATTTTCTAGTTTTTACAAACACAAAGATAGGCAAAGTTAAATCATGCAGTTTTTTCTTAGAATAAAGGTACTTGCTCAACCTTCTTCAAAGTGTTTTTACCTCATCTTCCAATCTTGCTTCCTGCTCCCTACCTTGCTTCCATGAAGCCAATTTTGTTCCCAATTATAGGGCTTACCTTTGAACTTTTTAGGAAGATAAGTTAAATAGTATACCGCTAGTTACGCTTTTTGCTGACTGGGTTGAGTTACTTTTTGCAACAGTTTGTCATCTTTTTGAAACAGTACTACATCCATACTAAAGAAAATAGGCTTTTAAAATTTCTTTTAATGTATTGTCCTATCTTTTTCTGTTACATAATAAGTGAAACTTAGTTTCTTTTTAAATCAAAGGCAAAAAGTGAACCTCCCCCTTCTTCCCCACCAAAAAATCAAGGAGTTAATAGTGTTCCATTTTTTTGAATGGGGAAAAGTGATAAAGTGTCTACAGTGAATATGAAGCATTCATTTCTACCTTCTTTTGACATTTTAGTATCTCTTCCTTTTTTATTTAATGTCTATGCACAGCTACAGAGGGAAAAAGTAGTGTTTAGGGTAGAAGGAAGAAGTAGGTGGAATTCAATAATTCTGTCCAAGCTTCCTATCCTCCTGTCCCAAGAACTGAGCAATAAGGTAAGAGAGCTCTACACAGTAGTTGCTCTCAAGGCAGGCTGGCTATATTCTCCATGTGAGATAAGCAACACTGGATACTCTGTACAATTGGAAATTTCAGATGTCCAGATTTCCAGGTTTGTGTAAATTTTAACAACAGCCTCTTAAACTTCACTAATTCCCTACTACTTCCATTGCCCTCTCTTCCCCACCTCACCAAAAAAACAACTTATACTAGGTATTTAGCAGATATTTTGTATGAGAACATTTAAATGAAATCTTTGGTTTTTGAGGGGAAAGGTAGATAATGTCACTGAAATACATTTGGTACAAGGATATTTGGCTTTTAGAAAATTAAGCTATAGAATTATTGCAGATATCATTATGTTTATTTCTAGTTTTCTTAATTTCTCTAAAAAAGGCCTGGAAGCAATTTTTATCATTAATTTGTAGGAGAGTATACACGTGGGTGAAAATACCAGTGCTTGTTTTGTTTTTCCACAGAAATTACCACCACAATACTTAAGCATCGGAATGTTTTCATTTAGATTATTTAATATAGCTATCTTTTTTATGTCCCCCCAATAGTGCTATGTTTTAATGGGCTTAAAGTTTTAGGGTGTATCATAAAATGTCTTTTTTTAAACTAAGGGTTTTATATAAGAAAAGCTTTTCAATCTACTAAATAAGTCTAGTGTACATTAGAAATGAGCAAAGGTGCTCATTACTAACCCCTTGATGCCAGGTGTCACAGCTACATTAGCTCATTTTGTCTTAATTCTGTTCTTTCCATTAGCGTTGGTGAAAGTTCAATGTATGCCATTATGCATAATATGTCTTGGTCAGCCCTTTAGCCCTAGTCCACAGAAAGCGTTACAGTCATTTTAACATCATCAGTGTTGTTCTTTCCAGTATTTAAGTTGTAAATCCATGTAGGAAAGGGGGATGTATCCAATCTTGGGGCTAGGGGGCAGAGAAGAATTGGTATTCTGTTCCTGTGTTTTACGTTTTAATTTTTCTATAAGAGGTTGTAGATGGGGAGTCTTAAATGTTATCAATTATTATGATGACACAATTTCAAAAAAATTTAATAAGTTGTTGGACTACTCTTAATTTGAATTTTAAATAATAAGACATATTTAATCAATCCACTTAAAGTTCTCAAGTGCAAGTTGACTTAAGGGGGTAAAAATGTTTGGGTGGTTAACCAAAGTTTGTTTAGTCTTATACTTTATTATGCAAAAATATTTCAAATTCAATTCTGGATCACAGTAAACATAGCTCCATATGTGTCCTTTAATTCTTTGAAACAAACCAAAATCTGCTATCTGCTAAAATATTTTCAGTAGGTTAAATCTAATAGAATGTTTAGCAAGCTTAATTTACTGTTAATTACTCAATGAAATTATGCCTCCTGAGCCAAATTCTTACAGTACATACATTCTTGACTAAGAGGAACTTCTTAGAAACTAATTTAGCTTTTTCAGTCTCTAGGGTTAAACTATTATTGATCTTATTGGCCTAAGAGTTAGTGCAGTAACCAAAGCTATAGAAGGATCTTGTTTACTGGTTCTCATTGTGAAGATTATTTTGTAATGCTTTGGTCTTTGTGATTTATTGTAACCAGCCCCTCCCCCAAAGTATTTACCATTTACAACATAATGCAGTAGCCTTTCTGCAGTTGTGGTAGTACATAAAGAAGTTTATCTTTAACTAAAGTGTTTTTTGGTTTAACTGAGGAATTTAGGATGTGGTTAAAAATCAACTTATTGACATCTCTGTCATGCTTTAAAAAGACTGTCTCATGTGAGTGTAGTTAAATAATTTTTCAAATAATTACATGGATATGAAAGTATTACCATTATGAAGTAGATAACTGAAAGAAATTATCAAAATGACATCTCCTTTTCATTTATGATTGACTTAAAATACTCAAATACTAACTTAGTTTCCCTTCCTTAAGCAGTAAAACAAAATTACAAAGATATGAAAAAAATGTTATTTTGGAATATATACTTTGAGAAGTTTATAATGCTATGAATAGGTCCCATAGGCTTCTTAAATAAGTTATCAAATTTTTAAAACATTAAATTGGGTCTCTATTAGTCCATACCTGATTCCCCCTTTTGTTTTCAAAGTTGTTTGACAATGTAGCTTTTTATTTGTACTTTCTTAGGAATCCCCCAGTTAACCTAACCATATTTAGTAGGCAATAAAGATTCCAGGTAAAAGACATTACTTTGAATTAACTATTCACTGGACCAGTGTCAGATTCAATGAAGAGAAGCATCTCTGACATTATCATTTTACAAAATGTTCAATACAACTAAGGCCCTAACTTATTTGAGGCTATAGCAGTTTGTGGGAGAATTGTTAATGGAAGTCTTACTTTCTTTTTCAGAAGAAAACTTTGTATGTTTAACCTTCCGATTCCTTTTTACACTCAAGCTAGTCACTGCATTTTTCTGTTTTATAATAAACTGATGCTCTTAGACACATTTATTACATAATGAATATAGTTTTTGTGGTAGAAAAAAAGTCCAAAAGGATTGAGTTTGTGAAAGTGAGATTCTTAAAACAGAAAAACTTTTACTAACTTACACACTAAATTCTCCTGAGATAACATTTCTATGTTTGTACAAGTAGTAATATATTCATAGCCTTCATCCATATAATGCTGCTGAGGTACATAATTTGAGATTGTCATAACAAAGTTCATTTCGTGCCTCAGTAACTAAGTTCCCCTCTGTAGGTTCCAAGTGGTATCTACCTTATGCCAAATTTCACTCTATAGCAAATACTGTTATATTGAAGTTCTAGTGTACATAATAATAGTTTATAAAGAGCTTAGGAATTCAGATAACTGTATTCATACTTTTGAAAAATAATTTTTTGGTCATTTAATTTTGAAGTGCCTGATTTAAAACAATTTTTTCAGTTGCTAGCTCTCTCTTTTCAATTGACTGCATTTATTGGTTAGGCTTCTAGTCTAGATTTTAAGTATGATCTTTTGACATACTATCACTTTGTTCATTCAGATTTTAGTTTTGTGATTCTTAAAATTCCTTGGTTCTACACACACACACACACCAATTTCTAACCATAGCTGAATTTCATGATGCAGTTTAAGGAAACCCTCTCCTTTTATGCTGGACAAGTTAAAAATCTCATTGATGAATGCTCACATACCAAAGTACATCTGATGAGGGAGAAATGTTTCTTCCCTGCTTTGAGGGAACACTAATCATCTCCCTCTTGATGTACATTAAGTTCCTGTTAGCATTACTAGAAGCTGTTCATTTTAGGAGAAGCAGTCTGTCTCTAGGCCCATAGGAGCAGATACTTATAGCAAAAATCTCTGTTGTAAAATTATAGATGTTGTGTTTCCTTAGGCGGCTTATTCTGATTATCAATTTAATTCTCGTGTTGACATGCTATCTTAAAGTCTCTCATACTGAGAGAATAGCAAAGTTTGAAAATTGCACTGCTTTTCAACTTTCAGGTGCCTGATATGAAAGGAATAAGACCACGAACTTTGTTCATTTTTTTTTTCCTAACAAGTAATGGCTTCCAATGCTTATTATTACAAGAGATTTTAAAACATTGTTTTAAACTTCAAAAAAAAAACCAACCCTATGATCCCCCAAAACCAAGTTTTGGTCTAAGTTTCCAAGACTATTTAATTTCACTGATTTCTGGTGCCTCGTGGTGCATCAGATATTGCCTGCCTCTTTTTAGGGCATCTTTGTGGCACCTTATATCCAACCTGGAGGATAGTATATGTCTCAATTGTACATATACCATCTTTTCAAAAGCCATTTTATAAAAGTCCTAGTATTTTAATATTTAAATATATATATTTGTGAAAGATACTTTTAGAATGGACCCCTTTTTTTTAAAATTTAAAATTCTCATTTTTTTAGAATAAAATGAACTTTCCAAGACTCTAATTGTCTTTCTCTATAGCAACATAAAAAGATAGTCAAATTGAGATCAAAGGCCATAATCTGACTATCATAGAAGAAATCGGTGGTGGTTAATGCAAAACATTATGAAAAGCAATGACCCTTAAAGAGACACATGAAAACGATTCATGATTTTAATGCAAGAGAACTAGATTTTTATATAAAAGTGTGCTGCTTTTTTTTTTTTAATGATTTCATATTAGCTGCCATAGTAGCTCAGTGTTTTACAGAGCTAACAGGTCTGGCCCCACCAAAAAAAAATAAAAACTAGATTAAAAACTATACCCCACTGTCTTCCAGATGGGTGACTGTTTTGTTTAACTGATGCATGCTTTAATATTTTGCCTATATCCCTGGCAACAAGGAAATTTGGGGGTGGTTTTCTTAACCCTGCCATTTTATGACTTTCTGGGCACTGGCAGTTTGTGAAACCCTTGAAATATAGGGTATTGCTGGAGGGAAAATGTGAATTAAATTATGTAGGTGGGTGGTGTTGTGTATTCTCCCACTTCTTCCCTCTCCTCCCCCCCAGCTCCTAGCAACAGTAAAACTTTTAACTGTGCCAGTCCCCAATCACCAGCTGTATGTCCAATTGTCATCTCATTCAAATATAGCTTCTTTTGGTGACAGTGGCCACAACTAAGTTACTTGGCATGTTTGACTTTCAACAACAGAAATAGTTTTTGTTTTGCTTTTGTTTAATGTGTACAATGTTTAAAAATTCACATTTTATATACTAGTATCTGGCTATTAGTATTTTTCAGGAACCATAGTTCTTGGTGGCTATATATGTGTATATATACATATATATATATATATATTTTTGTGACTTTTTTTGTAAACTAAGTGCCGTTTGAACGTTACAATCATTTTTAGAGTTGTTGTAATCAATGTGAATATCATGTTTTTTCAAATCTGTTCTGAGCCTGTAGTGTTTGCTTTGTGATCCTACGTGTACTGTATATATTCTGTATAATAACATTGTACCGAAATACTAGCTTGTTTGATATAAGGAGAGTTATGTATTGAGTACTTTTTTTGCTAGCCTGGTTGTTTAATCTTTAAAAAAAAAAAAAGTTTTGAAATACAAAAAGAAAAAAATTTCTCCAAACTGGTCCTTATTGAGGTCCAAAATTGAGGTGCAGTTGGGCAAAAAGGGCAGGGAAACACTAGTTTTTGAGTGTCTTTGGATAGAAACATGAGGCTAAGATTTTTTCATTAAAATATATTATTAATGTTTTATGGAGTAAACTTTTTCTATTTGTTGTTATTTAACCATATATTTCTCACCTCTAGCTAAACAGTTAAGTGGTGAATGGTATCTGAGGGCAGAGGAAACGATATAAGCATTTTTTCTAACTTGTCTCTCTAAAAAGGAAGAGGACTTTGCTTGAGGAGACATTTGTTGAGCACCTACTACATAAAAGCACTATGCTAGATGCTGTGCCTCAGTTTCTTCAATAAATGTGCAGAGGATTGAACAATTCTTCATAGTATTTTACACACCCTCAGCAATAGAAAAGACCCTGTGAGGGAGGCTGACTCTGGAACTATCAGATTTTCCTTTACCTGAAGTAATCCATTTGAATGTAGCATCTTATCTCCCCCCCCCCCCCCCCCCCCCTCCCCCCTCCCCCCTCCCTCTTTCTCTCCCCCCCCCCCCCCCGTATGGGTATACACACACACACACACACACAATTTCCTTTCTGCAGCAGCAATTTGCTGAGTAGCCCCAAGGAGACTGAAAAAATTAATGCATCTTCTAAGGGCATGTTACCTTTACAACCAGAGAGCATTAACTTTAACATCAAGAAAATCTGTTTCATTGTGTACTTAAAAATAAGTAGTGGAAACCTGAAAAGAATTGAGCTTCTCTAGGTTTGAGATCTAGGTTGGTGGAAATTTAAAGTAGCAAATACAAATTCACATTGTAGCCTGTTTGATCTTGTTTGAGGAATGGGTGTAAAAGGAAATTATTTTGATAATATTAAGCTACTAATCTACTGCTATTAGAAGCCACAAGTCACACAGTATTGCCATCCTGCAGTAATTTCGTTTCTTTGGGGAAAAGATACCTCCATATAGCTTATGCTTTAGAAATCTATCCTTTTGCTATTTTTTTTTCATTTCACCTGGCATTCCTCTGTTCGTCCTCCCAGCCACCCCAGCTTGTTTGTCTTGGCATGAGCAAGAAGTCCCAGAAGATCCAATTATTTAACTCTGATTAACTACATGCATCCACTTCAACCCATGCAAATACTTGATTTAAGTACATGCCCGTTTTGCAGATCTTTCCCTTACAACGTGGATTCCTATCTGTATTGGGAGCTCCAGCTGTGTAACTTTGGAAAAGTCACTTACCCTCTTGGCCTCATTTTCCTCATGCAAAATAAGGGGATTGAGCCTAAACACAATTTGAGGATCAGAGGATGGGCACAGTGACTCCATTCAAAAGGTGGAACTGGCATTAAAAGTTTTTGGTTCCTGTTAGAGTAATACTTTGATATATGTATCTCTGAGTCACCCCTGACACCCTGCTGCTACCGTTCAAATCTTATTTCCTGCTAGTTAATTGAGTTAACATCTACAAACAGTTAACATTAATGATTGTCTTTGGCTAGAAGGACCAAAAAAGCAAGTTAGAGGTAAAATTTAGCCCCCAGACAGGTTCAGATCCTAAATAAAATTGCCTCTTAAAGGGAAGAGTAAAGACCTCAGAAAAGTTACAGTGGGTTATCTTAGGACTTAAAGATCAAACCAAATAAAAATATTTTGAAACCAAACTTCATACAAAAACAGATGTTAGCTCTGAAAGGCCACTTTGATAATTGACTTGTAAGAAGAAGCTACAAAAGATAGTTACACTTGGATGACAGAATCAGGATCTAAAAAGTCAGTAAGCATTAAGCATCACTATGTCCCAGGTACTGTGCTAAGCATACAATTCCCAGAACTGAAAGATGGAACATCTTGTTTGTGGAACAGTCAAGAGGGCAAGTGTCACTCGATCAAAGCATGTGGTGGGGGTGGGGTATAAAAAGACCAAAAAGAGAAGGGGGCTAGATTATGAGGAGCTTTGAATGCTAAACAGAACATTTTGTATAAGTTCCTGAAAGCAATGGGGAACTACTAGAGTTTATTTCAGGCCATCGAGACATTGACCAAATTGAGTGTGTTCAGATTAGGATAAATACGATACCAGCTTTACAAGTACAAGATGGAGGAGAAAGATGTCACTGAAAGAGATTATGGGAGTTTGGGTATGTTTGAGTCAACACTGTCACATTAGGAAGGACGCTGATGAGCTAGAGAGCAATAAGAAGGCAACCAGGACAGTGAAGGAATTAAAAAATCATAACATGAGGATTAGCTGAAGGAACTAGGAATGTTTTAGCCCATTAGGGGGTAGGAGGAAATGAAGGTGGAGGGAATGGGCATGATAGCTGCCTTTGAGTATTTGAAGGACTATCATGGAAGAGAAGAATTAAGATTAATTCTTCCCTTCGGGGCCAAGTATGAGAGCAATGGATGTAAATTTTAGTTTGATACAAGAAAAAACTTCCTAACAGCTACACAAAAGCAGGAGAGGATGTATTGGGATAGTGGGTTTCTTCTCCCTGGAGGTCTTCATTGTTGCGCTGTAGTGGTGATTCTTGTTCAGCCCTTTCTAACTCTGAGATTCTGTCATTCCACTTAGTTTTTTTGGAACAAAATTCACTCCCAGCCACAAGTTTCTACTCATAAGATTGAATTGCTGTAAGGTGCACATAAATGGTGAGATTCTTTTTTTTTTAAAGGCAATTGGGATTAAGTGACTTGCACAGGGTCACACAGCTAGTAAGTGTCAGGTGTTTGGTCTGAGGCCGGATTTGAACTCAGGTCCTCCTGATTTCAGGCCGGTGCTCTATCCGCTGTGCCACCTAGCTGCCACTGAGCTTCTTTTCCCACAGTGCAATTACCCAAGTAGACAAAAAAAAAAAATAATGGGACAGAAGAAGCAGAGTAAGAATACACTGTGATAAAACTCTAGTGATTTGTTTTGCCAGAGCTCTGGTGGTCTGAATCTTAATAATAAAACAAAAAACCATGAGGTTTAGAATGAGCAATGTTTGCTTAATTGCTCCAACTCTGGTACAAAGACAGCATAGTTGGAGAGAAGGAATAGGCCTGCATCCATTATATTATTTTCAGGACTCTCTTTCTTAGGAGAAGCCATGGAAAAATCAGAGTTGAGGGGGCAGAGGGGGTATTTCAGATTTGGAATATTTTATTTCTAAAAACTCTGCCTTTGAACTTCTTCTTGAGCTGTATTGGGGAAGGTGGGGGATTGAGTTTTTAATTCTTTAGTCATATCTAGCCAGTAATATCATTATCAATAGGTTTGCTTCTTCACCCCTATTTTATGGATCACTCTGTTCATAGAAAATCCTACCTCTGAGACTTAATGCAGTATGACCAAGAAATGTGTCACAAATCCGCATATCAGAATTTTTGCAGCAAATCGCTAGGGGAGGCAAGAGCAGAAGAATTTTCACCATCACTATAGTTTGCTCTCAACACTTCACTTTTCACATAATATATAACATATATACAATGAGGAATTAGTGAAAAGATGAGGCCTTCTGCAATGTTGAAAAAATCAACCTGTAAGCAAATAGCTGAAAACAAACCAATAAAGCATATGCAGCTGGGTTACTATCCAGACAACATATCTCATTCTTTTCTTCCACCATCCCCAGAAGTGTCTACCTAAGGCTGAGGCAGGGTCAGAGATTGGACTAGGTTCTAAAGAGCTGTGGGAGCAGATCTAAAGGAACAAATTTGAAAGATGTCTGGTAAAGCAAGACTCAGAATCAACCTGGAGTCTAGGAACACCACATCCCAAGAAAAGGAAGTAAATTGGAAATTAATAAAATGTGAACAGGAAAATAGACAAAGAAGTCAGGGTCAAGTTTTAAATGGAAGATTTTGATACATGTCCAGAATGGCAAAAGACAAGTATATCTAAATTGCTGCACTCAAAGATTAGAGGGCAGTAAGAGGATAGGATTCCTAGACCTTTCTATTAAATGTCATCCTGCAGAGAAAGTTCTACTTACCTTGCCTAAAATCTAATCTTCAAATACTTGACTACAGAAAGGAAAACTGGATCAAGTCCTAACAGACAATGCCCCATTATCAGCTTTATGGGGGGGAGACAATGGTAGGTATGGAATCAAGGCCGAAAGTGGAAACTGAAAACTAAAAGGACATTTTCCTCATTTTCCCATTGAAGACGAAGGATGCAGAAGAGCAAAATTGATTTGGGAAGTGAACACCTAAAAAGATAGTATCTGGAAGGAACAAAAAGTGGGGTTTCTAGACCACAACTTAAAATACAGGGATTACAAACTCTTGGCCAGGGATGGAATATACCTAACAAAGGGTCAGTAAGAATGCATTTGCTTAGTGTTTTAAAAATGTAGTCAGAAGACCTTTAAAATGAAAAGCATGAGGGAAGAATGACTTTATCCACCAATAGAAGGTAACTACAGTGAGAGGATAGTAGTCAAGATACTCTGAAGTACCAAGGAGACAGTGCAAAGAAAAGAGCCAATAGTAAAATCCGTGGCCTCATTTCTATACACAAATACCAAAGGCTAAACTGACAAGCAAGAAGAATTAGAGATCCTAATGCAAGTCAAGAAGGAGTGATGTGAAATTCCAGGATGAGGAGACAATGTGGCATGCTAGAATCAGGAATTGAGCCTGTCGAGGAAGCAGATTTGACTTTGCATAGGATGGATAAAAAGAGTGACAACAGAAGATAGAATCAAGATAAGGAAAGAGATTGTATGATAACACCTAGTTGCCCTTGATGAATTTGAGTTGCCTGGCTTAGGTAAAATATATCCTGAAAGAACTATTAGATATTACTGCACCACCATCAATTATGTTTGAAAAACAGTGGAAAACAATTGCCCTAGCACTAGAGAAGACAAATGTCCCAGTTTTCAAAAGGAATGAAATTGAGCCTACGGAATTTGAAGTGAGTTTGACTTTGATTCCTGTGAAAATTCTAAAATGCATCATTCAAGTGAAGATTGGTGAAGATATAGAAAGGTAAGCAGTAATTAAAAAGAGCATGGTCCACTAAGAAAAGGTCATGCCAGATAGCCATATTTCCTTTTTGACAGGGTTACTAAACTGATCATTGGAATGCAATATAGTTTACCCAGTTCCCTAAAAAGCAAAGCATTTGACAGTATCTTATTATAGGTGGAAAGATATGGGGCAGATTATATGAAATCAGCTGGTTGAGTGGCCAGATTAGCCATTAGTGATTTGATACCAGCTTGGCATGAGGTCTTTCCTCGTGTAGTTTTCCAAAGAACCATGCTTGGCCTATGCTGTTTAACATTGTCATAGGTAACATTAAATTTGTACATGGCACAAAGTTGGTAAGAATAGCTAGCACACTGGATCACAAGTTGGGATCCAAAAAGAATTTAACAGATAACATTAGAACAAATATAACAAAATGAAATTAATTAGAATTGAAGAATAGCTTAAAATTTGCACAGTGCTTTATATAAGTATTCTCATTTGATAAATGTAAACTTTAAAAAATGCAAAAGATGACTTTCACAAGTACAAGATGGTAGACATATTAGCAGTTTGGAAAAAGAAGTGAAGATTTTATGAACTGCAATCTCAATGAAGCCAAAAGCATAGTGTGACAGCCGAAAAATCCAATGTGATCTTGGGCTGCATTGAGAAGCACAGCTTCCAGGAACAAAAAGATAGTAGTCATGTTGTTTTGTGCTCTGGTCAGACCACATTTGAAATACCATATTTCTGGGCCACTGGCCCAGAAGAGGGCAGCCACAATGGTGTAGGGCCTTCAATTAATGTCATATGTGTGGTTGAAGTGAATGGGTGTACTTAACCTGGAAAAGAGAAAACAGTGTGGGTGGGGAGAGGGCATGATTCAAAGGGCTGTTGTGGGGAAAACTTATTAAGTTTACCCTGTTTGGCCCCACACAGAAGAAGTTGAAAGTTGTTAAGGGAAAATTTATGCTTGAGGTCAGGAACAACTTAATAGAACCCTCCAAAAGTGGAATGAGCTACCTAGGTAGAGTAGTGGCTTCTCTCTCATTGGAGGTCTTCAAGCAAAGGCTGGATGTCTGCTTATTGGGTATGCTATGGTGGATAGGTTGGATCAATTAACCACTGAGGCCCCTTCCACTTCAAAAATTCTTCGAATCTGTCTGTCCCCTTACCCCCCACCCCCCCCACCCTCACCTGCTCACCAAAAATATTAAGATCTGTTCTTCCACAGACTGGCTCCACTTGTTTTCTCTTGTAATCTGGTTGATAAAACTGAAGTTCTCACTTGAGTCTCTACTCTTAACAAGTTAGCACTTGGGGTCTAGTTATCAGGGTACAGTTACAGCAGGATGAGGTAAATGTGTTGCTGTAGGTGGTGCTGAAGTTTGGTTTTGGAGAGCTAGCCCAGAGGTCTCTGGAGTAGAGGCTAAGATATAACAGACCATGACCAAAAAAAATTTTTTTTAAATAAATACCTAACAATAAAGAAATCCAACACCAAAATGTTTCCAGGTCTAATAAGAGTTCACTGCTGGATAAATATGTAGGAAGCATAATTCCCCAGCACAAGCCAAACAGCCTGACAAACCATCATCACTGAGGGCCCTTAGAAAGTCTCAGGCCAAATGCTGGCAGCAGCTATGGATTTTTATTTAAAAAAAAAATGGAAAAAAAAAACTTGGCAAAACATGGTTCATTCTCTGCAACCAAAGTTTTACCTTTTATAGACTTTGAGTAATTTAATCATTAAATTTGTTTCTTGTGCCTTCACCTCTTATCCATGAACATAACGAGTTCAGACATGTACTACCTACACACACACACACACACACACCTCATTCAGGGACTTCACATAGATTTCTACTTCTACTTTCTATAGTCATTAACACTACACCAAAAAAAAAAAAAAAGAATTTATCTGTTCTTGTACACAATGCATGTACATATTCAATAAATATCTAAGGATCTACTGTTATTAGATGATATTTTTTCAGTGTACTGTGTATCACGTCAACATGCATTTAGCACCTACTATATGCCAGGTACTGTACTAAGTGCTGCAGATAGAAAAAAGCAAAAGACAGCCCCTGCTCTCAAGGAGTTCACAGTCTGATTGGGGTGACAACATGCAAGCAAATATGTACAAGCAAGATGTATACAGGATAAATTGAAGATAATCAACAGAGGGAAAGCATTAGCAGTAAAAGGGATCTGAAAAAGCTTCTTGCAGGCAAGACTAGCTGTAGATTGAAAGAAACCAGGGTAGCCAAGAGGAGTTGAGCAGAGAGAGAATTCAAAGCATGTGGGAATGCTTGGTGAAAATGCCTAGAGTCTGAGAGATGGAAAGTCTTGTTTGAGGAACAAGGCAGCCAGTGTCACCGGATCACAGGCTATATAAAAGGAAAGTCAAGTATAAGAAGACTGGAGAAATTAGAAGGGGTTTGAATACCAAACAGCAGGGGCACTGCAGTTGATTGAATAGGGAAGTCACATTTGACAGTCGAGTAGAGGATGAACTGGAGTGGGAAGAGATTTAAGACAAGGGGAACCAAACAGCAGTTTATTACAATGATCCAGGCATGAGATAATGAGAGCCTGCAGCATATGGTGGCAGTGTGAAGGGGCATATGTAGAAGATTAAGAAGGTAGAGTCAATCAACAGGCTTTGGCAGTAGATTGGCTGTATGAGTTGAATGAGAAGTCAAGACGTAATCCCTGCCCTCAAAAAGCTTAACAAGCTATGTACACAGGTAGTGTGCAAGAGATTCTATGTTAAGTGCTGCAGAAGTGATGGATAAATGCTACCTCATTTGGGAGACTACCTCAGCCTGGTTTTGTATAGGAAGGTCTTACTGAGATACAATCAAGCTGAATTTTAGAATTTCAATAAAATAAAAAGAGATGAATCACAGATTTTTAGAGCTAAAGAGATCTTAAGAGATCTTAATCTAATCTCTTCATATAAGGAAACAGACCCGGAAAGGAAAAATAATTTGCCTGAAGTCCTCTACATAGAGAATAACAATTAGAACTAGTTTAATAAGTCCTTTACCCTTTCTACTACCGCCATACTGTCTCTCCAGATGGATGTTCCCATGCCATATAAGCATACTAACCCAAATGCTTATAGACGATATCTAGGCTTTATACTAGTCACATGTAGACATAGCCTGCACGTGTTACACAAACAGGTATGTTCCAAGTCACACCTCCACAGATATCTGCACAGGTACAGACCTTTAGCCAGCACAAGACAGGTTTCTTATGCAAGGGAAATGAGCCAGCATAGTTTGGTCACTTATTGTGGAATTTTAAAGATAATCAGCAAGATACCTGAGAAATTGTCAGCACTTACATGCTTATTGATTGGTATGTAAGTATAATTTTATTCAAATAGAAAAGTGTTGAAAAGTACTAAACCATCGTTTGGATTTGGCCTTTGCTTCATACTAACGAGGAAGAGTAACAGTGAGACAGAAATAGGCTTTATACTAGATTAATCACCTCAAGACAACAAATAAGTTGAATCGGGGAGGCCAATTTGCATTCCTGTTCTAGTAGTGACTGTAGGAGAAGAGGCTTCCCTGTTGGGGATGCTGTAGAGGGGATTCTTGGTAGGGTAAGGGTTGGAGGGCCCTTTCAAGTGAGTTTCTCTGACTTCTCTCAAATGCCTACGCCTTGATACACTCATCTTTGGAATTAAGTGGACCTTAGTAAATGCCACACCTTTTTTTTTTTTTTGGCTAGGCAGTAGGGTTAAGTGACTCGCCCAAAGTCACACAGCTAGTAAGTGTCAAGTGTCTGAGGTTGCATTTGAACTCAGGTCCTCCTGACTCCAGGGCTGGTGCTCTATACACTGCGCCATCTAGCAGCCGCAATCCTATACTTTTCTAATGGGCTACTGTTATCATTCATGATCTCCAAGTCTTAGAACTGCTGTCAGACCACCGTGGGACTGAGGCTCCCACAGAGGCCCCAACCTTTCTCCTTGTTGCCCCTCCATCAAATCAAAGAACAAAATGTCCTCACCCTCCTCCTTTGTCCCCTAGAAACTCAACAGGCACCCAGCTGGGTTGAATATACCCTCCTTACAGGCTTTCTTGCCCATGCCCTTTTTTCTTATTAGTCATTGAGCCTAAGTGTCCCCACTTCCACCCCTTCCCCCCAAAAAAGTATTACTTTCTTTGTGTGCCACTGGCTATTTGGAAAGTTGCCTCTACTAGCCAAGGCCAACACAGATCTAGGTCCAGAATTGGGAAATGAGGAGATCCTGTTCCCACTTTCTCAGCTTTCTTTCCCTTTTCCACCTGGAGCCTTTCTCCCCCCACACACTCTGGTTTATTCCAGCTCCTGTATGAGTCAGTGGATTTTCCAGTTCTCTCCCACTGTAAAGTGTATGTTGGGGGTGGGGGAGGTGGAGGGGCTGCAGCAGAGCCAAGAGCAGAGGAAAAAGTGACTCCTAGCTTAGTTCAAGCCGGCAACCCCCCCCCCCAACTCCAATGGGAACCAGATGCCTCATCTGGGTCTTTGTTTCCTGGCCAGCACAGCACAGTTCTGAGCACCAATGTGGCCAAAGCCTTGGGGGGGGGGGGGATGTCCCCATTCCCATTCTCCAGGGTCACTCCTAGGTATATGGAAAATGGGTCACAGCCTATGCAGTATGTTATCATTTGGAGGTAACATTTTGTTCTTGCACCCCAATGGTTATCCTATACTGTCCACAAATAATCTAGAGATACGAAATTAGGAATGATTCACAAAGTCCAAGGGCAACTAAAGATAACTAGGGAGGGTCATAATGGACCACAAGTTAAACATAAGTTCAAGTGGAGTGCTACTATTAAGGTGATATGAATTGTGGTAGCCAGAAGCTTACTTTTGAGCTGTACATCCTATGGCAAAGCACTTACTAAAAAGCTACATTTAATTCTGATTTCCCTATTTTGGAAAGAATACAAGTAAAATCCCGTTACAACAAATACTAGTATGATGGAAAATATAAAACGCCATATCCTTTAAGACGTGGAAACGTATGTGGGTGTATACAGCTAAGTATATGTGTGATTTGTGGAGGGAAGAGTGAGTATTAACAGCTAAGGATATCAGAAGATTCCCTTCTATTTAGAGGTGACAACATGAGCTGAGATTTGAGGAGTGTGAGGAGAGTGAGGGCAGGCATGAGAGATGTGCTGTGATAGCAGGAGATGGAGTACTGAGTTCTGGGAAGAGCAAGGAGCCTTATTTTCTTGGAATATGGAGTATGTGAAGGGGAGGAGAAAGCTGCTCAGGAGCTTGGAGAAAATGGAGTGAGGGGGAAAAGTGTGCCGACAATACCTACCTCACGCCCTGTTGTCAGTACATTTATATATTTCAAGTTCTCTGTGGAAAAAGAGGCCGGGCTTTTTTTTTTTTTTTAATCTCTAGCCTCTGCAGACTGAAAATGTGATTGCTACCAGGGTGCCACAGTGAAATTTCCCTACAAAGAAAAAATTAGATGCCCCTTGAATCATTGAAATTTGTGCTAGTAGAATCTGATCAGCCCTTTGTAGAGAATGGAAGAGGCTCAAAGGAGGAAAATTAAAATTATATTGACAGTGTCATTTAATTTAAATGAAATCTATAAAGGCAAAACCAGTATGCTGTGAATGGAGGGAGAAACAGTTTGAAACTTTGAAAATTACTTATTTTAAACTACCTTAGGACCTGAGAAAGAAAGGATCAATTTTATTCTCACACTACTTCCCTATGAAATGGTTAATAAAATTTCAAATATGCCATGTAACATCACATTACTAAATGTATTCTCATGAATTGGCTAATTTGCAGTTACTTGATGCTGAAAGTAAAAGTGTTAGTGGACAGAGAACAGGTCGATAGAGACATTTGATAATAAGGTCTAGGAAAGGAAAACTAAGATCTGAAGCCCATACGTGTATTCCTCTGATACTAAGTATTAGCTTAATAACTTCTGGGGACTTCTTTGCCGATAGTCATATAGATTTTTTAAAAAGGCACTATATTTAAAGGAAAAAAAGCTAAAAGAAGACATAAACTTTCTTAAGGTATCTGAGAGAGTATTTTCCTAGTAGCTCTCCTCAAGAATAGAAGAAAATGAGTAATTCCAGGGATGGATTGTGCCACTGAAAAGGCTCCGAGCCCTGATTTTGCAGCCATAACCCTGAATCCTGTTAGACCTATCAAGGTCTTGCCAAGGACTCAGGAAATTACCCTTCTCCCATAAACACACCCTCTGGGCCCCATAAAGGTTCAGAGTTGAAGTTCCAAGGCCAGGAATTGAAGTTGGCCATCAAGTTCAGAAATAAAAGTAAATACTTCTTGAAATGAAAATGGCATCCAGTTTCTCCAAGCTGTGGTGAGTGGATCACTTCTGAACTGAGAACAGTTGTCCATTTGCCACATAACATGGTGGGTAGGGGGTAGGGTTGGGAGGAAATATGCCCTTTGGAGAGTAATGGGCACAGCAGTGGCTCGAGCCCTCCTTTTTCATGGAGGTCATCCAAACTTACCTTTAACCCTGCAGCAAACACACTGGCCTTTTGCTTTTTTACCACATCTGGAAAATTGTATTGAGTTCTCAGAACCTAGGCTTTGGTAGTGGCTTTTGCAGAAAGACATGAAATGTAGTATGTGCTGCAACATGATCATCATCATTGTGCCCCAGATCCATGTATATATGTTGGCAGGAAGAGGGCAAGGACAGTCTGTTTCAAGTTTTTGCTTTCATAGTCTTCATTTCTCTGGGAGATATTTAAAGACAGTGCATGAGCGCCCCCTACTGTTCTTACTAAATAAAAGGTCTTGGGCGATGGGGGGGGGGTCTTGATGTGGGGCAAACCTCAAGGAATCACATTTGTTGGCTAAGTCCCACACCAAAGACATCATTTTTAACAGATTCAAAGGACTTTCAAGGACACATGCACACAAACTCACATTCACTCTATTGAGCCAGTTCAAACTGGTACCCACACTTGTGTGTTTTACAAAGTTTTTGAAGAGCAAGAAAATCAAACTGATATGGTTCATTTAATTGAAAACCTAATTCACATCACTTTTGGCCCTAGCCCCCAGATTACCTTAGGTTCTTGTCTAAATGTATTTCACTTTCATCCCTGCAACATGCCTAGGTCGACCTGTTCAGTATGAAGGATTGTATTGGCATCATGGGTTCCAGTGGAAACTTGATTCTGTTCAAGTCCCTGGCAGAGGCCCTTGTATCCTAGCAGCTAAGACAAGAGTCTGGAAGACCCTTTCCTGCTTTGGGCTAGCAAACCACAGCTCAGGAGACTATTCTGAATTATTCCATGGCTCCAAACCAGAGCCTCCCCCAACTCTTCTCCTCCCACACATTGCTCCGGGTGGAGGTTTTCCCCATAGAATTTGGCCTCTGCACTCCTCTCTCTGGCTCCTTTCTCCAAGGCAAAGTAGCATCTGGAGAGGTGAGCCTTCTGGGAAGCAGGATGAAGGGGGCAGAGACTGGTCCTTCTGAATCAGTGGAGGGAACATGATGTCCTGCTGGCCTAGACTGAAGCAGCAAGGAAACCTTTGTCTCCTTCCACTCAGCACTGGCCCAGGCAGAGAAATAAAAGGAAGCAGATGTCCTGGCCACCCTGTGAGGGAAACAGGCAGAGGACTGCTAGGGTGGTGGAGGAATTACCAAGTCCCAACTGGGGGAAGAGAATAACCCCAGGTCATTGGGAAAGAAGTGTCAGGAATAATTTCTTTTTAAAGAAAGCATTTCAGTGCCCAGCTGACCCCTTAAACACAAGTCTGAACCAATAAGCAGCCTACCTGGCATGAGAATCGCAGGTGAGAAGACCCTCACTCAGGGCCATGAGTGTGCTTGTGTACCTGTGACCTCTCCCAGCACGTTCTCCCCTTCCCTTCTCCTATATGTGCCCTCTTAAATGCTTTTCTTTTGAGCTCACAAGGGGGAGGAAAATCTCTGCACACATTTTTCAAAAGTCCAGGCCCAGAGCTAGCCCTTGGGTAAGTCACTAACCTTCTCTAGGCTTCAGTTTCCTCAAGTGGTATGGGTCAAATGACCAGCAAGATTCTTTCTAACCAGTACAAACATCCTCTGACATTGTTCTGTACTTCAGTAAGTGACTCTGGTCAGATGGCCTCACCACCACTTGGGAATCAAGACACCTGAGTTCTGTTCTCAAATGGCAATGGGCATCGTTTATGACTCATTTTTAAAAAGCAAGTTCTTGCTTCTTGGCACTAATCCCACTTTTTAAAATATACTATATGTAAAACATTTTGTAACTACAAAGAGTTACTTAAATTTGAGTTGTTATGGTTAAGCAGCCCTCAAGTTTGGATCAACTGGTCTTTTACTCCTTATCCCTAATCTCCCTGCTCCCTTTTCCCTCAACCAGATATTCATTGAAATGAGCACTTAGCACAGAGCAGATCGCTTAATCTCCCTGTTTTCTAGGTGACTCTGACTATAAATCGCCGATCAACTCCCTCTACCATTGAAGTCACAGATTCAATCCCTATCCGTGGTGCTCTGTCACTGTCTGTCTCTTTTCTGCGACCTTCAATGCCTTGGGCCTTCCTTGATCCCTTCTCCCTTGGGTTATGAACTTTAAAGTAATGCCAAGTAAAGGGTCGGATACAAGAGTTTATTCGTTAAGTAGACTTTTGATAGTGAGCCAGCCTTGACTGGATACTTAGACTGTGCCTGCCCCGATAGTCTACACTACCTCCCCCTCCGGTGTTTTGAAGATGATGTCTGTAAAAGGATCATCTATGACAACACCCTCATCTTACAAATAAGAACACTGAGGCCCAGAGAAGTGACTTGCCCAAGGTCACACAGGTCGTAAAAACACAGGACTCAGAATTCAGCATCAGTTGCACAACGCCGTGCAAAGGGTCCAACTGACAGTTTCTTTAAGTGTAGAGAAGAGCATGGGTCTGACCCACCAATGAGGCAGTTTCAATCTCAGGGGTGTGAGCAAGGAAAAAGCCTCTAAGTGGAGGCAAAAGAACCATAGTGGAAGAAAAGTTCAGTCAGCCAAGGGGAAAGGGAAAGTTAGGTTTGCATCTTAGGAAAACCCAAGCACAGATCACCCCTGCTGGAAGATTCTGAGACAATGGAATGGACAGACAATGGAATCATTTCCACTAGCCCCTGGAAAGAACTTGACAATGACTGTAAGGAATACACTGGGGGAGGCATGATGGCTGGAGTTAGACCCATGGAATTCCATGCTCCTAGTCCAGGACTGAGGGAAGAGTGCTTTGACATTCAAGGATTGTGTTTCACATCCTTTGGGCTATGGCCAGGCCATCATCCCCAAGGTCTCCTACCCCAGCTCCCAAGGACCTGAGCTCTGAGGCAAAGTAACTTCAAACTATGTCACCCATTAAGAGTAAATGCTTAGTAAATGTGTGTTCCCTGTCCTACCATTCCTAACCCCCACTTCCACCCCCAAACAAAGCTTGCCAATTTTTTTAGTGGTGAATCTGGAGTCAGATATCCTTGGGTTCAAATCTCAGATTTACCACTTGGTAGCCATTACACTGGGCAAGTCATTTCACCTGTCTGGACCTCAGTTTCTCCATCTGTAAAATGAGAGGTTTGGACTAGGTAACCTCTGAAGTCCCTGTTTGCCATGAGCCTATAATCCTGTCAGGTGGAATTCCTTGCTTCCTCTGCCTGGGCCCAAAGAAATTGGAGAGAGGATAGAAACACAGTTTGCATCTCCAGAATCAAGTAAATTTAAGGACACAAGTGTAGGCACGCAATAATTTATTTTCCGGATCAGTATCTCTTAGTTTGCAAGGTTCCAGATTTTGCCTGTGTGGACTGCATAGAATATTAATAACTAGGCCCTTAATTAAAGTTTCTTGACTGGTTGGTAGACAGTCCTGGGATCCACAGCAGGCCTGAAAGATTGGTCCCTTTGAAGATTCCGGGGCCATCAGAAGTAATCCAGACATCAGAGAAATATCTCTGCTTACATTTTCCAGTTTTTCTTCTGGGGGATGGGCCATCCATTGAACACCATCATCCAACTGTGGAATTCATGCATGATAGATTCTGGTAACTGACCATCCGTACAGATGAGCCCCTTGCTGACAAGGGGCAACAACCCCGTAAGAGTCCCCTCCCCGGGCCTCCGTCCGCATCTTCCAAGTTTACTTCTGCAATTGCCACCAGCAGGTATGCTCTTCTAGCCTACGCTTTTACTGCCTTTCCTTCCCAAACTCCTCTGCTCTTGGTTCAATCCTGCATGCTTATCCACAGTCCATTCCATCAATCCCACTTAATAGGGGATGGACCCATGGCAGGCTGGCCCTTGCTAGTAGGGAATTATGGAGTGGCCAGATGGAGGGGAAGAGGCTGGCCATCCTATTGCCCATGGGGAGGGCACGGTAGGAGGAAAAACCTCAAAGATTATTTGAATTTAAAATATGTAATTCATTTCATGCCCTGAATACTGCATTTGGCTACAACTGAAGGAGACTGCAATAATTAAATTGTGTTTTACTTTACACGCTTGGGGTGAAGTTTTTGGATTCAAAATGCAAATTTATGTCAAATAGGCAAACATCAAATTTTGTGTGTGTGTGTGTGTATATGTGTGTGAAATTGAAAAAAAAAATTTTTTTTCTATCAGTCCTTCTGTGATATGGAGCAGAGAGCAAAGGAAAAGCAGGCAAACACTGTAGCTTCTGAACCTATGCAGCCTCCCCCACCCCTCATCTGGCCCTCTCTCTCCAGCACTGCCCCCCCAATATAATTAGTTCATGTATCATAGGGAGAATAATTAGCAAATTTGTTAACTAGGGTCCAAGTGGAAATAATGTTTGCTTAAACCAGTGTGCAGGATTCTTTAGGAGCATTAGCATCTTAGAAAGCTATTGATAATTTTCTATTGATATTTTCTATTGTTCGCCTCAAGTCACAGGGAACTCTGGATTAGTCTTAAAACAGTGAGCACTAGGTTCTGATAGGTCTTACATTCACTCTTCTGAAACTAACCAAAACTTAGCTCTTATCTAAGAAACATCGACCAGATATATTTGTATACACGTGTGTATATTCCCGTTCTTTGGAGTACGTATGTACCAGTACATGTCTTCTTTCCTCTCCACACCAGATTCCCAGGCAACTTAGTACCCAAAAGTAGCTCACGTGATTGAATCAAAAGGATGGCCTTCCTTGGCAAAAGTATAAAACAAGAGGGTTGGGTGGGGGAGGGGTGAAATGTATGCATACACACACATACTCCTGACCACTTTCTGCCCCACCCACCCCTTACCCCATCAAAAACAAACAACCTGCTCACCCTTTAGCACTAGAAACATGGACCTGCTCTGTCCCTTACAACCTTTCCACCTGCCAAGTTGACCCAGGCCTTTTAACATGGCCTGTTCTTCTCTGGTGGCATAATACCCTGACCACCCAGGGATTGCTGGTACCATCCTCCCATGCTAGGAGACTTCTCTCTTGAGTTTCATTCTTTCGAACCAGGCTGTCTTCTACTTTGGGAAAAAGCTGGGGAACTCCCATGATCTTGGGAAATGCACGCATTATAATAAATCTGGAAGCAAGGCCTGCTTTGTCCAATCTGGGGGAGTAATAATAGAAGGGGAACATAGGACCATGGCAAGCTAGTGAGGGAAGAAAGTTGTGGATAGGCATGTTCTGTGTCAATTCCATCCTCTCCTCCCTCATCGGACTATTGTGGAAAACAAAAGCAAACTTTGCCTGGGAATGGAGTGCATTCACCCTGGCTGCTGAGTTTGCTGCTGAATACTTAGCAACTACACCAAGGACTGGAATCTTGTAAAACTTTCCCCTTTAATGTATATTTGGTCCCCAATATCTTCCCTGGGGCTCTGGCATCTTAAATACATTTGACTGAGAAAGCCCAGAAAAGGGCCCTTAACAAGAACAGAGCAACAATTACAATAATAAACTGTACATATAAGTCATTTCTTTGGGAATCATTTTCTGATTCTTTCTATTATCACCCTTCTCCCCCCCCCCTCAATTGCAGATCACAGTTCTCTCCCTCATCCTGGGCCCCAGAAGGGGGATCCATTCACACACTTATCTATCAACCCCAGTGCTTTATGGGGTCCAGTGTGGACAGAACCATGGCCATCCTCCCTTTTCCCCAGACACAGCAGAACAAGTACAAGGGGTCAGATTGAAATGAGAAAATCAACAAGAGGCCATTTCCAGGCCCTTGGACAAGGAACACCCAGTCTCTACCAGACTTCTAAGCCCCAGGAGGTCAGAGATTGTTTTATTGAAACTCTGTACCTCTCCTAGTACCAAGCACTATGTTCTCCACACTAGATCCCCTTTAAAAGTGTCTGCTGATTTGGATTAAATCGAACTCTTCTCTAGCTCTGAGGAGCATCAGCCAACACTGACCCTCAGTGGGCCATCCCAAGCACAAAAGCCAAGAAAGTTTTAAATTAAAAAAAGTTAAATTTTCTTATCCTGTGCCTGAGGCAAAGAGAATCCAAAGTGTGGAACAAAGGGAGGTTCTAACAAGAAGATATTGTCCCTCCGTGGTCCAGGAACATCACTTAGACTAGGAATGGAACCAGCAGCCCATCTATGTGTAGGACACTAGCCAGCACACATGTACCGTTATTTCCCCTTCTCAGAGTAGGGGGAAACCTTCCCTCCTAAAGCAAAAGCTTCAGGAGGCAAACAGCCTGGCACTTCCTAGAGAAACCTTCTGTGTGTGTCCAAACTCTAGGCAGGTGCTGCCCCCTCCCCCTAATCGACTCCTTTTACACCTCTGAAGCCTGCAGAATTTCTGGGCCTCTAAGGTGTCACAAGAGAGACCACAGGGCTTGCTTGTCTAGAGAATAAAGCAAGACTGCCATAGCACTTTATTACACAATCTGGCACTCCTGTGCACACCCCACCCCCCAACCCCAACCCCTGAGAGTGCATAGATCTAATAAAAGGCATTTGTGAACTGGAGTGGAGGAGGGAAATCAACTCTGGTGTAAAATTATTAATTTAAAAAGTATTAAAAACTACACACACACACACACACACACACACACACCCACAACAACAACAACAACAGGAAGTCAGGAAAAACAGTTCAGCTTCCTGGTCCTCATTTTCTTCAGGGTCAGGCATGGGCTGAGCTCCACAACCCAGAGCCTCTGGCCATAGGTACTGACCGTATAGGATGTCGTAGTCTAAGCAAAGTGGGGGGACACATTTAGAGCTTCTCTTCAGGGAGAAAACACAGAAGGCTTAGCAAAGTCTCTCAGATCCAGGCTCAGGGATGGGGTTGGGGGGAAATTTGTGTCCCTAAACTTCAGATACTAAGTTGAGACACAGGTTCTGCCCATTGCTCCTCCATACCCATTTCCTAAGAGTTTGTTTGAGGCTGGGGCTGGGCCTGAGGTAAGTGTGAGGCTCCCAGGTAGAATCACGGTCTCCAGAGACAAGAGGATGCAGTTCATATCCTGGAGGGACCTCAGGGGAGGGACAGGTCCATTGGCCCATCCTCAGTCTTCATATGTATGTGTGTGAGGAGAGCATAGCACATTTAGGGTAACCCCTACACTCCTGTCTTCTCTTTAATCCAGTTCCGAAGCACGGAGACTCTCGTGTAGACACCTGGCTTGTTCCGTCGAGCACAGCCTTCACCCCAGCTCACCACCCCAGCCAGGAAGGTCCGTCCATCATTTTCCACACTGGACAGAGGGCCCCCTGAATCACCCTAAAAGAAAAGAAATCCCACATCACATGAGAACCCTACATAAGCACTCCATCTCCTAGACCCCCTCAATCACTGGCCTCTATAACCCTATGCCAACCCTCACTTCTCAAACATCTTCAATGCCTCCTCACCAGTTCACCTCTCCAACACACCATCTTACACACACACACACACACACACACGCATACACGCACACATTCATTCTCTCTCTCTCTGTCTCTCTGTTTCTGTCTCTGTCTCTCCTCTGTCTCTCTCCTGTCTCTGTCTGTCTCTGTCTCTCTCTGTTTCTATTTCTGTCTCTGTTTGTCTGTCTGTTTCTCTGTCTCTCTCTCCTCCCTCTATCTGTCTCTGTCTCTAGGTCTCTCTCTGTCTGTGTTTCTATCTCTGTCTCTGTCTCTCCTCTGTCTGTCTCTCTCTCCTGTCTCTGTCTGTCTGTCTCTGTCTCTCTGTTTGTATTTCTGTCTCTCCTCTGTCTCTTTCTCATCTGTCTCTGTCTCTGTTTCTATTTCTGTCTCTGTTTGTCTGTTTCTCTCTCTCTCCCTCTCCTCTCTCTGTCTATCTGTCTCTGTCTCTCTGTTTCTATCTCTGTCTCTCCTCTGTCTGTCTCTCTCTCCTGTCTCTGTCTGTTTGTTTCTCTGTCTCTGTCTCTGCCTCTCTCCCTCTCCTCCCTCTCTCTGTCTCTCTGTCTCTCCTCTTCCCCCAGCCCCATCACAACATCAGCCACTCTTCTAGGAACCTTCCCTCTCCACTCCAAAATTGGCAGCAGCCTACCTGGCAGGCATCAATGCCTCCATTGAGGAAGCCCACACACATCATACGGGGGGTCAGCTGATTGGGTAGCAAAGACTCGCAAGTGGTCTGATTGATCACTCGGATCTCCCCCTTCTGTAGGATCAATGCCCCAGTGCCTGGTGGTTGGGAAGAAAGCAGAAGAACATCAACTTGGCTCCTCTATTGTCTCAGCTTCCCGCAGTAGAACGACATCCCCTCTGCCCACATCCAGATAGCGCCCTCCCCACCCCACCCAACCCCGCCTTTTCCTAAGAAGGAAGCAATCAGAGTCAACATTCACCCTGGGGACAGAGGAGCTACCTGTCCAAGGAAGTGAGCCCAACAAAAAGGTCAATGGGGAATGAAAAAAGGGAAATTAGGAGCGGGTGGTGAGGTGATCAACACAAACGTGTGACAGAAATAGAAGGGAAATTCTTTTCAGGGCCCCTCTGAGCCCATGAGCCAGGCTCTCACCTCCTTCCTGAGTGTGCCCCCAGCCTGTCACCCAGATGGCCTTGCCCGCAGGGAAGGTGTGGGATGAATCAGGAAGGCAGATGGGCCGGATTACAGTGCTGAACTCGACAGGTTTGTCCAGCTCCATAACAGCAATATCATAGTCAAAGGTGAAGTCGTTGAAGGCAGCGTGCCGGATGATCTGTTTGAATCCCCTCTCTTCCACCCCTGTGGCACTGTGCTTGCTCTGGTCATGCAGACCCAGGTAGGCTTTCCATAAAGAGGGCTCAGAATATCTGGGAAACAGAAGGAGAGACAATGGCACATTAGACAGCACGGTCCTTGTGGGAACAAGGAAAGAAGGCTGGAATGGAAAAAAGAGGGCTCTGGATGCAGGACTTAATTCTTTTACCGGTTTATTCAGTGACACTGTGCACACACCACGACCTCTGTGTGCTTCAAAACAGGAACACTGATATTCATTATTTCAACAAATATCGATTAAGTTCTTGCTATGGAAGGGAAGTATGGTGTTGTAGGAAGAATGCTGGGCTTGGAATCAGAAGACCCCAAGCATAAATACTGCTTCTGATGCTTAATAGCCGCCTAAGCATGAGCAAGTCAGAGGGAGCCGGACAACGTTTGTTATCTCAATCCAGGTCCAAGGGCCCCTACGCTGAACATTCATGAGAAGACTAAAGTCAGATTCCTCAACCCCCTGTCCTCTATTCCTCAAATCTTCTCAGTTTCATTATTTCCTCTCCTTTCTCTCTCATCACAGAAAGGGAAACATCCCTCATGTTCACTAAAGTTAATCCCTCTAACTATCTTCGGCCCCACTGCCTCCGCCATGTTCCCTGACCTCCGACCAGCAGTCATCCCCTGTCATTCACACGTATCAATCTCTGCCTCTTCACTCCAGGGGAGAGAGTGAGGCTGATGACTTTGCACAGTCCTGCCTCACTTAAATCCAATTCATTTGCAAGTCAAGACATCACCCTCCAGATGCCATTCTCTTCCAGAATGAAGGATCAACAACAACTTTTCTTCACCTGCCTACAAATATCCTCATGTCTTCCCAATGATAAAAAGGCTATCAAGTGAGGCAATTGGGGTTAAAGACTTGCCCAAGGTCACACAAGTTAGTACGTGTCAAGTGTTTGGTTTGAGGTCAGATTTGAACTCAGGTCCTCCTGACTTCAGGGTGGGTGCTCTATCTACTGCGCCACCTAGCTGCCCCATAAGGCTTTCATTTGACCCAGCCATCTACTGTCTCATATTTCCCCCCTCTTCGCTTTTTTGGGGGTATTCATTTTATGTTACTTTGCTGTTACATAGAGCATTCTTACAAGGTTTTTTTGGAACTACAATCAACAATTAGCAACAAACAATGGTGGTTCAAACTTTCTAAGAAATGATCATTGGACAAATGTGACACCCTCTCACGGGAACACAAATCTGCAGTTTATTAAGAAATGACATGAAGGGGCAGCTAGATGGCGAAGTTGATAAAGTTGATAAGCTGAAAAGTTGATAAAGTTGAAAGTTGATAAAGTTGATAAAGCCTTGGAGTCAGGAGGACCTGAGTTCAAATCTGGCCTCAGACATTTGACACTTACTAGCTGGGTGACCTTGGACAAATCACTTAACCCCAACTGCCTCACCAAAAAAAAAAAAAAATGACAAGCACTTTAATTTGCCAAAAAGCAACATTTGTATTCTGGTAGTTACATGCTACTTCTATTATATAGTAAAGTGGATGCCAGAACTAGGGAAATTGTCCAATGAAACAGCAGCAACAGAAGAGTATGAAAACCTTGTGTAGTCACAGATATACTATGGACTCCAGGACTTATTTTACAGTAGGCATATTTCTTTTATTTTTTGGAGGCAATGTGGATTAAGTGACTTGCCCAAGGTCACACAGCTAATAAGTGTCTGAGGCCAAATTTGAATTCAGGTCCTCTTGACTCCTAGGCTGGTTCAGACTTTTTTTTTTAAAAAAGAATGAAAAATAGTATACTTTAATCTGCATTTAGACTCCATCAGTTCTTTCTCTGGAGGTGGATAGCATTTTTCATTATAAGTCCTTCAGAATTGTCTTGGATTACTATACTGCTGAGAACAAACAGCTAAGTCATTCACAGCAGATCATCGTACAATATTGCTGTTACTGTGTATAATGTTCGGGTTCTGCTCACTTCACTTTGCATCAGTTCATTTAAGTCTTTCCAGAATCTTTTTTTTTTTTTTGGTTCAGATTTTTAAATACCAGATACACTTTAGTCCTCTACGTAAGTGTTTGGAAGTTACTTATGTTTATATGAAATGAAGTTATTAATATTTTTTTCCAACAGTAGTTGCACACCAGAAAGGCCAGGACAGACACAAAGCAGGGAATGAAGTGTTCCCAAAGCTGCAGTGTGAAAAGACTATAAATGATTGATTTCATGCACATGGATGGTTCTCTGCTATAGGAAATCCAAGTGGAGCTATAAGGAATGAAGGCGTGTAAAAAGGTTTCTTGGGAGAAAGGAAGATGACATGGGGTCATCTTCCTGCATGAATTTTAATTTTCTGCATCTTCTGCAACATCAACATTCTTCTCTGGCACTGTCTGATGTCCCTACTGTTAGGTTGTCTCTAAGCAACTCATTCAGTGTATCAAGCTCGGCAAGAGCCTCATCAAAAGCTGTTTTAGCCAATGTGTAGGCGAGCTTTGGGTTATTAAGCAGCTCACAGTAAAATACAGAAAAGTTAAGAGCCAGCCCCAGGAGAACTGTTTGCATCTCCTTCTTGCTGCTGTCAAATGCTTCTTGGGAATTATCTGTTGTTTGTCTTCAGTCATGACCACAGGCTACTTCATCAAGGTACAGAACGGATATTATTTCAGTAATCTAGGCAAGACGTGACAAACACTTAGAGCTGCGAAGGCCTAAAGAAATCATGATATAAGACCGTGCTCTCTGGATTAGTCACATTGGCTATTAAAAACATATCCAATAATAATTCCAGGATGGTGGTGCAGATGGACTCCACTTTCTCCCAGGAGTCCTTGACCAACTTCATCTTCTTGTCAGTTTTCTGCTCAGTGCTGGAAATCGCCCTCCCAGCTGACCTGCACACAGCACCCCCGCAACCCAACTGCATTCTCGTAGACCACCACAAGCAGACTGCACTCCTCGTTGGACAGCTCAGGCCCCCTCCTCGGTCATCACCCTCGTGGAGGCGGCCATTGTCATAGCACTCAGCCTGTTTGGCCAGCTTGACCTGGATCATCTCGGTCTTTTCCATAGTGGACAGGTTTCAGGTGGGAGTGGGGGCAGTGGCAGAGGCAATGGCATAGTAGCAGCAGGACTGGGGAGAGAGAGAAGCAGCACCGAGGACTGGGGCAGGAAAGAATCAACCCAAAGCAGGAAGAGTCCTTGAAAGCCTCCCCACTGGCCTCAGCCACTCCTCCCCCTTCACTTTTAAACATAAATAGCAATCGTTTCTGTTTTGGCTAGAAACTCTGAGGTTCTTTCTCTATCAGATTGATTTTTTTTTAACTAGGTAAAGAGGTCATTCTCTGCCTCATTTCTTACCTAGCCTTAATCACTGAATGGATGTTGCCTCATCATATTGAGACCTGTTAAAGACCTTAGCTTAAAAAGGCCAAGGTCTCCCACTGCATCCAGGGCCATCTCCAGTTGTCCTGATCAATATCTGGCCACTAGACCCAGATGGAGGAGAAAGTGAGGCTGGTGACTTTGCACAACCCTCCCTCACTTAAATCCAATTCACTTGCATGTCATGGCATCACCTCCCTGATGTCATGGTCCTCTTTGAGAACGAAGGAGAAACAACAACAAACTGCCTGAAAAAGCTGTGACTATCCAATGGCTCTAGATTCTCATTACTCCCTTTTCCTCATGTTCTAAGGCCATGGATGACCTCCCATTTACCAAACTCGGTGGCTTCCTACTGGCTAGTGTCTTCTTCCTAAGTTTGAAAGATGTCATCTTCTCCTGGTTCACATAGCTGTCCACTTACTCCTCCACTGGGAATTCATCTTCTTTCCCTCTTCCCTACGCCATAATGTGGATATTATTCAAGAGTCCCTTCTTGGTCCTCTTCTTTTTTCTCTCCATATCTTCTTTCTTGGTCATCGTCATCAATTCCCTTGTGTTCAATTATGACTTCTGCACAGATGACTTTCCAATCTATAACTGCACTTCCCCCCATTCTCCTTCCTGACCTACAGTCCTACATCACCAGCTGCCTGCTACACATCTCCACCTTCATATCAATAGACATCACAAACTCAACAAGTCTAAAACAGAATTCATCATTTTCAACCTTCACCCCCCACCCAAAACAAAATTGCACCTCCTGCTTTCCTATTGCTGTTGTAGGCACCATTATCCTTCCATCTACCAGGTCTCATGACCTCAGAATCATCTATAACTCTTTCCTCTCTCACTCACCATGCCCTCCCCCATTGCTGTTGTTCAGTCATTTTCAGTCATGACCCCATTTGGGGTGTTCTTGGCAAAGATACTAGAGTGGTTTGACATTTCCTTCTCCAGCTCATGGAAACTGAGGCAAACAGAGCTAAGTGACTTGCCCAGGGTCACACAACTGCTAAGTGTCTGAGGCCAGATTTGAACTCAGGAAGACGAGTCTCTCTGACTCCAAGCCCAACACACTGTGCCACTAGCTGCCTCATTCCTTCCCCCCAGGCATATCCAAATGGTTGTCAGTTTGCTCTCCACAATATCTCTTGCATCTGTCTCCTTGTCTCCATTCAAAATTCCACCAACCTTGATTCAGTGTTCCAATCCTAGTTCTCCTACTTACTAACTATGCAACCTCAGACAAATAACTTGCCTCTCAGTTTCCCTGTCTCTAAAATGAGGGTGTTGGACCTGATGATTTCTTAAGGCCTTTGCAGCTCTAAGTCTATGATGCTGTGATAAAGCTGTTATCACTACTTGCCTAGATTACTGAAATAACATCCCTCTTCCATCTATCCCTTTCCAATCCATCCCTGCCAAAATAATCTTCCAAAGTCACAGGTCTGACTTAACCACATCATTTCCTGACTCAGTGAGTGTTCAGTCCTAAAACATCATTGCTTGCAAGTGATCATGGACATTAAATTAGCAAGTTGCCCTGTGGTCTCCATTATATTATAGTATCTGCCTAACCCAGACTCTCCACTATGGCCCTTTTTTTTTTTTTTTTTTTTTGGCTAGGCCATGGGGTTAAGTGACTTGCCCAGGGTCACACAGCTAGTAAGTGTTATGTGTCCGAGGCCAGATTTGAACTCAGGTCCTCCTGAATCCAGGGCTGGTGCTCTATCCACTGTGCCACCTACCTGCCCCCACTATGGCCCTTTCTAAAAAGCCCTGCCCTGTCCATGAATTGGCATGACTCATGAAAAGACCAAAATGCTTTGTAAAGTATTTCATAAAACACAAAGCAGGGATACCTGTTCAATACTGCAAGGAGATGAAGGAAGCCCACAGAAGATACAAGGAAGTGTCCCTTCTCCCCATCCCCCCATCCCAACCCCATGTGTTCCAGTCCCTGGTAGAGCCTCTATGAATATAGCCACCTACCTGATTCCTAACTCATCAACGAAGCAATGGGCTGCAGAGACAAGCCAGGTGGAGGAGATTAGTGATGCCCCACAGAGGTGACCCTGGCCCTCTGCATGGAGGCTCACCTGCCACGGCCACTCTCCTTCATCTGAGTTCTGGCCTCCAACAATCCTTGACTGTTTACTGAATGACCGGAGTCCACAATCTATTGAGTGATGGGAGAGAACTCAGGTGGGGTGTGTGGGCTGGGAGAAAGAAGCCCCCCATGGCCCAAAGGCCCATTCTGCTGGCCCCAGAGAATTAAAATGGAGACTTTTCTTTATGAGCCACCTCAGATATGGACTAATATTATAATAAAGCTATAATCATCAAGGGCTCTGACATGCTTCTTTGAAGCACATTCCCAACTGCCTGGTCAGGTCAAATCTTCCCAAGGAATTTTAACTCCTACCCCCGAGTCTATCCCAAGAGACCCTTTGGAAGCTTACGTTACCTGTTTTACCTCCCTTTCCCCCTGGCTGGAGTGAATTTAGGAGAGTTCTGATTTTTAGTTACATTTTAGTTTCAAAGCTTTTAAACCATTCCTCCTTTACATATATTTACATACAGCATTTTAAGAGGCTCTAGAAGAAAGGTAAATTCACTTAACTGCTACAGCTGTATTCAAATTCAGGGCTTGAAACACCTGAAAGGCAGCCCAGATTCCCAAACACAGAGCTGACAGGAAGGAGTTGGGAAAATGGCCAAGGAAAGCCACATTCTGGTTTTCTCCCTTCCTGACGGCCACAAAGGCTAACATAGTAGGAGGCTGGCTCCCCTCAGCTCTTTTCTACACATCAGGGGCAAAGAGAAACCCAAAGTGACGGGACCACGTCTGGGCCTGTCCTGGATGTCCATACCACAGTTCTTCTCATCCGAGCCATCACTGCAGTCATTCTTCCCATCACACTCAGGGTTCCCTTTGCTCAGACATACTCCATTGAGGCATTTGTATGTGTATTTGGTGCAGGGGACAGTCTCAACTGACAACAAAGGGGAGAAAAGGTCAAAGCTGAGGATGGGGAATAAGACTCCATTCTCTCCTGTAGTGCATGTTGTCAGGGTCAGGAAGTCAGCACCAAGGTGAAACATCCTTGCCACACTCAGACATAAATTACTTCAACCCATGAATTGTTTGTTTTGTTTTTTGAGATTGGGCCTCCCTATCTCACGGACACTGGACTGGCAGCAGCCACTCAAAGGCCTAATCCCATGGCTGATCAGCAGGGAAGTTTGGACATGTTGCTTTTCTGACCTAAGCCGGGTTGCCCTGGGCAGTCTGGTGGCCCCGACTCCTGAGGTTTACCATATTAATGCAGACACTCATGTGGCTTTAGCCCCACTGCAGTTGGGAACTCCCAAACTCAAGCTATCCATCAGGTCCAGCTTCCCCAATAGCAGGAATTATAGCAGACAACTCCATGCCCAACCCATTAACTTCTAATATAGTCTGCAGCCCACCCTGCCTCGGGACCACCAACTCATATCCCAACCATGCCTCAAAACACTTGTCAAGATTTACCACCTTGTAGAAGTCTTCCTCACTTCCCATTCCTTTCCACACTGCTCTCACCAAATAGTGTGCAGGGTTGTCCGCATTATTAAATAACATTTATAGATATGTTGCTTTGTATGCGTCCCAATGCCTTTGAACGGGTTCTATATCCCACTTAGACTGCGTGTCTCCTGGAAGGTCAGAGACCCTCTTTATTTCTCACTTGCACACCCAGGTACAAGGTGTATACTCACTTCAGAGTCCTCAATGACTGAAGCAAGGGAAAAAGGATGGAGTGAAACACTCCTAATACTCAACCCCAGAGGAATATGGGTCTGTTCTAGAGGCAATCTCCGATATCTTGAACCCCAAATTCCCAAGAGAGGTCCCCAACCTCGGCAATGAGCCCAGAGCCAAGCCCTGTGCTAGGGCAGCTCTTTTTTCAGCCCTTACCACTATTACACTTAGCTTCATCACTCCCGTCTCCACAGTTATCCCGCTTATCACATTTCTGGCTCTCGGAGATACATTTTCCATTGCCACACCTGAAGGTCTGAGCTGGGCAGCCTGAAAAAGCACACAGCCTCAACAAACAGCTAATTGTTTCTCTCTATCCCATGACATCCCACTATTCAAGACAAGCCACCACTGTCCTAAAGGACAGTGGCGTCAAACTCAAATAGAAACGGATCTCAGTAGGCTACATATTGACTTCGAAAACCACAAATTAATATCACTTAGTAATTTTATCGATTTAATTAAATATCTGTTATATTTTAATATGGTTCAGGCCACAGAGTTTTGCCAATCACTTGTGGCCCAACTGCAAGTTTGAAACCTCCCCCGTAGGATACTGAAAAAGGGTCAACGGGGCAGGCATCAGCTTTGCCTCAGAGGAAAGAACCCAGGACCCTTCCCCAGGAGCCCCAAATGCCCAGGGAACCCTGAAGGGAATTACTCACTGCATTGCAGCTCATCACTGTTATCCCCACAGTCATTCAAGCCATCGCAGACCCAAAAGAGGGGCTTACAAAATTTGTTCTTGCAAGTGAACTGGTAGGTTGAGTTACACACTGTTGGAAGGATGAGATCAGAAGAGGCATGAGCAGCAGAGTGATGGAGGAACGAGGGCATTTTCACAAATGGGATTTAGGGGGCATGAATCTCATGTAGCACATCTGGTGATTCTCTAGGAAAGTTTAGCCAACTATCCATCTTCCGAAAGTAGAAGGGGGAAAAAATGCAATACCTAGAGTGTTCAGGGCTACAGAGCAAATGCTGCAGAAATGCTTCATGTCCAATTCAGGTAAAAGATTAAAGAGATTCACAAACCAGACTGGGGGATTGAAGAGAACCCGTGCTATACAGTTATCCCTTCCACATGGCAGGGGTTAGGGGCATGGCGACCCCACAATCTGAAATTCGAGTAATATTTTTTGACCTTCCTTTCATACCAATGAAGAAGTCTGAATAATTATGGTATTAAAAGATAAAATATGTTGCTATCATACAATACCATACATATATTTTGTGCATTTCTGAGTTTCTAAACTTTTTCTGTGTCATCTGCCGGCTTTAGCATGTCGTCTGCAGCTTCCACAAAACTCCCCCCAAATTCCCATTTAATTTCTTGTGCCAACCTGCGATATATCAAAACCATGATGGGGAAAGTCACAACTTGGAAGGGATAACTGTATTTCCACGTGAGGAAGGATCTCGCAGTCTGCTCGAGGTTCATCCTATGATAGGCACAGGACAGCCACTTTCTGGCGGGGAGGGAATGGGGATGGTCCAGCAGTATCCATGGGATTAAGGAGTCACGGGGTATTATCTTCCCATACAGGGCAAGGCAAGAGGCAGAGTGAGTGGGCAGCTGAGCTGGGGAAGGGTCACAAGGCCCGGGGCCACCATCTTGGAAACCAAGTCTATCTCATAGCAGACGCCCTGACTTACCACAGTCAAGCTCATCACTGAAGTCTGTGCAGTCAGCCCAGCCATCACAGCGCAGATTGTGAGCGATACAGCGTCCCGTTTTGCAGGTGAACATGCCAGGGCAGGCTGTGGGGGAGGGAGTGGAAGAAGAAAAGTGGGAGGCACGTGCTAGGCCTGCAGTTCTCATGCTAACTCTACTAACGCTGCCCTAGCAGACTGTTACCCCTCTCTATTAAAATCAAGGCATTTTTATAGTCACACAATGAGCAAAGAATGGAAAACAACTTCCATTTCATTCCGAGGCCAGCAGGGCTGGAAAGGCTCAGGGCAAGGACCGCCTGCTTCAAATATAAAACTCCCGGTCCCATCAATTGAGTGGATTTCTGAAAAACCCCTACTCAGCATCTAAGGGCAAGGACTATATATAACATGAGATAGCCCTGGACACCAGTGGATGCAGATCAGAGAATTCTAGTGAAATCTCTTTGGAAGGCTTAGACTCCCAGAGAGACCATGATAAATTAGAAAGGACACAAGACTGGGCATCAGGAGATCCTAGTTCTAATCCTGATTATGTCACTTGCTACCTGTGCACTCTTAGGTAAATCACGTGACCTTTCTGGGCCTCAATCTTTGTTATCTGTAAAATGCAGTCCAATGGGCCTGCCTTCCTTATCTCACCAGATCTTTGTGAGGATCAAATAAGATAATGGCCATAAAGTGTTTTACAAATATGAAAAAGGTAGAAAGCTCATCTTGGTCCAATTTCCAAACAAGTTAACTTTCCAAAGCCAACCCCTTCTTTACTCACGGTCACGGGAGTCATAGGAGAGGTACTCAGCGAAGAAACCTGTGTCAGTATAGGACCGATCCGAGTGGAAATGGACAGTGATCTTGTTACTCCTGCTGGACACCACAAACTGCGGCTTCTGTCCACAGAACCTGGAGGGGACGGGAGAGGACCGCTGGTGTGCACACTGCTGTGACCATTACTGAACCCCAGCCAATGGGGTGAAGGGCTTATGGGGCTAGGAAGTAGCAGGGGATAGAGTCCACAAAGCAGGCTGGGAAAATCCCCATTGGACAGCCAGAGTTCATAGACACCCCTGCGGGGGGGGAGGGGGGGCACAAAGCTGGGACCTGAGGGGAGGCTGAGGATCTGGCCACACAAGTGAGAGCAAGGCTCCCCCCTCTCCTCCACCAGAGAGGATTCTAGGTAGAGAGCATCTCTGAGAATTCTCAGGTTCCTCCCTATTTCCCCAGAACACTTACTTTTCCCCATTGATTTCCACATAGTCCTTGGTGCAGGTACCCAGGTTTTTGTTAGGTTCCACCAAATAGAAGATTTTGAAACGAATCTTGACATTTTTGTCGCGGGGGACCTGCAAAGGGAGGTGAAACTCAGCAACTGTTTCCCCTCACCTATCCCAACATCCTGTGAAGGAAAGTCCCCCTCTCACCACCCCTGCTCCTAAAAAAGGATCTAAATTTTCTCATTTCCTTCGTCAAATTCTTCATTATCTATCATTTCCTTCCCCTGACATTACCCCCAATATTGGCAGCACCAAAGACATTGAAAATATGGATAACAGTAACTCACATTCAGATTTGGTGGCCCAAAGATTTCATCGCAATCTAAGCTTTAATATCTTAAGCAGCTCAGAGCTGCACTAAGATTTGGGGCCATCCTATACAGTGCTTGCAAGTTCCCAAAGTCCTTTCTTCACAATGACTCTGACAGACAGGTAATACAAGTATGATTATCCCTGTCTTACATACGGGGAACCTGAGGGTCAAAGAGATGATGTGATTTGCCCACGGTCATAGCCCTAGGAAATGGCAGAGACTTGCAAGTCCAGGTCTTTTGATTCTGACCAAGTCTAACATCGTTTGGCTTAAATTGTGGCAGAAAGGCCATAGGTTAGATCAGGGATGGGGAACCTGTGGCCCTCTAGGTCCTCAAGTGCAGCCCTTTGACGGAATCCAAACTTCACAGAATAAATTCTGCCAAAAGGCTGCACTTGAGGACCTAGAGGGCCACATGTGACCTCGAGGCTGGAGGTTCCCCATCCCTGGAGATGTTTGGCAGAATTTTCTAACTGCAAGGGTGAGACACCAGAAATTGTTGCTAATTTCCAACACTGGAGGGTTGTTAAAGAAAAAGACTGGAATGACCTGGAGATCAGTCCTGCCTAGAAGACTGTCACTATCTCCTATAGCCCTCTTCAAGGTCCCTAACAACATGTAGCCTTTTCTCATCCCTTCTTCCTTCTCTCCTTCCTTATTCTACTAACTCCATAATTAGACACACCCAGCTCCTACCTCAATGTCCCATGTGCAGTCCATATTGGGGGGGTAGTGGCCTGGGTAGTAGGGGGTACTGAATGTGCCCTGAACTCCAGTTAGGCGACCTCCACATTCTGAAAGTCAAAACACAAGAAGCAGTGTGAGGGATCCAGAGTCAAAGAGTTTGAGTAGGAGGTATAAGAAAAGACAGATCAAATGGATTCCTTTCGATGAGAGCTTCTAGGTGAAAAGCCAAAGACACTGTCCTTTTTTTTTTTTTTTCTAATTTCTGGTGTGGGAGGAAGAGCAACGATGTGAGGACCTGAAAATTCTGTGTGGTGGCTGGACATACCAAAGCCTTCACTGGCTTCCTTGAAGGCGGTCCTCTAAACCCAAGCTGCTGATTCAACTTGATAGTCAGCAGATAAAGAACAATATCCGAAGGCTGGAGTTCTTAACCTTTTTTGTGGTATGGACCCCTTGGCAGTCTGGTAAAGCCCATGTCAGAATAATGTTCTTGGAATGCATAAAAGACATATGATTACAAATACAATTATATTAAAATACAGTTATCAAAATATTTTCTTAAAAAAAATTTACAGACCCCAGGTTAAGGACCCCTGCCCTAGAGGCTCCAGTATTACATATTTCAAATCATCCCTTAGCTGCCCCTTAGCTGGCCCTCCAGACTCCACTTTCCCAAGCAGCCAAGGGTTTCAATTGAATTCGGTAAGCATTTTTTTTTCAGTAAGCATTTATTAAGAGCCTACTATATGCTGGTCACTATGTGAGGAGTTGGGTTATAAAGACAAAAAATAGTCTCTGCCCTCTAGGGGCTCACATTGTACTGGGAGAAGAGAAGTAGGGAAGAGGGAAAAAAGAACATACATACAAATAAATCAAAACAAAATCTACAAAGTAAACTGAAAGTCATTTGGAAGGAGGGAAGCAAAAACAATTGGGAATATCAGCAAAGGCCTTATATGGGAGATGGAAACTGAGCTGAGCCTTGAAGAAGGGAGCTTGAGATTCTAAGAGGCCGAGGTGAGGAGGAAGTATGTTTCAGGCATGTGGGACAGCTCATGCAAAGGTACAGAGAAAAGGGCTGGAAAGCTGTGTTTGAGGAACAGGAAGTAGGCTGAGCTAAGCTGGACCAGAGAGTGCATGAGAAGTCATGTGAAATTAGTCCAATCCCATAGTCAAGGATGATAATTTTTTTGTCACAATCTGGGAAGCCAGATTGCAAAAGGCTTTAAATGCTACACAAAGCAGTTCGTGCTTTATTTGAGATACAACAGGAAGTCACTGCAACTTCTTAAGCAGGGGAGGAATGTGGGGAGGAACGTTTTTTAAGAAGATCAATTTGGCAGCCATGTAGAAAATGGATGAGAGAGTGGAGAGGCTTAAACAGAAATCATCTGTGCTCTGTTGTTAAGCATGCCCTATGTGGGCGGCAGCAGCATCTTCTAGGGAAGGGGTTCTTAATCTGAGGCCCCTGAAGTTATTTTTTAATATTTTATATTAATACAAATATAACACCTTATATTTTAATAGAGTTGGTTACCTTTGTAATCCTATGTATTTTGTTTTACGAATTTAAAAACAGTATTATGAGGAGGGGGCCAAAGACTTTACCAGCCAACGGGTTCCATGACACACAAAAAGTTAGGAGTCCCTCCTCCAGGGTTTCCATACAACCCCCACCTCAATTCTCTTGTTGTTGTTTAGTTGTTTTCAGTTGTGTCTGACTCTTCATGGCCCCTTTTGGGGTTTGCTTGGCAGAGGTACTGGAGTGTTTGCCATTTCCTTTTCCAGCTCATTTTACTGATGAGGAAATCGAGGCAAACAGGGTTAAGTGACTCACCCAGGGTCACACAGCTGGTAAGTGTCTATGGTCGGATTAGAACTCAAGTCTTCCTGAGTCCAGGCCCGGCACTCTATCCATTGTGCCACCCAGCAGCCTACCCCATTCCCCTCACACCACTACCCCAAACCCTCTCCTTACCAGTCATCTTGGGCAACTGGAAAAACACTGCCTTAAAACCAGGGTGGCGCCGCACAGTGTTGGTGATGAGTGTGACAAGCATGACATTCTGAGAGGAGAGGAAGGTCAGGTTGTAGGAGGGAGGGTAAGTGCCACATAGCCTGCAAGATGGGAAGGAGGGAGAGCTTGAGAGAAGAAGATGCAGGTGAACCACCCCATGCATCCTTCCCCATCTCCAACTGGATCTTAACCTTGGCTCTAACCGCCAACATTTCAGGAATCAGATTTAGTGACCACTGAGCCATGCCCCCTATACACAGTCAATGCTCCACCCCGGGTCTGACAACTGAGCTGAGATGATAGCTTGGTTTGGGGAGTCCACTGACAAAATTGCTTCTGAAATGTTCCATGTTTGAATCCTCAGAACATTATTCTGTAACTCACTCCAAACACTGTACCTGTTCCTTGTTTTAGACCAGGGGTTCTTAACTTTTTGGGGTATCTTGGACCCCTTTGGCAGTTAGGTAAAGCCTGTAGAGCCTTCTCAAAACAATGTTTTTAAACACAAAATAAAATACAGAGGATTGCAAAGGAAACTAATTATATTGAAAAAGAGTTATCAATACAATAAAAAAAAAAAGTTCATGGACCCCAGGTTAAAAGCCACTGCTTAGGAGTAGCTAAGTGGTATAGTGGATAAAGCACCCGTCCTGGAGTCAGGAGGATCTGAGTTCAAATCTGGCCTCAGATCACACTAGCTGTGTGACTCTGGGAAAGTCACTTAACCCTGGTTGCCTTTAAAAAAAAAAAAAAAGCTCCTGCATTAGAAGTTATAGAATGGCCTTTAGCTAAAAGCAATGATATACTTCTACACTACAAGACCAATGCCTTAAACTTACCCTGCAGCAAATGAGATGACATGCATAAAGTTTTTGCAGCCCTTAATGTGACACAGAAACGCTCGCTAATATGATCATTACATCTCATCGTCTCCCTATCGGCTCTCCTCATGCTACCCTGGTCTCCTTAGAAAATCAACCTGTTTGTTACCTTGCCCTCAAAGTATGGCAAGAGGCTCCAGCCCCAGCATACTCACTGCACCACAGCTCGAGGTTCCACAGGGCTCAGGGAGTCATATACCGTGACCACATCACTCCCAATATCATCACAGGCTGCGACATCAAAACTTTCAAAGGTAAGGCTCAGCACCAGGTCAGCATCTCCACGCAGAACCCACTGGCAGCGGGCACGAGCGGGGTAGGGGCTGTCTGGGAATCCTGGAGTGGTGAAGCGGGTCACCTCACCAGACCGGGCATGTAGGGAAAAGCTGCAGCTGTCTGCACAGAAGAGAATTAAAAATGAGAGAATTTGAGGGAGGGAACAAGAAAGAAACAGAGAGACAGACATAGATATAAAGAAAATACATATAATATGTACAAAATAAATATAGGATAAAGGGGGGAGGATACTAGCAACTGCCAGGTGTGATGCAAATCAGGAAAAGCTTAATGGCAAAGGAATACAATCTGAGTTTTGAAAGAAACAAGATTCTCAGAGGCAATGGTGAGGAGAAAGGGCACTGTATGCTTGGGAGATAGGAGGTAGAGGCTCTCACATGAGGAACAGCAAGATGGTAGGTCTAGTAGGAAAGTGGGTAATGTGTAATAAGGTTGTTGGAAAGGTACATTGGCACAATAATGATGTGAGGGAAAACAACTTTAAAAGACTTCAGAACTCTGATCAAAGGAACAACCAACTAATCATAACTTCAAAAGATTGATGATGAAATATACCACCCACCTCCTGGCCTAAAGCTTTTAAATTAGAATTACAAAAGGAAACTTGTAGTCTCAGACACGGACAATGTGCTGGTAATCTTGTTTGACTATATAAATTTGTTATAAGAGAGGGCTTCTATTTGGGGAAAAGGGTGAATTAGTGGGTGCTGACATACATGGCGAAAAAAAGAAAGAGCATCAATTAAACATTTTTAAATGCCCAAAGAAGACAAAAAGTGCAAAAGGGGACATAAACTGAACAATTTTGTTACTATCCTGTTAAATTTTATATATCTTACAAAAAAGAGGTTTGATTTCCAAACATAATTCTCTTTCTTATTCTTTATACAGTGAAATATTTGTGTTTACTTTGAAAGACTTAAGAACTCTGATCAATGCAATGCAGTGACCACTCACCATTCCAAAGGACTAATGATGAGGCATCCTACCTACCTCCTGCCAGAGAGATGATAAGCTCAAGGTACAGAAAGAGATAGGTGTTTTTAGACTTGGCCAATGCAGGAATTTGCTTTGCTTAATTCTTCATATCTGTTACAAGGGTTTTACTTTTCTTTTTTTTAATGGAGGGAAATGAAAGAGAAAATAAATTTTTGTTTATTGAAAAAAGATTTAATTTTAGAAAAAGAATTCTAATCAGTGTAGTGATCAACCACAGTTGGGCACTGAAAGAACCAGCAAATATAAATGCTGAGCCTCTATCAATGATCTCTAGAAAAAGAACAGAAGTATTGCAGGTATGGAGAAAGTAAATTTCCCCTAACACCCCCATCCAATTTTCAAAACAAAAAACAAGAAAAACAAACCAAAAAAAGCATAAGAAAGTAGTCTTTAAACTCGAGGCTAGATGGCTTGACTTCAGTTACTTTCAATTGTTAAAGGGATGGGGTATCAGCACTGAGAAAGAGACGCAGTGACCACTAGGGACCAACATAACTACATCAGGAACAGACTGTGCCAAACTAAATTAATTTCCTTTCTTGATGAAGTTTCTAGATTAATCAATCAGTAGAAAGCCCTGAACATAATACACTGATATTTTAGAACATCATTTAACAGAGTCTCTCTTGATGATCTTGTGGACAAGTGGATAGATGTGTGGTAGATGTTAGTATAGTTACATAAATTCAGAACTGGTTAAATGAATATGCCCACAGATTAGTGATTAATGGATCTGTGCCATTGGGAAAGCAGGGGAGGGAAGATGTCCTATAAAATCCTACAAGGATCTGTCCTGGGAGTTGTCCTGCTTAAGATTTTTATCAGTACCTTGGATAAAAGCATAGTTAATATACTTATCAAATTGACAGATGTCACAAAACTAGGAAGAACCATTACATGCTGAACAAGAGAACTGGGACCCAAAATGATAGCTAAGAATAGCCAAATCCAATGTGATGAAATTTAACAATCACCAATGCAAAGACCTACACTAGAGTTCAATCAGCTGTGAAAGTACAAGATGGGGAAGTATAGCTGGACAACAGTTTATATAAAAAGTTTTAGTGAACTTCAAGCTCAACGTGAATCACAAAGTGACCCAAATAAAGCTGATGCAATCTTAGGCTGCACTCATAGAAGCGTACTGTCCAGAATGAGGGAAACGATCATCCCAGCTATTCTCTGCACCCTGCTCAGACCACATCTGAGGTATGGGCCTGCTTCTTGGCACCACATTTTAGGAAGTACGTGGGCAATAAGAGCCAGTCTAGACAAGTGTGACCGGGGTGGAGCGAGAATTAAAGAGCATGCCACAGAAAAATGACTAGAAATCAGAAATGTTCAGTCTGGAAGAGAAGAGGTAAGGTGTATGTGGTAGGTATCTTTTTTTCTTTTTTTTTTTAAGGCAATTGGGGTTAAGTGATTTGCCCAGGGTCACACAGTTAGTAAATATCAAGTGTTTGGTCTGAGGTCCGATTTGAACTCAGTTCCTCCTGACTCCAGGGCCGGTGCTCTATCCACTACACCACCTAGCTGCCCCTGCGGTAACTATCTTGAAGTATGAAAGAAGAATTTAACTAAGAACAACAGATAAAAGCTGCAGATAGGTAGATTTCAGTAAACCTGATAGAAGGTAAGATTTCCAAGCAGTAAAAGCGATCCAGAAGTTTAATGGCTTTCCTTGAGAGGAAGATGGTTGACTATCACTGGATGTCTTTAAGCAGATACTGGGCAATCCCTTTCTAGAGGCGGGTCATAAAGGGGATCCCTGAGCAGAGACAGCCTAGATTACATGACATCTATGGTCCCTTCTGGAGATACTGAGATCTTCTAATTCTGTGAGAGCAGATGATTAGAGGACTAAGGAGAAATCCCTAAGTATTTATTGTCTGGCGGCTTGTGCCCCTGGAAACTACTTTGTGTAGCATCATCACAAAGACTGTGCCTTGAGGACAGCACCATCCTAGACACAGGAACCTGAAATGAGCTTCCACCTCTGAGAACTGAAGAGGTGACAGGGAGTTGCTAACAGCTACCACTAGGCTTTGAACACATCTCTGCCATTTTCCCCAGCAAGAGAAGTCGACATCTAATCAACAAACATTCATTAAGTGCCTACTATGTGCCAGACACTGGACTAAATTCTAGGGATACAAAGAAAGACAAAATCAATGCCTGCCCTCAAGGGGCTCACACTCTAACAAAGGAGACAGCAAGAAAACAACTATGTACAAACAAGCTAAATACAGAATAAATTGGAGATAATCAACACAGGGAAGGCACTAGCATTAAGGAGAATTGAGGAAAGACTTCCTGTAGAAGGTGAGATTTTAGCTGAGACCTGAAGGTGCTAGTCAAGCCAGGAGGCAGGGAGGAAGAGGGAGAGCATTCCAGGCAATATTACTTACTGTCTCGTGTTGTCTGTGCTGTTCTGGCGTCAGTGGCTAAGAAAGGAAGAGAAAGAGTAGACTATTTATGGGGTCTGTGTATTTCCTTCTCTCCTGCTTCCTTATTACCCTAAAGGGAGGAACTCTGTCAATAAGCCAAGAACTCAGATCCCCAATGCAAGACTGCTGGATCTGCCTATTCTATTAAAAAAAAAAAAAAAGGGATTCTATAGATTGACCCTTGAAGGACAGATCTGAACCTGCCAGGGTTTGACTCAGCCCTTGTCTTTTCCCCATCCCTCCTTCTAGTCCTTCCTTCTCTATTCTTTGTTCCTATTCACTCTGGTTCATCCATTCACCTCTAAGCCCAGAACTCACGGAAAGCCACAATTGAAGCCACGTTGAAGGACTGCAAGGACCGGGACCTGGGGGGTAGCGACAGGACATATTCTTTTGATATGGCTCGCTCAACTTCCTCTACCATATATTGGGGGACACTGAATTCTGACCAGTAGTAGGCAATTACACTGCCCTCACTGAAAAGAGAGAAGGATGTGAAAGAATTAGGTTTGTCAATCAGTCAGTTAAGCACCCACTGTGTGCTAGGCACTGGGTTAAGCATTGGGGATACAAAGAAACACAAAAGATAGTCCCTGCTCTCAAGGAGCTCAGTCTAATGGAGGAGACAACATGTGAACAACTATGTACAAACAAGATGTATACAGGATAAATTGGGAGTAATCAATGGAGAACAATCACTAGAATTAAGGTCTGTGTCTGCAGAGAGTAGCGGAAGGGTCCTGACTCACATAGATGGGCTCTAGAACCACCCAAACTAGATCATAAATACACCCTCAGTTCATACCCTGATTTAGAACCTCCAGTCTTTTCTCCCCAGCTCTCTAGACAAGAAAGGTGTCTATGTCCCCAAGAAAGTGTGGCAGTGGACAGAGCCTCAGACGTGGACTCAGGAAGACCTGGGTTTGAATTGTGCCTCAAACATTTACTCGGTAGATGACCATGGGCATGTTACTTAACCTTTCTCAGTAAATCGGGGATAATAATAGTACTTCATGGGATTGTTGGGAAGATCAATTAAGACAATTAAAGCACTTTGCAAACCTTATGAGGCTCAGTAAATGTCAATTCTTATTATTACTGTTGATATTCCAGCTTCTCTCTAATTAGACTTTATTAAGTAATAACAGCCACTTGCATTTATGCAGAGCTTTAAAGTTTACAAAGTGCTTTCTTTTCCACAATCTTCACAACAGACTCTCATAAAGGGGAAGTGACTTTGCCCACAATGACATGGCTGGAAAAGGTCAGAGATCAAATTTGAACTCAGCTCTTCGGAATCCAAGTCTGGGACTCTTTCCACTATACCTTCCGTCCCCATGTAGAAGATTATTTCCTTGTTCCTCTAGGGCTCTAGCCATCTGGTATTGGCTCATTTGCCATACCAGAACCCAACCAAGGGCTAATTCAGGTTTAGAATGACCCACTTGTATCTCCAAATGAGAATAATGGTAAGGGCTCCCCTATGGCTCATATAACCCACACTGCCAATATTCCTCAGGTCACCTAAATGGAAATTCTGAATGACTCCTACCACCCCAGTCCATTTGCAGAAGGGACAGGTCACTCCCAATTAAAGACGCTTTGCTTTTTCTTTTTTGATCCTCTTGCCCCATCTCCCACCTACCCTCTACCCCCGGGACCTTACCTGAAGGCTGTTACTCCAGATTCCTTGTAGAAGGGCCCAAGGGCTGGTATCCCATTGTATAAAACCTTTAGCTGCCAAGGAGCACAAGGTGGACAAAGAAAATGGAAGAAGAAGAGAGAAAGGTCACAGCAGACCCCACTGACTGGCTTGGACATTCCCTGCATTTCATACCCACCCTACCCAGGAACCCTATGTCTATTTTCAGACACCTTCCCACTCTTGACAGTGCTCTTGACAGACCAATACTCAACCCCAGTGTCATTAATGGGAATGGAAAGACATAGAGAGGCAAGGCAGCTATGCCTCCTCGCCTGGAGAGTTTCATCCTGGAAGAGGTAGCTTACCGCTTCCTTAACCTTGCTGGCCAGGTTTGCAAATTCTGTGGAGTTGGAATTCTCATAGGCATCTATAAAGTTCTCATTTGTAATCCTCAGGTAACCATTGAAGATTTTCTGCATCCGTGCATTCTGAGCTACAAGAAACCAAGGAAAGTAAAACAAGTGAGAAGATTGGGGCTTTGCCTTCCACCAGTCCACTATTTTAGACTCTCCCTCCATCAATGTCCCACCATCACATAAGGTGGCCGAGCTAGATGGACTCTGAAGTCCTTTCCAGTTTGAGCTCTAAAACGTTAGGTCCAAGGACATTTGCCCCACGTCAGCAATGCCAGGAGATGGGGCAAAGCAATGAACCTACGTCTCTCCCCCCATCCCTTATCCTATTACACCAACTCTCTGGGGTCTCCTAGCTTAGACTCCAAAGTCTAGAGGAATCCAAGAAGAGGACACCTAGTCTGGTCTGCTCACCTAGACAGAGGTGTCAAACATGTGACTCCAAGGGAAGCCCAAATCAGATTAAAATGTAATTGGGAAATATTTAATAAAATAAATAAAAATACAATTAAACATATAATATTAATGTGTGGTTTTCTAAGTCAATATGTGGCCCACAGGGATCCTTATGTCTAAGTTAGTGGCCTCCATGTCTATTCAAGTTTGAGATCACTGGCTTAGACTACAAGTAATTATAAACTGCCCATCCCCAACCATTATTTTTCCATCAGACCACCACTCAGGCTTTCCACTGCCCCCACCCACTGACCACTGCCTCTAACTATTAGTATATTAATGGCACCTTTTCCTGTACTCACAATTAAAATGCCACACCAAGATTCCAACCATAAGGGACAACAGGATGAAGAAGATCACCAATGCCAGCAGCACAATCCAGCGCTTCGGTCCACGTTTTTCCACTTTCCTTGAATTGTTAGCTGGCAAGAATTCCACTCCTTCCTCAAAGCCATTTATATTCTAGAATGGAGGAGAGAGAACAATAGAATCATTCGTTTAAACCTGGAAGAGCTTCAAGGTCATCTAAATCAACCCACTCAAATTAATAAATAAAAAAAAAAAAACTGAGACCCAGAGGAGTAAAGTGGATTAGCCAAGAAATAAGTGACAGTGCCAGGACCTGAATTCAGATCATTTGACTCTAAGGCAGTTAAGTGGCACAATGGAAAGAGCACCTGCCCTGGAGTCAGGAGAACCTGACTTCAAATCCAGCCTCAGACACTTACGAGCTGTGTGACCCTGGGCAAGTCACTTAACCCTGTTTGCCTTAGTTTCCTCATGTAAAATGAGCTGGAGAAGGAAATGGCAAACCACTTCAGTATCTTTGCCAAAAAACAAACAAACAAACAAACAAACAAACAAACAAACAAACAAACAAACAAACAAACAAACCCAAATGGGGTCATGAAGAGTTAGACACAACTGAAAACGACAATATGCTCCAGGCACTGTGCTAATTATTGAGAATACAAAGAAAGGCAAAAGACAGCCCTTTCTTTCAAGGACTTTACAGTCAGGCCAAGGACAGAGCCTCGGGGCACACACATAGTTAGTGGGCATGACCTGGGCCTAGCAACGGGAATAAAGAGCAGTTCAGACAAGTAGGAAGTAAAGCAGCAAAAATCAGCTTACAAAAACCTAGAGAGGAGAAAGTGTCAAGGAGAAGAGGGTGATTAGAAGTGTCCAAAGCTGCAGAGAGGTCAAGAAGGATGAAGGTTGAGAAAAGGCCACTCAATGTGACAATTAAGACGCTACTGAATACCAATAGAAATTGCTCTTTCAAAGATCAGCAACAATCTCTTAACTGCTAAAGCAACTTTCCCCCTCAGTCTTCATCAGCCATGACCCTTCTGGCCCCTTTGACATGGCTGACCAATCCCCTAATTTTTCCTCCCTTGGTCTTGGGGACATTAGTCACTCTTGGTTCTCCTCCTGCCTTCTGAGGCTCCTTTGTAGGATCATCATTCATGTCCCATGCCCTGAGTGTCCCCTGGACTCTGTTCCGAGTCTCTATTTTCTATCTATCTCTGCTCTCTCAGTGCTCTCATCATGTCTCACGGATTCAATTGCCATCTCTAAACAGATTACTCCCAAACAGCCATAACCAACCCTGATCTCTCTTCCGAAATCTCATCCCTCACTTTCAATCAAGTATTTATTTAGCACTTCTGTGCCAGGCACAGTGCTAGGTGTTGGAGATATAAGTACAAAGAATGAAACAATCCCTACTCACAAGGGACTTACATTCTAACGGGAGAGACAAGTACATAGAAAAATATTTATAGTAAAAATATGAAACTAAAAAAATGTATACAAAGTAGTTAAATATGAGTTAGGGAGAGAAGGCATTAGAGGTTGGTGGGAATGGAGGGGGTCAGAAAATGGTGCTTCACTGCATCTTAAAGGAAGAGAGAGGGGCAGCTAGGTGGCGCAGTGTATAGAGCACCAATCCTGGAGTCAGGAGGACCTCAGTTCAAATCCAGCCTCAGACACATAACACTTACTAGCTGTGTGACCCTGGGCAAGTCACTTAACCCCAACTGCCTCACACAAAAAAAAAAAAAGGAAAAGAGGTATTCTGTGAGGCATAGGATAAGAATGAAATGCTAGTCATGGGGAATAGACCTTTGCAAAGGCACAGAGATAGGAATGTCACGTGTGATGAACAGAAAGGAAACCTAGTTTGCCTGGTTCACAAAGTGCAGCCAATGAGGATGGAAAGATAGGCTGCAGCCAGGCTATTAAGGGCCTTAAAGGCTAAACAGAAAACCACTGGAGTTGGATAAGTGTAGGAGGCAGACAATCAGATCTGTGCTTAAAGAAAATTACTTTGGCAGCAGGGTATAGGATAGACTTGAATGGCAACAGATGACACAGAGAGACCAATTAGGAGGCTGCTGCAATATTCTAGGCTCGAGGTGATGAGGTCCTGAACCAAGGTAGAACCTGTCTGAGTGGAAAGGAATCAATATCTGAGAGATGTGAAGGTCTAAACGGCCAAGATTTGGCAACTGATTGCATATGCAGGGTGAGGGAAAGTAAGGAGTCTAGGATAATGCCAAGATTATGAACTTGAGAGAATAGAAGGATTGTAGTGTCTTAGACAGAAATAATAATAATAATAATAATAACAATAATGTTTAGTTGTTTTTCAGTCATGTCTGACTCCATGACCTCTTTTGAGTTTTTCTTGGCAAAGATGCTGGAGAGATTTGCTATTTTCTTCTCCAGCTCATTTTACAGATGAGGAAATTGAGGCAAAAAGGATTAATTGACTTGCTCAGCTAATAAGCATCTGAGGCCAGATTTTAACTTCGATCTTTTCCTGATTCCAGACCCAGTGTTCTATCCACTGCATCACCTAGCTGTCAGTAGGGTATTTTGGGAAAGAGAATGGTTTAGGGTGAAAGTTTCCCTGCAAACATGTTGATTTTAAAATGTCTCTGGGACATCCAGTGTGAAATGTATAGTCAATTAGCGATTTGTGATTGAAACTCAAAGGAAAGACTAGGGAAGTAAATACAGATCTGGGAGTCATCTGCAGAGAGATGATGTGCAGATGACTGGATAGAAGCATCCACGGGATGCAAAGAGGTTACCAAGAAAGAGTATAAAGGAAGAAGAGGGCCTACGGCAGAACTCTGGCAAACCCCCACAGTTAGGGAGGGGCGTGATGAGGATGATGAGCCAGCAGAAGAGAGTGATGGATGGGAGGAGGACAAGGAAAGAGAACAGTCATAAAAACCCAGAGAGAGAAGGGATTCCTGGAAGAAGGAGATCAATAATTTATGCAACTGATGGGTTGAAAAGAATTAGGCCTGAGAAAAGATTATCAGATATGGCAATTGAGAAATCACTGGTAACTTTGGAAAGAGCGATTTCAGCTGGAAGCCTGGATGCAAAAGTGTTCAGGAGTGAGAGAAGATGAAGACGAAGATGAAGATGAAGAAGAAGAAGAAGAAGAAGGAGAAGATGAAGGAGAAGGAGGAGGAAGAGGAGGAGGAAGAGAAGGAGAAGCAGCAGGAGAAGATGATGATGATGATGATGATGATGATGATGATGATGATGATGATGTTGATGATGATGTTAGACATCTTCACCTGGATGCACTGTAAGCATCTCAAACTCAACATGTCCAAAGTAGAACTCATTATATTTTCCTCCAAACCCTCTCTAAACTTCCCAATTTCTGCCGAGGCTACCCCTATCCCTTCTGTCACCCAGGTTCCCACTCTTGAAGTCATCCTTGACTTTTCCTCCCTCCCGACTACCCTATCAGTTGCTAATTCTTATTGACTCTAGTTCTACCACATCTCTGACATCTATCAGCTTCTCTGCACTCAGGCTCTACCTCACTTCATACTCTCCTGAACTCTCACATCACTATCTGCCTTCTGGACATCTAGAACTCAATGTCCAGTAGATATCTCAAACTCAGCATGTCCAAAACAGAGCTCCCCTTTCCCCTCAACCTTCCCTATTACTGTCAAGGGTATTGCCATCCTCCCAGTCAGCTAGGCTCACAACATGACATCATCCTCAACTCCTCATTCAAACTCACCCCACACACCCCATCTGTTGACAAGTTCTGTTATTTCTACCTTCCTAACATCTGTAGTACATGCCCCTTTCTCTCCACTTACACAGCCCTCATCCTCATCTGGACTACTGGAATAGCCATATGATTGATTTCCCTGCCTCAAGTTTCTCCCTCACTCTACTCAGCTGCCAAAGTGAAGATTCTGACCATGTTACCCCTCTCTACTCAGTAAACTCCATTGGCTTGCTGTCGCCTCCATGACCTGGTCCCTCCTTCCTACCTTTCTAATCTCCTTATACTTGATTCCCTTCCAGGTTCCGTAATACTGGCCTTCTTACTGTTCCTTGCACACAACAACACTTCTCAACGACCAAGTCTTTTCACTGGCTGTCTTCTATGCCTGGAATATTCTCCCCCACTTCTACCTTTTGGCTTCCTTTAAGACTCAGCTTAAAAGCCACCTTCTGAAGGATTCCTTTCCCATTCTCTATACCTTCCTCTGATGTCATTCTCCATCCTCTTCTGTCATCCTCTGAGATTACCTCCTTTTATTTATTATAGATTACCAAACAGATAACACTGTACATATTTGTATATACATAATTATTTGCATCTTGTCTCCCTCATTAGAAGTTCCCTGAAGTCATCAACCATTGTTTTGCCCCTTTTTTGTATCCCTGAACTTAGTTCAGTGCCATGGCACATAGTAGGTGCTTAATAAGTGACTGTTGGCTTACTGACTGACTACAATAGTTTCCTGATTAATCTTCTTGATTCCATCTCTATCCTCTCCAATCCATCCTCCATGCAGGTTCCAAATTGGTGTTCTCTCAGGCAGCAACCTTGTGTGACGACCAACTATGATAGACTTAGTTCTTTTCTCATCAATACAATGACCCAAGGCAAGTCCAAAAGACTCGTGATGGAAAATGCTATTCACATCCAGAGAAAGAACTGATGGAGTGTGAATGCAGATCAAAGCATACTATTTTCACTTTCTTTATTTTTTTTCATGGTTTTTTCCTTTTATTCTGTTTCTTCTTTCACAACATCACTAATATGAATATGTTTTACATGACTACACATATATAACCTATATCAAATTGCCTACCATCTTAGAGAAGGGGGAGGGGAGGGAAAAATGTGGAACTCAAAATTTTATATAAAAATGAATGTTAAAAATTGCCATGTAATTAGAAATTACTACATAATTAGAATTACATGTAATTAGAAAAAAATAAAATACTATCTACTGGGGGAGGGACAAATTGGTGTTCTCTAAACAAAGATCTGACCATGTCAGTCCCTAACTCAAAACTCTCCAATGCATTCCTGCTATCTCTATTTTAGAACTTCCACAATCTGGCTCCCATCTACGTCTGCAATTTAATTTCATATTGCTCCCATTTATACGTCCTCCTTTACAATCAAAACCGCCTATTTGCTAAGTTTCATACAAGAAATTCCATATCCTGCCTTTGCCAATTCCCAGTGTAGTACCTTTTTTTGAGCTCCGAATCCGCAACTTCCATCAAAGCACAGCTTAGGTGACATTTGTTCTGGGCTTTTCCTGATTCCTCTATGTATTAACATCATTTCAAAATTACTTCAAATAACACTATAGCTACTTATCTGTGCATATAGTGTATCAGATCCTCATAGGGGCCCCTCTCCTACTCCAGAAGAATGTAAGCTCTTTAAGGTGAGAAGTGGTTTCATTTTTGTATTTGTGCCAGCACCTAGCACAATGCCTGATGCATAAATATTTATTAAAATGAATTTGAAGACTAGTTTGGGCAAAGAAACAAGGATGTGGGCAAGGGGCACAGAAAAGTGGAGGGCAGATTTGTCCCTTAAGTTATTGAATAACTGTCTCTGAGGATCTCAAAGCTCTTTCAGAGACCTGTGCCCTCACCTGCTGAGAAGAAAAAGAACAGAGTGTATCATCCTTAGAAACAAATTTTCTCACTCTCAGAAGTTCTCAGCTCCAGCTGGAATGGGGCACATATTTACATCATAGGTGAACCATGTAGAGAGAGGTGGACCCCAGCCAACATTTAACAAGCTAAGAGGAAAAAGGCTTTATGGCAACAAACTGGCTGTTCTGATTATCCTATTTAGGAACAAACTGTGTTGGTTTTAATTCCCATTGTCCCAAAAGAATTCAGCTTGAGAAGTAAAGCACAGAACTCTGTATCGAGGCATCCATGCCCACAGGTTCACATGTTGAGTTGAATGGTGAGATGCAGTAAAATGTGAAGATGTAAAAGACATTGACTGTGGGCACCTACCCTGGACCCTTGGCAAAGGCAAAATCAAACAGAGTTGGGAGGCAAGGGTAGATGCAGACTGACGCATAAAGCCAAGGTCAGGAAGCATCATGTGTGGTACAAGGAAAGTCAATGGAAAGAATTATGGATTGGGGAGACGGGGAGGAAGCATTTATTAAGTGCTTACGATATGCCAGGCACTGTGCTAAGCACATTATAATATTATCTCATTTGATCCCCATGACAACCCTGTAAGAATGGTGCTATGATATATTATCTGGGAGTCAGAAGACCTGTGTTTGAATTCTGGTTCTGTCACTTATGATCATGGGCAAGTCACCTTACTTAGGGCCTCAGTTTCTTCCTCTATCAAAGAGAGGATTTGGTGAGCTTGACAGTCCCTTCCAGCTCTAAATCTATGGTCCTGTGCCCTATAGAACAGGCTCTTTCCAGCCTCCCCTACCTCAAGAAACCTCTGAAGACTTTACATGCCCTTAGTTTGAAGCATAACCACGGCTGTGCACCTTGTGTCCAGACCTGGCATGCCTCTCCAGGTTGTCTGGACAGCTACACCAAAGCAGTCCAGGTAAATCCCCAGGACGGGGATCCAAGACATTGGATCAAATTTCTAGTGGCACTGGATATTGCAATACCATTAGATCCATGGAAAGATGCAAAAATAATGTCATTTCATTGAACACTAGACAAATACCCAGCTACCCAATAGGACAGTATAATCTGGATAGGGGAATAGGACAGTGGAAATAATATTGCCACTACAACAATAATTACTACTACTGCCGCTGCTACAAAGACTTAATATGTATAGAGCACTTTTCCATCCATTATATCTCATTTGATATTCACCACAATCCTGTGTGTTTGGCAGGATTCTAGAAGCTTCTAGAAGACTAACTGGTTTTGGTTTCTGTAGTCCCCCAATGCCTTGCACAGGCAAGCCCTTAACAAATGTTTGTCAATTTGAAGAGCATTATCATCATTTTTACAGATGGGAAAAAAAAGGCTCAGAGAGTAATTTGCTCAGTAAATTCCCCAGTAATTTACCTTGCTCAGAAAGCAGAACTGTATGGATAGTATTAAAACCCAGGTCTTCATCAGGTGTTCTTTGCAGTACGGCACATAACAGGAGGGGGGGAAAAGATATTCTCCCAAAAGGCTCAAAAAGAAAGGATGGGATGCTAGGAGGCAAAGCTGTGTTTCAGGAATCCTCACCATAGCAGAACTCTGCAAATTCCTCAGGTTTGGGATACTGCTTCTCTGCTCTGAAGCCTAAGCTGGAGAACTCAAGGTGGATGACCCTGAATTCTGCATCTGCACTGAACTGTAAAGATCTGTTTAATTAATAACTGAATTTCTCCCTTTACATCATAGGCTGCTTTTAAATTTTATACTAAAAGAACTGGAGGGCCCTTTACAGATTCTACCTCCTCATTTTATTAATAGGAAAGCAGACTCAGCTCTTTCTAGCATATCATTCAATCAATCTCTTCACAGCCCCCTGGAGGAAGGGGTAGGTTGGGTAGTTCTCACCCAGTTCTGCTCAATAGCACATAGAGAACAACTCCACCCACTTCCAAAAGCTAAGAGGAAAGATACTGCAGTCATGTGCACATGCCCACACATGCATACACAGGGAGGACTCACCTGCCATAGAGATACAAAAATAAAGGCCAGAAAGAAAACTGGGGGCCTAGTGAGTCTCTAAGAGGACCCTTACAAGGTTGGCTGAGATTCTCCACCAGTAAAATAGAAGCAGAGAAGCAGAGAAGTCAGTACATTGCCATTCCTATCCAACTTCCAAATTTGATGAGAAACAAACAACTAAAGTTGAAGGAAATGATCAGAAAGATCAGAAAAGGGAAGAGGAACGCAGAGCAACTAGAGGCAGCTAGGTGGTGCAGTGGATAGAGTGCCAGGCCTGGAGTCAGGAAGACTCCTCTTCCTGAGTTCAAATCCAACCTTGGACACTTACTAGCTATGTGACCCTGAGCAAGTCACTCAACCTTCTTTGCCTCAGTTTCCTCACCTATAAAATGAGCTGGAGGAGGAAAAAGCAAAGCACTCCAGTATCTTTGCCAAGAAAACCCCAAATGGGGTCACAAGCAGGACTGAACAACAACAACAACAATGTAGAGCAATCAATTAGTCAATCAATCAATCAACTAGTACTTTAGTGTCTAGGAGTTGGGGATATAAATATAAAGAATGAAACAATCACAATGAGCTTACATCCTATGTAAACTGTCATTGTCATTCAGGGAGTGACAAGTATATACGAATATACACAGCATACAAAGGCATTAAATACATATGTATACATACACATATATGTGTGTACACACACAACAAGATCATTTGGGAGAGAGGCCCCTGTCAGGTGGAAGAGAATCAGAAAAGGCTTCATAAAGTTGGTGAAGATGGTGCTTGAGCTGCATTTTACTGTATGTATGTATTTATTAACTTTATATTTATTCTGTATATATTTTTGTATGGACTTGTTTCCCTGATTAGAATGTAATCTCCTTAACGGCAGGATTGTCTTTTACCCTGTTTTATATCCCCAGTGCTTAACACCGTTCCTGACACACAATAGGTGCTTCATAAATATTTATGATTTTACAGTTCTATGGTTTAAGTAGGGGTCATTTCGTTCTTTGCACTTTTATTTCCAGTCCTAGAATAGTCATTTAAAAATACTTGTTGATTAGACTGACAGATTCATAACGTTCTGGTCATTTCCTCCAGCTATCTATTGCTGTTCTGCCCACCTTCCAAGAATTTGGTTAATGATGACAACATCGTGACCTCTTTGCCCACCTGCATCTCCCCTCTTACCTACCCACTTACACCAGTAAGTGCTTTGCTCAAGATCACACAGCTAGGGACAGAGCCAGAAATCCAACCCGAGACTCCTCACTACTAATCCAGTGTTCTTTTTATCTCTCTCAGCCTCAGTTTTTTATCAAACATAAAATGGTTTGAATGATTTGTGCTGAGTTTTGAAGGGAATCACGGAAGGCAGAAATAGTGAGAAATAGTGTCTACCAAGCATGGTAGATAGCCAGTGTTAAGTAACAGAGTCAGGAGATAGTGTTCAAGTAACAGCAAGGACAGTTTTGCTGGATTATGGAGTACCTGAAAGGAAGTAAAGTATAAGGAGACTGGAAAGGTAGGAAAGGACTAAGTTTATATTTGATCCTAGAAGTAACAGGAAGCCACCGGTGTTTATTGAGGTGGGGGAGGTGACATGGATCAAATGAGGTATTTGTGAAGCACTTAGGACAGCCCTAGCACCGTAGGTGCTTAATAAATACTTGTTCCTCCCTGCCCCTTTCCCTTTAAGAAGATAACGACTTCTGCTTTGAGTGTTTTAAGTTTCAGATATCTACAGCACAATCAGTTCAAGATGTCCAACAGGCAGGTGGTGATGTAAACCAGAGATCAAGACTAAGGTTAGAAGAACTACAGGAAATGGGGTATAGAAATCTATCCTGCCCTATAGGAAAACAGAAGAGGAAGGAGATAAGAGAAGGGAGGGGTGAGATAGAAGGGAAGGCAGGTTAGGGGAAGGGGTATTCAGAATGCATGCCATCTGGGGGCGGGGGAGGGGGGTTAAGATGGGGAGAAAATTTGGAACTCAAAATCTTGTGAAGTGAATGTTGAAAACTAAAAATAAATAAAAAATAAAGAATGAGGTTAGGACTAGATAAACAGATTTTATAATAATCCACATAAAAATGAGAACTAAATACATAGGAGCTGATAAGAAGAGCAAGCCACAATAGGATACAGGAAAAAGAAAAGGGGGCCCAGGATGGAGCTTTGGGAGACACCCACCATCAATGGACACAATCTAGATGAAGATCCAGAAAGGACACCAAGGAAAGGTCTGACAGATAGGAGAACAAGATACGAGCAATGTCACAAAAATAAAGAAAGGACAGAGTATCCAGAAGAAGAGGGCGACTAACTGTGTCAAAGGCTGCACAGAAGTCAAGAAGGATGAGCAATGAGAAGAGGCCATAAGATTTGGCAAGTAAGAAATCACTGATAACTTTAGAGAAAGCAGTTTCAGTTGAGTGATGAGTGGAAGTCAGACTGCAGAGGGTTTAGAATTGAATGAGGGAAGAAGTGGAGGCACCAATTGCAGATAGTTTTCTTAAGGAATTTAGCCACGAAAGGGAAGAGAGATTTAGGATGATAGCTAGTGGAAATGATAGGATCAAGTGAGGGTTGGTTTTTTTGGCAATCGGGGTTAAGTGACTTGCCCAAGGTCACACAGCTAGTACGTGTCAAGTGTTTGGTCTGAGGCTGGATTTGAACTCAGGTCCTCCTGACTTCAAGGTCGGTGCTCTATCCATTGCGCCACCTAGCTGCCCCTCAAGTGAGGGTTTTTTAAGGACAAAGGGGACTTGGGTGTATTTATAGGACGCAAGGAAGATTATTGGGGGAGAGAGAGAGAGAAAAAGAGAAAGAGAGAGAGAGAGGGAAAATGAGCGATCTGCTGGAGAAGATGAGATGAAATGTGATCAGTGGTCCATGTCGAGGGGTTTGCCTTGACAAGAAGGGCCATTTCTTTGTGTGAGACATGAGCGAAGCAAGAGATAGGGAGGGAAAACATCTGAGTGTTATGATGGGAAAAGAAGGAGCTCTTGGTGAATGGCTTCATTTTTTTTTCAGTGAAGCATGAGGCAAGGTCCTTGACTGAGAAGTAAAATAAAGGGTATCATAGAAGGCATTAGGAAACATTGAATAGCTGATGTGGTAAGTTTGTGAATTGATTAAGGAAATTTAAAATGATTGGTTTACTTCAGTAGGGGCCCAGTTGAGATTATGCAACATAAATTAGTTGTGGACCTAGTCTGCCTGGTTTCATTGTTTTCTCCAGCTTTGTTCAACACGTGAATAAGAATGAAGGCAGTGGATGGGGACAACATCCAAGGATGGGATTTGGCAAGGCATGACTGTCAATGAGATAGGGGCAAAATGGATTCAAGTGGAAAGCATAAAGCTGAACAGATTCATCAAAGAGTTAAGGAAGAGAGGAGAGTGTAACCAGTGCATAGGGTGATAGTCTGAGAAATAACTGAGATGTGGAGTGATAGTTAATGAATTAATCAAACAAGATTTGTTATCACCTGTGCACCAGGTACAGCGTTAGAGGCTGGGGATACGAAGAAGGAAATAAAGCAACCCCTCTTCTAGGACCTTAAACATATACAAAATAGATTAGAAATATAAAGTCATTTTTTGGGGGAATGGTTCTAGCTGCTAGGGAAAATCATGACAGGTTTTATGTAGGAGACAGTTGATCAAAATGTTAAAGGAAAAGATTCTAAGAGGTCAATATAAGATGGAAGTGAATTCTAAACATGGCGGACAACCAGTGCAGAGGCACAGAAACAGGAGGATAATAATAATATTAATAATAACTAGCATTTATATAATGCCTACTATGTGCCATGTACTACACTAAGTGTTTTACAAATATCATTTCATTCAGTCTTTACAACCCTTTGAGGTAGATGTTACCATTATCCCCATTTTACAGTTGAGGAAACTGAGGCAAACAGAAGTTAAATGATTTGCCCAAGGTCACACAGCTAGTAAGTGTCTGAGGCCATATGTGAACTAAAGTCTTCCTGACTCCAGGCCCAGTGCTCTATCCACTGCACTACCTAGCTATCTTTACATAGGAGATGAAGTATCATGTGTAAGGAACAGAAAGACCAGTTTGGAAAGATAGATTGTGGTAGTTAAAGGTTTTAAAAGCCAAGCAGAGGATCTTATATTTAATCCTGGAGGCAACAGAGAATGACATGGTTATATCTGTGCTTTTTAAAAAAAATTTTGGCAGCCATAAATTGGGGATGGGAGAAACTACAAAATAACTACAAATTGCCTAAAATATCTGGGCATTGACCAACCAAGACACATACAGGACATAGAGAAACTTCCACTTTGACAGAGGGTTATACAAGCCATCCTTTATTCTCCATATTTTGCCACCATGTTTTAGCTATCTGCTCTCTCCAACTCTGTAGTCTCCTTCTCCCATTACTGAGTTCCTCTTGGAACCTCCATTTTGAGGAGAGGCCCAGACCATCTATCTTCACCATCCAGACTTGGTCACCATGTCTTCACAGTACCTCTCTCCCCTCCCTCCCTGCTTTATAGCTCCCTTTTATGTGCTATCTTCCCCCATTAGAATGTAAGCTCTTTGGGGGGTAGCTTTCTTTTTGTTTGTATTTGTATCCCCAGTGCTTGGTATAGTGCCTGACAAATGGAAAGTGCTTAATAATAAATGCTTAGTAACAAATGATTGTTGATGTACAATTATTACACAAAACACTCTTCACAGAAATCAAGGAAGGCAAATAATTAGAGGCATATTCAATCCCCATGGTTGGTCTATGCCAATTAAATATAGATGGTAATATTACCTAAATTAATGTTCAGATTTAGTACTACACCAAGCTACTAATGTGATACTTTATAGAATTAAACAAAATAATAACAAAATTTATTTTGAGGAACAATAGGTCTAAAATCACAAGGGAAATAAACAGGAAGAAAATAGGAATGAAGAAAGCATAGCATTACCAGACCTCAAAAGTATATCATAAATCAGTAATCATAAAAACTGATCAGTACTATTTTCTACTTTGGTTAAAAAATAGGAAAGCAGTTCAGTAGAACAGACTAAATAAGCGAGAATCAGAAATTAAAAACAGTGGATCAATGTTTAATCAAGCCAGAATATAGCAATGACTATACAACCTGAATAAAAAAAAAAGGTCACTTAATTAAAAAAAATTAGGAGAACAGAACGAGGTACCTTTCATAACTATGACTGGGTCAAGTGTTCTGAACCAAATAAGGGCTAGAGATGATCATAAAAGACAAAACAGACCATTTCAATTACATAAAATTTTAAAGTGTTTGCATAAACAAAATCAATGCAGATGGAATAAAAAGAAAAACCTTCAAAATGGGAAAAAATCTAGTAAGTGTCTGAGGCCATATCTGAACTAAAGTCTTCCTGACTCCAGGCCCAGTGCTCTATCTACTGCACCACCTATCTATCTCTACATAGGAGCTGAATGATACATCCAGTATCATTGATAAAAATTATGATATCAGGGATAAATAGGGAATTTATATAAATTACAGAGCAATAATAATAACAATGAGTAGTTTTTACACAGTCCTTTAAAATTTGTAAAGGATTTTATATAAGTTACATCATTTGATCCTCTCAACAACCTTGTGAGATAGGTGGTTTATTAGCTCTGTTTTACAGATAAAGAAACTGAGGCAGAGAGAGGCCGAGTGACTTGCTGCCCACAGTCACACAGCTAAAAGTCAAAGATAGGATTCATACTCAGGTCTTCCTGCCTCTAGGTTCAGCCCTATAAATACCGTGACAACCAATCCCCAATAAGTGTTCAAAGGATACGAACAAACACTGGTCATAGAAAAACATGCTCCAAACAAATCACTATTAATGACAGAAATGAAATTAAAACAACTATGAGCTTTCACTACAGATGCAAATTGGCAAAACACACAAAAAAACAAAGTCAATGCTGGAAGGGCTTTGAAAATACTGGCTCACTAATATACTGTTACTGGAGCTATGACTTTGTACAAGTATTCTGAAAAGCAACTGGAAAATGACAAGAAAAGTGACTAAACTATTCATAGTGCTACAGATCTAGAGCTGAAAGAGGTTTTAGACATTACTGAGTCTAACCCTCCTTTTTGAAGATGAGAAAGCTCAGCATCATCAAGAAGTTAAGTGACTAGTCCATGGTCACACAACTGGTTAAGTGTGTGAAGCAAGATTTGAACTCGGAATGCGTTTCATACCCTTTCACCCTCACTGTCCTAATACTAAGTATATAACCCTCCCCTAAAGTTAAAAAAGCAGAAAGAAATGGAAGGGAGGAGAGTGGGGGGGGAAGGATGGAGGGAGAGGGAAGGAAGGAGAGAGGGAGGAGGAGGAGGATGAGGAGGAGGAGGAGGAGGAAGAGAAGGAAGAGGAGAAAGAGGAGGAGGACGGATCCAAACGTCTCTGTACTTAGGCTCCAGGGCTGGCTGGGTTAGGTATTAACTCAGATGATCTGTAAAAGTGGTCCAGGAAAGATAATTAAAGACTATCATGTGCTAATTGATATCCTACTACAGATTGTGCTTTAGACAGAGGTTGAGAAGCAGAATGATCTCATTTGCTCGGGAGACTGGCTGTCTTACTCTGACCTGGGACTTTGGACAAGGGTGTCTCAACTCAGGCTCCACTGCTAACACAACCTCTCATCTACTGAGGCTTCTATATACTCCTCCTTTGGATGACTGAGTTTATGCACCTACAAAATGGGGTACATACAGAGGACACTAAATACATGAGATATCACCACCTTCAGCAGTCACCAAGAGCCCTAATGCCCCAGGGTCTGCTGGGCTTTTCAAGGAGTAAGAGAGAGGATTCCCTGGGCAGGCCAGCATAGGCTGGATTGTACACAGAGCAATGAGGAAGTCTCTGGGATTTCTGGGACGCTGAAACCACTATCCTTTTACAGAGAAGAGGAGATAAAGCTGATTTCAGGGGCTGGTGGAATATCTTTCTGTTTACTTCTGCTAGCAAAATCCTGACTAGGGTTCTAAGTTTGGGGCCTGTTCTTGAGTTCCCAGAAACATAACGGAGCATGAGGTCACAAAAGACAGCCAGAGACTTGAGAACAACAGGGAATGACTTTAAAATCTTGACCCTGTATTCACCAGATCTCTAGAGAAATTTACACCTAGGGCCCCCAAGCCAAAAATTCAGAAAGGCCCAACTTACTTTTATAAATTATTTTTTAAAATTATCAAGCATTTATTCTTTTCTCCTTACCCTCCAAAAAAAAAAGAAATTCTTGTAATAAATATGATATGCACAGTCAAGAAAACTAAATTCTCATATTGACCATGTCCCAAAATGTGTGCTACATTCTGCACATTAGTCCATCATCTCTCTGTCAAGAGGTAGGTAGCTTTCTTTGTCATCAGTCCTCTGGAATCATGGCTGATGATTGCATCAATCAGTTAAGCAGTTCAAAATTGTTCATTTAGCAATGTTGATGTTATAAATTTCTCTCCTGGTTCTGCTCACTTCACTGTGCATCAGCACATATAAATCTTCCCAATTTTCTCTGTAACTGTCTTTCTACACTTTTTATGGTACAATGGTATCCCATTACTTCCATATATCATAATTTGTTCAGCCAATCTCCAGTTGATGAGTACCCATTTAGTTTCGATTCTTTAAATCTCAATTTGATTTTTGCTAATTCTTAAAAAAAAAAAAAGCCTCTATCAGAGAGGCGCTCCTGCCTTTCAGGGCCTTCTTTGTGCTTCAGGGGCCACTTGGGCAATATAATTTCTATGCTCAGATACCATCAGCAGACCTGGACTATGGCTATGATTACATGGATATAACAGGAAGTTCACTGAGAAATTAAGGTTCCCTTAGGATGGTATCACTGGGTGTGTCTGCCAAAGGAATGGTGCCCTGTCTGACCCACCTCCTCTCATCTGTGGAAAGAACTGGTTATGTAAGAGATTCCATCACCGTATTTTAAACAGTCACGCTCAATGGCGAAATAAGGGCCTGGAAAATGATGTCAGACTTGCTTTCAGTAGTCTGGGAAACTACCAATTCAGTAGGCTATAAAGCACCCTTAGGAGGCCTTAGGAGTCTGAGATAGCCATTTCAGAACCTCTTCAGGCTCACTGTTTCTGTGGAAACATACATTCATTCATCCATCTATTCAACAAACATTTACTATATTTTCCAGCCATCTCTACACCATACTGCATGAAACTCCAACCATTGTCATCATTCCCCAAACTCCTCCAACCCTGAACTCTATCCCTCGAAACCTGAGCTCTGTTAGATGATCTTTCACCTTATCTTGCCCAAAATCAGGTCTCTAAATGACTTCTTAGCTATCTTGACACTATATCCCCTCTTCCTCAAACCCTGTGCTGCTCCCCTTTATCTGTGATCTTCCCCCATTAGAATGTAAGCACTCAATAAATGTGCTCTCGGGCTCTCTCTCTCTCTCTCCCCTCTAAATACCGCACACATTCCCTAAGATTAACACTCACAAAACTCTTCCCCTATGTGTCACTTCCTTATCCAGTTCATAGACTAACACAGGGCTTTCCCACCTCCCACTGACAGCCAGGCCTCTGTTTATGTGGCTGCTCCTTAGCCCCTCCACCAAGGGATGAGTTAGGAGGCACAGAGTTGAACGGAAAGTCTTTTTTTTACTCTTTTGTATCGGGTTTATTCAAAAGCCTGGCCTGGGAAGAAGACACAACTACTGACCTTAAGTCTTTATTATTTTTAGATTCCAAGGAGCCAAGTTCTTATTGGCCCTGGGCCATCCAGGCCAACTAAAAGTGGATTGTAGCTCACAGTTAATGAAACAAATAAACAAAACAAACAAACCAAAAGAAAACCTATAGGCATTCTCACTTATGCATCTGGCTGACCACCATCCATTCTAAAGACAAAGGGAAGGTCCCTAGGAGGCCTGACTCGGCATACCCAGAGTACTTTGTTTTGAGTCAGCACACAGAAACCAAACCAGGGATACTTACACTCCAATCCTGCTGCTGGTTTCAGGAAACAATACCTTTTTACAGCCTGAGTTAATGTCCCCCTCCCTTCTCTACCCAGAGATGGCCCTACCCATATACACTGCCAGGGACACTTAGACAGTCATACTGCCAGTCGTAAAACCAGGGTCCTACTCACAGCTGAGCACTACTGGGGAGGAGGAGAAGGGAAGAACAATAACACGAAAAATTTTCAATAAGATAAAGAACAATGTGAAAAGTACAATGCTGCATATCCATTTTCTTCATCCCCTTAATTAGAAGATAATGGATCTAATAAGGGAGAGGGAAGAGAGGGGACCTCTGAGCTGGGGTCCGTGTTTCTCGGCTCCCTGGTATCTCAGCGATCCCATCTGTAAAATGAGTTTAATGAATTCTCACATCCTGCCTTGCAGAGATGCCACAAACATTTATTATGTAATTGCTCTGTAAAGGAAAGTTGCTTATTACTGTCAATAGTAATGGCATTCTGCTGCCTCTCCCAATCTGGAACAAGACACAGTCTTCTTCTTCTTCTTCTTTTCTTTTTTTTTGGGGGGGGGGGGTTGGAGTAGAGGGAGAGACAGACACAGCCAGAAGTCAGGAATGCTGGTTTAAAAACAAAATTTAAAAAAGAGAGAGAGACAGCAAAAGCTAACCTTGTGACACTATCCAGAGAAATATTCAATTATCTGTGACACACATTGTAACACACCCCTGGGTGGAATGTAAGCTCGCTGAAAGCAAGACTGCTTTATTTTTGGTCTTTGTTATCTCCAGCACCTAAACAGATATTTATTGAAGTCACTTGAACCCAAGACAGCCCAAATCTATTAGGCTCAGAAGTGAATAATGACCCCCCCATCCAGCCTGGTTGGGGTATAATAAGCACCAACCATCTTCCTGAGCCATACATAGGAAAGTTAACCCTCCCTTAAAAGACACAATAAGTAATATACGAAAAGACCTCACCCTCCTCATCAAGGCTCATGCAAATTATAATTCATCCATATGGAAGAAAATAAGTATCTATCCTTGGTGAAAGAAGGTTCAAGATGGACCATATATACCAATGGGAAGGAAAAGGGAGAATTCTGTTTAGTCCCTCTTCACCCTGTCCAGACACCCCTTAAAAGCCAATGTACTGAATACACAGTCAAACTGGAGATTACAGTAAATAACCCAGAATCACTTTTATCCCAGGGGTCAACTGTTCTAAACTCTTGCAATTTGTGATCAGAGAAAGTCAATGGAGAGTTCCTTCTGAGCCCCATGAGAGTGGTGTCTTGCCTCAGTCCTGAGCACTAAAGTCTCTCGATAACCTTTCTTCTAATCACAAACTCCTTTGCCTAGAATTAATGTATGTGTATTACTATGTCAACACAACACCTGGAATTCAACCACTTAGCCAATCTGCCTTGAGATGCTGTCTCAACATCTCTCCTTCTAGATCCACCTAGAAGTCCCAAAGTTGAAAGTAACTGGTAGATTAAACCTATTCTAGATTATGGAATTCATTCCCCTTTCACTCTGCCTACCTTAATCAACCCATCCTCTAAATCCCATATCAAATTCCACTCCCTGGTAAAGCTTTCACTAACCAATTCCATTCAACAAAAATTTACTAAGCAGCTATTATGAGAAAGGCAGAGGACTAGGTGTAGCAGAAATGAAAATTTAAAAGTGACAGGCACTGACCTCAAGGAGTTTTCATCCTACTAGGGGAGTTTTAACAATGACAAACCTGAGTATAATAAGAGGTGGAGCATGATAAAGGTAAGGGAGAAATCCAGACAAAGTAACCCAGGAAGACTTGAGAATGGAAAAATCACTTTCAGCTTGACTCCACAGAAAAAAGTGGTAGTATTTGAGTTGAGTCTTGAAGAAAGAAGGATTCTGAAAAGTGGAGATGCAGAAGGAGGGCATTCTAGAAATGCGGTATAGTCTATAAAAATGCCAGAAGCCAGAGAAAGCATGTTAAGGTTGGGGAACAGCTACTAGTCTAATTTGGCTAAATGTGGTGTTTGTGAAGAAAAGTAATTTGAAATAGTTAAAAAGAAAAGTAGATTGGAGCTGAACTGCAGAAGCCCTTAAAAGGACCTTAATGAGTTTGTTTGTTTGTTTGTTTTTATTCTATAGGCAATGAAGAGCTGTGAAAGTTTGTGAGTTTTCTTGTTTGCATGTTTTCAGGAAAGCAACATGATCAAACAGCGCATTGGCAAGATTACTTTTGAAGTTGTTAAAAGGATGGGTTAGAAAAGGTGAAAACCGTTGATAGGAAGAGCAGTTAGGGAACTGTTATAATACTCCAAGGGAAAAGTAGTAAGGGCCAGACATATCTGATAGATATGAGTTGAGAAAGAGGGAGAAATGCAACACATGTTTGAGGCAGAATCAACAGAAGTTGGCCATTCACTGAATGGTGAGGGTGGGGATAGGGGGGGACCAAGCTTAAAAACAGTCAAACATATGAATGAGTTTTGAGCAACCTAACACAATGCCTGGCACATTGTATGTGCTTAAGAGGTGTTTTTTTACTGACTGGCTGAAATAAAGAAGTTGTAAGGATGGACTTCAGGATGGATACAGGATACAGGAAGAGGTGAAGAGCTAAGTTTTAGACATGTTGCATCTGAGGTCATGACTGAACTTCTGGGTGGAGATGCCTAGAAGGTAGTTGGAAATGCTTTCCTGAAGTTCAGGAAAAAGATTAGAACTTGATATAAAGATCTAGCAGTCATCCACATAGAAGTATAATTAAACTCATGGGAGTGGATGAAATCATCAAGTAATAGAGAATAGAGAAGGCCCTTGAGAAACACCCACTCTTAGGAGGGTAGGAAGATGAGGAATCAATGAAAGAGACCAAGAAATATTGATCAAACAGGTAAGAAGAGAATCCTGGAAGTCCAGAAGGAGAAGAATATCAAGCAAGAATGAATGATCAATCATGTCAAGTGATATAGAAAAATCAAGAAAGCTAACTGAAAAGAAAAGGCCACTGAATTGATTATTAGAAATAAGAATTCAATGGTAGTTAAGAAATGTAAGAAGAAAATTTTATTGGCTTGGTGGAGTTACAAGGCGGACGGCAATGGGTTGAAGAGGAAGTGGGTAGTAAGGAAGCAAAGTCAGTAAATGTCAACTACCGCTTCTAAGAGTTTGGCAGTGACAGGGAGAAACAATAAAGAACAACAGATTGACAGGATGGCAGTTACAGGAAAAACTTTTAAAAGACAGTGCAGATACAATCATGGATACAGGCATCAGGAAAAACTCAGAGACAAGCAGAGACTGAATGTGTTGGAGAACAAACATATACTAAGGTCCCTCCCTTGTAGGCTATGCTAATTCTCCCCCTAAAAAGGTAGTGAAACAGTCTTTGAGACATTTTTGGCCCAGAAGACTTAATGCTTGAGCTGTTGGTGTGGTTTTATGGTGACCTAAACACAAAACCAAGTGCAGGAAAAATCATTGGCTCCTACCTTAGGTTGGACACACACTGGCACCCAGTGGAACTAACACTAAGTCCTTGCTGACCATCTTTTCCATGCTATGGCTAAATAAGCTTTTTTGTTCATTGTTAGATGATCTACTTCATTGCAGTCCCGAATATGAACTATCAGACTGGCGTAGCCCACATGAGGTGGCAGGATCAAAAGCACAAGTGTAAGAAAATCCATCCATATTCTCTAAGCCTAGAGCAAAGAAGGGTTAGATGGATGTAGATGCACAGAGATTTTTGAAGGGTAGAGAAGATCAACTCATCTCAATAAAATAGAAGGTGATGGCCTCTACTGAGAGACAGTAGAGCACGAGTGGAGCTGGGAGCTGGTAAGCTCCAGGAGACACATATGGAAAAGCCCAGTTCATAGTTATATTTCCATTATCTCCCTCCTCTCATCACTTATAGTGCTAATTGTCTATATCATTCATTTAGTATTTCATAGCATCATAGGATCCCCTGAGAATGTAAATTCCTTGAGGGCAGGAAATATTTCAACTTTTTCTTTGCATCTCCAGTCAGTACCTAATACGATGCCTGGAACATTGACTGTTGATTGATAACAAACTTACAGCTAGACAGAACCTTATAGTTCATCTAGCTCGACACCCCACCTATCTTCACTCCCATTTTACAGAAGTGCATTACTTAGAGTCAGAGAGATTAAGTCATTTACCCAAAGTCACATGGATAGTAAGAGGCAGAGTTTACTCTTTCATTGTTGTATAGAATGCAAACACCTAGAAGGTAGGGCCAAAATAGAATACATCTTTACATTGCTCACTCTGCCTAGCACATTGAGAGGCACTCAATATATATTTGCTAACTGACAAACAGCTTTAGGTGTTCTTTCTAAAGCTAGCAAATTCACTTATTGCAAGGTCAATGAGTGGCTTCCAGTAACACAGCTTAAAGACGTGCCTTTTCTCCCTCCCTCCCCTCCAGCCTTCTCTTGGAAGATGACAAAATGGTCAGGTCACCGGCCACACACTTGCTGCCCAGCACCTTCATTCTGGGGTCATTGCACTCAGGTAGACTTAGCCCAGTTTAATCTTGGCTGCCTGGGAGGTAAATCTGAGGGCCACCTGTTTTGCAGCAATAACCCACTTTGAGTTTGCTCTTTAGAGGTAGGGTAGAAGTTCCCTTTAGGCTTTGATCTCTAGAACTATTGTTCCACACCTTCCTCTCCCCTTCTAGTCCCTCCATTCAGCTGCTCTCCCAGCCTGATTTTCCAGACTAACCTTTTCCTGAGAATCCCATGGGACTCAGCCTATTTTTCTGATGACTGCCTAAGAATTTGGTTTCTAGCTCTAGGGAGATCCACCAGCCTGGTTTCCAGGGGGCAAAGGAACATCTCAGTAAATATAGTCTGGCCCTGTCCTTCTTCCTGAAGCCCCCCTCTATCTCAGTCATTCCTACTTCCTGCTTTCCCACAACCAGGCCCAGAGCAGAAGCCTGCACCAGAAGAAACCATACTGGGCTTTTACTCCAGTGGATTCCCATGGAAACCAAACACAGAGAGAGAAAGAAGAGGCAGAAACATGACTGATTTGCACCAGTTTCCTTTCCTATATCTACTTGCATACAGATAGAGTCAGAGGTCATAGGGTCCGTGGTTATGTTCTGGAAACAAGAAGTAGTCCAGTTGACTAAGACATATAATATTTGAAAGGGAATAGGTGTTAGCTAAGCCTGGAAACTCAGATAGTGAAGGGGCCTTGAATGCAAGGCTAAGGAAGAGATACTTTAGAATACTGATTCTGATCTCCAATGTATTTGACTGTAAGTGCCTTGTTTTTTACCTTCCTTTGTATCTCCATTGCTTACAGCAGTACTTGACAGTAGGCCTTTAATAAAAGCTTGCTGAATGATTAATATGGAGATAATGTTTTGTATTACTACATGGGTACAATGTATACCAGATTGCTTACCTTTTCAATGATGGAGGTGGGGAGGGAGGGAAAGAATTTGGAACTCAAAATTTTAAAAACAAATGTTAAAAATTGTTTTTGCATTTAATTGGGGGAAAATAAAATACTAAAGAATTAAAAAAAATAAAAGTCTCTTGACTTGACTTAAATATTAGCGAAGTGTAGTACATTGGAAAGAACAGTGGTTATGAAGTCAGAGGACCTGAGTTCAAATCCCTAAACCTTTGACAACTTACTACCTGTGTGAATTTGGACAAGTCATTTAACCTCCCTCCGCCTCAGTCTCCTCCCCTGCAAAAAAAGAGGGAGTTGAACTAGATGGCCTCTCAAGGCCTTTCCAGTTCTAAATCAATAAACCTATAAACTATCCCTCCCAGTTTTGTATCCTCAGCAAATTTAATAAGCATATCATCTATAACTTCTCTGAAATTGTAAAAAAAAAAAAAAGTTGGAACAGGAAGAGCCAAGTACAAAGCCCTGTGATGCACTACTAAAGTCGTTGTTTAAGATGACGTTCGTTATTCTATAAATACCATTCATTTATTCATTCAAAAAGCATTTGCTGAGGCCTACTATGTGCAGAGTACTATGGAGGTTAATATTATAGGAGATACAAAGTTTACATGAGGAAGGGTTGCTCTCTCCATGGAACTCATAGTGCAGTAGGGGGATGAGGCATTAATACAGATGGTTATAATACACAATAATCAGTGCATTCTATGGAGATGGAAAATAACTGAGGTCTGAGGGGAAAGGTTGGCACATTTAAGTGGAACTTTAAATAACTGGTAGGAATTCAACAGGTGAGAGGAGAAAGGGAAGGAAATAAGCACTTATCAAGTACCTACTAAGTGCCAAGCATTACAGATATTATCTGGGGGGGAGGACGACAGAGAGCATTCCAGTTGGCTGTAGCAGATTACAGAGTGGGAGTGATAATGACTAAAGGCTAGAAAACAGAATAGCACCACATTATGATCCTTTGCCATGAACCTTGGAGGTGCCAGGGCTCATGTTCTAACAACTGACCATACAATTCCACAAACTGAATGCCAGTGATTTCCTTAACCTTCAGCTGTAATGATAGCACAAGACACATTTCAGGATTCACTTTTTTGGCCAGGATTTTTTTTCTAGTGGTTTTTTTTTTTTTTTTTTGGTCTGGCTCTAAGATTGATGTGGAGTTCTCGCTAAGGAAGACTTTTCTACCAATACAGAGCTACAACTATTTAGAAGCTTGTCTTAGAAAAGTTGCCTAGAGGCACTGAGAGGTTGACTGATCCAAAGTCACACAGCCAACTTAGGCACATGTATGTATCTGTATCTGTCTGTCTGTCTCAGAGTCCAGCCTTGAATCCTGATTCTGAAGCCAACTCTCCTCTGTTTACTGCCTCTCTAACTCAAAAGTCTACCACTTCCAATACCCAAAATTTTTAAATTATACTTGCCATCTACCATTTCCTATCCTTAGACCTGTCCCATTCTCTAACACTAAAAGTATTCTTTGCTCTGATTATAGACTATGGCTTCTGGCCCCTCAAGTCATTTGTATTTTCCCAACATTCTCCCAATGTCTCCAACTATCTCACTTCACTTGTCTTCTTAACCAACCTTGACCTCCTCCCTCTAGCTCTGAAACTTTTAACATTTTACTAAGTACTAGTCTAGAATCCCTGCTCCCCTGAACTTCTGCCACTGCTGATCAGTGAATCTTTATTCCTAAGTAACCTCCATCAAGATTTCTCTGCTCTTTTTCCAGAGCTGTAGAATATGCCAAGAGAAAGTCACAGAATTGAGCTGACTTCACCCACTGCATATTCATGCTACATAACTTTAGCTAGGTTCTTGCTGCTTTTTGACAATCCTTCTGCTCTATCCTTTCCAACTACCTATCTCATTCCCCAGAGCTACCTTTCCAATCCTTTTCTTCTTTCAAGTAATTCTACCCAAGAGTCATAGCAAATGACCTAGTCTCCTACTTCCCTCAGAAGACTGAGGGCTTCTGGTGTGAGATCTCTGAGCTGTCTATCCAGAGCTATAATTAACATGGGGCTAGTAGGGCTTTGTCCCAGGGTACTGATATCTGGTGTATATGTTGGGGGGGGGAGCGGTCCCTGCATTTTCTCCCTAGGAAGAGCTGTCCTGGTGTGCACTCCCTGAGTCTTAGTTCACGTCCTCTTCTGATCTCAGGCAGTATAGCTGCATTTATCTACCAGATTTCCGTTGCTATGACTCTTTCTCTCTTTGGGCCTCCTTTTCCCTCCACCTCTCCTTAAAATGTTAGGATCAGACCATCCTCTCTTCAAGAGGGACAGCACCCAGAGTCTTCATGCCTCTGCTGCCAATCCTCTTACACTGACCTCTGCCTCTTCTCCCGCCCGCTCTGCCCCCACAGCCAGGTTTCTTGCTTCTAGGCTCTTATGACCCTTTAAACATCCCTTGCCTTATTTCTCCATTAAAATTCTTCTGTGATGTTGCAATATGGTATGGAAGTAAGAACATGAAACACATACTTTGAGAAAGTTGAGAGTGACTACAAGATTGATAAATGACAGGAGCAAAGATAAGGATACCCTGTGTGGACCTCAAGATAGATAGTTGTAGAAAGATGGTCTACAACAGAGGTGGGGAACCCGGGGCCTCGAGGCCACATGTGGCTCTCTAGGTCCTCAAATTCGGCCCTTTAACTGAATCCAAACTTCCACAGAACAAATCCCTTAATAAGAGGATTTGTTCTGTAAAACTTGGACTCAGTCAAAAGGCCACACCCGAGGACCTAGAAGGCCACATGTGGCCTTGAGGCCACAGGTTCCCCACCCCTGGTAGAAGCTACATTGGGGAACAAGGAGCGTACCTACCACCTTTCCCCCTGACCCCCTTGTGTGTGTGGCGGGGGAGTGATTTCCTGTGGAGAACGTTACAATTCAGTGGAAAAGGTGACAAAGGATGTATTTCCCTTAAAAGGGTCATGTTTCAGGTCAAACAAGGACATCGAAGGATATGTTAGTTGAAAAGTTCAAGGACATGAGGAGCTTTGTGAGACTACAGCAGGCATTATAAAGAGTACATGCAATGTGCTAGAAGATGAGTAAACCATTTTAAGAGTGGTCTTGGGTCAAAAGGAGATATAATGAAAACAGGAATGAGGCAAAACAGCTGAAAATAAGGGTTGTGAAATTACAAAGAACAAGTATGATCCCACAGAAGAGATAGGAGAAGATACTCTCTCTTTGCTGAGGTGGGAGATCCATGGGTGTGGAACAGTGTATATAGTTTCACATTTTTTCAATGTATTGATCAGTTATGCTGATTTTTTTCTCTTTGTTCTCTTTTTCTTTAAAAAAGATTTTGTTGTCTGGTCTCAGGCCCTGAAAGCACGTGGATACACTGCCTTCTTTCCTCTCCGAGTTCCGGCCCCGCAACTGGCAACATGGCTAAACGTACCAAGAAGGTCAGCATTGTTGGTAAATATGGAACACATTATGGTGCATCCCTCAGAAAAATGGTGAAGAAAATTGAAATTAGCCAGCATGCCAAGTATACCTGCTCCTTCTGTGGCAAGACCAAAATGAAGAGATGGGCTGTGGGTATCTGGCATTGTGGATCCTGTATGAAGACAGTAGCTGGTGATGCATGGACCCACAATACCACCTCCGCAGTTACAGTCAAATCTGCCATCAGAAGACTGAAGGAATCGAAAGACCAGTAAAATCTTCTTATCAAATATCTGTAGCCCATAGTCCAACAATCAATGGGTTAATTTATGGAATAAAAAAAAAGATTTTGTTATAAGAGATGGATCACTGAGAGAAAGATGGGAAGGGAAATGGGGGTATTTAGTTGATACAACAAAAATATCAATAAAAATTTATTTTAAAAAATGAGCGCTCAGGAAATATGTATATGTTTCTGAAAGCACTGAGACTACAGCACCAGGATTGGGAAATCAGCACACTCTGTGGGTAAAACTAAGATGATAAGTAGCAGAGTTAATCCACTCCAGGGTTTAAAATAGAATTTAGAATGCTACTATTTCCAAGTGAACGTGCATAAAGTCTTAGCAGCACTGTGCTTCAGTCCCTTGGTAAGAGGGCTACTGAATCAACCAAGAATTTACCAAATTATACAGTTATCCCATCCATATCACAACTTTCCCTATTGCAATTTCAATAAGAAATTGGCATAAGAAATTAAATGGAGGGGGCAGCTAGGTGGCACAGTGGACACAGCTCCAGCGTTGGAGTCAGGAGGACCTGAGTTCAAATCTGGCCTCAGACACATGACACTTACTAGCTGTGTGACCCTAGGCAAGTCACTTAACCCAGACTGCCTCACCAAAAAGGCAAAAAAAATTTTAAAAATTTTAAAAAATTAAAAAAAAAATTAAATGGGAATTTGGGGGGAGTTTTGTGGAAGTCATAGACAACACGTGAAGATGAGCAGATGACACAGAAAAAGTTATCTTTCATATAGTATTTTTACTTAATATTGACCTACATATAGCCTGTGACCAAACACTTGACCCAAATTTTACAATATGGTACTGTAAACATCCCATAAAAGAAAAAGAAAAAAATTCAGACGTCTTCTCTAGCACAAAGGGTGGGCCAAAAAATTTTATGAGGATTTTCCAGATCGAGGGGACTCCATACCCCGAACCTCCACAATGTGGAAGGAGTAACTGTACCACCACCTAGCCTCCACTTCCTCATCTTGCCCACGCAAAGAATATCATGAAAGCCCTGGCTAAATATCCTGCTAAAAGCAAGATACAACATGTCTATGGCATTCTACCAACATAATAACACTTACAGGGAAGGAAATGAGGTCAGTCTGGCATGGCTTTTGGCTCTTAGAGATTCATTTTTAAGTTTTCATAATTCATCTGCTTAATAATGTATCCTAGGATTTTTCCAATGATCAAGATTAAGCCTGGTTCTGCCTTGGACTTGACTGTTACTTTGGTCAAGCCTTGCCTACATCTTCAACTCATCCATCACATGCAGTTCTACAAAGTGCCCCTTAAGGAGAGGTAGAATGGGGTAATCTCACATAAAAAAGGCAAAAAAGAGCTTTTACAGTGGAGGAGAAGATGGGGGAGGTGGCAGGGAATGCTTGAACCTTACTCTCATTAGAATTGGCTCAAAGAGGGAATAACATACACACTAAATTGGGTATAGAAATCTATATTACCATACAGGAAAGCAGGTGAGAAGGGGATAAGAGAAGGGGGCGTTGCTCATAGAAGCGAGGGTGAATTGGGGGAGGCAGTAGTCAGAAGCAAACACTTGAGGAGGGACAGGGTGAAAGGAGAGAGAGAATAGAATAAATGGGGGAAACAGGATGGAGGGAAATACAGCTAGCAATCATAACCGTAAAAAAAATTTTGCAGTTTCTCTGATAAAGGTTTCATCTCTCAAATATATAAGGAATGAGTAAAATTTATAAAAATAAGAGGCATTCCCCTAATTGACAAATGATGAGAAAATATGAACAGTTTTCAGATGAAGTAACCAAAGCTATCTACAGCCATATAAAAAGGTGCTCTAAATCACTACTGATTGATTGCTTGTTGTTTGTTTGTCCTTTGTTCTTGAAAAGGACCATGACATCAAGAAGGTGATGCCATGACTTGCAAGTGAATTGGATTTAAGTGAGGCAAGGCTCTGCAAAGTCACTAGCCTCACTTGCTCCCCCCTGAGCCATCTGGGTTCAGTGGTAAGATACAGATCAAGACGACTGATGATGGCCCCCCCTTTATTGATTGAGAGAACAAATTAAAACAATTCTGAGTTACTGATTCACACCTATTAGATTAGCTAATAGGGCAGAAAAGGAAGGTGACAAATGTTGGAGGAGATGTGGGAAAATTGAGACACTAAGGCACTGTTGGTGGATTTGTGAACTGATTCAACTATTGTATAGAGTAATTTGGAATTATGCCCAAATATTTATAGCAGTTCTTTTCTGGTGGCAAGGAATTGGAAATTGAGGAGATGCCCATCAACTGCCAAATGGCTGAACAATTTGTGGCGTACGATTGAGATGGAATGCTTTTGTGCTATAAGAAATGATGAGCTAGATGCTCTCAGAAAACCTGGAAAGACTTACAATAAACTGATGCAAAGTGAAATGAGTAGAACCAGGAGAATATTGTACATAGTAACAGCAACATTGTGTGATGATCTCCTGTGAATGACTTAGTTATTCTCAGCAATACAATGATCCAAGACAACTCTGAAGAACTTATGATGAAAAATGCTATCCATCCCCAGAGAAAGAACTGATGGAATCTAAATACAGATCGAAGCATACATTTTTTACTTTCTTTATTTTTCTTGGGTTTTTATTTTGGTCTGTATTTTCTTTTACAACATGATGGGGTTAGGGAAGGAGGGAGAGAATTTGGAACTCAATTTTTAAAATGAATGTTGGAAATTGTTTTTACAAGTAATTGGAAGAAAATAAAATACTAAATTTTAAAAAGAGAGGAAAAAAAGAAAAATGCATAAAGAAGGAAAAAGAAAACAGAAATAAAGTACCCTTTAAGGACCTAGGCAGAGACAAAGGAGCCAATGTTGGACAACAGATCAGAAATCCTCCCCCTAGCCAACTGCCATAATTCTATGCCACTAGACAATCATTAAAGGGGCAGTTAGGTGGATAGAGCACTGGCCCTGAAGTCAGGAGGACCTGAGTTCAAATCCGGCCTTAGACCAAACACTTGACACTTACTAGCTGTGTGACCCTGGGCAAGTCACTTAACCCCAATTGCCTAAAAACAAACAAACAATCATTAAGTGTGCCAGATCACTCTGAAGCTCCTACCCAACACTCTCAGGAAAGTATAAAATGAGCAGATTATCCTGTAACCTACTAGGACAACTACCATTTGCCCTGAAGGGTAGTTTGCTTGCATATTAATGCTACCTGGGAAATGGGGAGAAGAACAAGAGAACACATATTATCACCAAAGGGTACCATGTTTCACTTAGTCTTACACTTCACAGGAATATAATGATAAAATAAATACAGTTCTCTGGAATCCCCTCAAAATCCAGCCCAACTCTCAGCCTTGGTAATATATTCCTCCCTACTTGCATGCTGATGATTTAAGTCAACTGTGAGAGATGCTTGGTTGGGGGCCTGGGAAGAGGCAGGGAAGACAAAGGATTTGAATGCTGGCTCTGCCACCAACCACCTACATGACCTTAGGCAACTCACTTCAATTACCTAGGCTTCATTTTTCTTAACTGTAAAATAAAGGGGTTGAATTGACTTCTACAATCTCTTCTAGTTCTAAATCTATGAATCTGTGAACTCTTTAGTTGATACTTTAGATGTTACTGATACTTTAGATGATAGCTTGTACAGAACACTTGGAAGTCAAGGAAAGCCAAAAGCCCCAGGTTCTATGGCATGTAAGAAATAGACATGCCTCACTCTTCTTCCTCTTCCATGTCTACTAACATAATGTTTCCCCAGGAGAGAGGCAAACCAACTGTTTGGGCTGAACCACAAACCAGAGACAGACAAACCCAATGGGGAACTTGGAGACCACAACATCCTGAGTGATAGACAGCCACAGGTAGGATACCCACAACAGAAGCTGAATGATGAATTGAACCCAGGGCTGAAGAAAGAACAACATACCTTAGACTGAGTTTGGCAGAATTTAGGGTTCCTTGGTTATCTGTGTCAGAGGCAGCTGCAGTCTCTGGGGTAGTGGGATGGGAATCAAGAGTCATGGGTTCCTTCTCTTCCTAGTGCCTCAGTTTTTCCATCTGCTAAATGGATATGATAATTCTTTCTCTCCCTACTTCTAGTCAGCAAGTATAGTAAATAGAGAGCTGGACCTATAGTCAGGAAGACTTGAGTTCAAAACGAGCCTCAAACTTGGGTGAAGTCACTTAACCTCTGTCTGTTTGTTTCCTCATCTTAAAATGGGGATACTAATAGCACATACCTCCCAGAACTGTTATGAGGATCAAATTAGATAATACCTGCAAAGTTTTGTAAAGCTGAAGTGCTATCTAAATGTTAGCTAGTATTGTTATTGTTATTCCTGCTATGAAACCAGAAGGAAAAAGTCCAAAAGGCTTCCAGAGAAAGCAAACACCCAATCCAAACCCAATATGTGCTGAATAACAGGCCTGACTGTTTGTCCCAGCCACAAAAAGGAATATTCACATCTCCTCCATCCCAACAGCCAACCAGTTCCCAAGAAGAAAGAGGTGACAATTCTGCTATCGGGGTGATTGCCTCTGTTTGATCACATTTGGACTATTGTGTTCTGTCTTGGGTGCCATTTTTAAGAAGGACATTCAGTAATAAGCTAGAGAGCTGAAGAGTCTTGAACTCATGCCATATAAAGATGAGAAAGTATCATAGCTATCTTCAAGTTCTTCAAGGATTATTCATGTAGAAATGGAATTAACTTCGTTCTGTGTGGTCCCAAGAAAGGAAAACAAAAAACAGTAGGCAGAAGGCACAATGGAATAGACTGAGTTTTGATGTAAGGAAAAATGTGCTAATAGAGGTATTCAGAAGTGGAATGTATTGTCTTGAGAGGTAGTAGGTTTCCCTTCAAAAAGAAGTCTTCCCACAAGGTTTCTAGGAGAGCTTTTCTCTTAGTGGGCTCCAAAAAAAGTGCAAATTTTTAAAGGTATAATTAATAAGATGTGAGCCCAGTGTTGCCCACCCCCAGCCTAGTCCAGCATGACCCTCCCAAAGCAGTCAATACAGCTGGTCTTCAATTTCTCTACAGATACAAGGTGACCTCATCCATCTCTGAGCTACAAGGCTATACAGCTTATATGTTTCATTTGCACAGTTAACTGCTTCTCCTTTCACTCCTAGGTTCAAAACTCTGATAACTGATACCACAATTTCATGTCTGGGAATATTTCATCTGAGCTCTGAACCTAGGACTGCAGTGAATTTGCATGGAGAAAGATCAGCTCTGGCCATTGCCAAGTACAATCCAGGTCTCTGGTTTGGGAAGGAATCAAGGGATGTGGAAAGAAAAGTTTGTCTCTACCATTAAGTGACCTGCAGGGTCCAAGCTGTTTTGTAAGGCAAGTTCTATAAGTTTCTTTAACAAGCACACTAATTGACATGTATATACCTGCTAAGCAACACTCTTTGTGAGTCAGGCCCCAGGGCAGTCAAGTCTTTTAGTATCTGTGTAAATTGGGAACAGAGGGTAAGTCCAGGATCTGACAGCCCAAGTGTGAGGCACCACCTCAGGAAGGAAGCAAAGAAGTATTAAAGGGGAGGGGGGAAGAGTCTAACAACCTGAGTGCTAGTCTCTGAAAATATATAAATATAATAATATATAAATATAAAACATAGAAATAATATAGTTTTATAAAGCACCTAAAGATTTAGAAAGTTGTTAAGTTCTCACATTTGAGGCTCATAACAACTTTGTGAAAAACAGGTGGGGCAGGCATTATTATCCTCATTTTACAGATGAGAAAACTGAGGCTTAATGAGGTAATGTATCTAAGTACAGATTAAAATAAGGGGTCTAGACTAGATAATAACAGCTCTCATTTATATAGGTTTTACCAAATGCTTTCCAGAAAGGTTAAACAAATTCACAATTTCAACCAAAGCAATCTTATACTTAAGAAAGTGAATAAAATGTCCTTATCCTCTAGCAAGAGATTCCAATGTTAGACATATACCTGAAGAAAATCAAAGATAGAAGAGTTCCATATGCAACAGAATATTCACAGCAGCACCTTTTAAAACAAAGAAATAGAAACAAAGTAATTTCCATAGACTGTAGAAAGAATACACAAACTGTGGTACTGAAATGTAATAGTGGGGGTGGCTAGGTGGCGTAATGGATAGAGCACTGACCCTGGAGTGGGGAAGACCTGAGTTCAAATCCAGCTTCAGACACTTGACACTTACTAGTGGGCAAGTCACTTAACCCTGATTGCCTCACAAAAAAAAAAAAAAAGAAAAGAAAAGAAATGTAATAGAATATTACTGTACCATAAGAAACAATGAATCTGAAGACTACAGAGAAATCTGTGTAGACTTATGCAAAGTCAAAGCAGAACCAAGAAAGAAAAGTACACAATGACTACAAAAGTATAAGTGGCAGGGAGGGAAGGAGGGAAAGGAAAAAAGGAGAGAAAGAAAAAGAAAGAAAGGAAAGAAAGAAGGAAGGAGGGAGGAAGGAAAGGAGGAAAGGAAGGAAGGAGGGAAGGAAAGAAGGAAGCAAGGAAGGAAGGAAACACTGTCTAATTATAGCCAAGCTTGTCCCTAAAAAACAAATAAAAAAATACAACTTCCTCCCTTCATTGGAGGTAGGGGATTATGGACATGGAGCACTGCATATACCCAGTTTGCTGTGTTGTTGTTGCTTTTTTCTTTTTCCTTTTTCCTTTTTCTTTTTTATTCTTTGAAAATTCTTTCCCTGGGTGGTTGGGGAGAGATATATTTGGACATTAAGGTGATATAAAAACAAAAGAAATCAATAAAAATAATATTTTAAACAAACTAAAAAAAACACACCAAGTGCTTTCCTCACTACCTACCCCTGAGAGCTAAGTAATGTACACATCATTATTCCTGTTTTACAAATGAGAAAACTGAGGCACTTAGGGCAAGGTGACTCACCTGAATCCACATAGCTAGGAATTGGCCAAGTCAAAGCTCAAACCTGGCTCTCTTGAGCCCCAAGTCCTGTCCTCTTGCCACTCTGTGTGGTCTCTTACTTACCTTCTAACTCTAAAAAGCTACAAGGCAAAGACTTCTAAATGAGGATTTCTCAAGTGCTATTTAGAGGTTGGGGAAAAAGAAAGACCAGGAATAAGAGCACCAAAGTTATCTTCAAAGGGTAAATGGCTAAGGAAGTCCAAGAGACTGGACAAGTGAAAAGGGACCAATGTTCTAAATGAGGCCAAAGGCAGAAGACAAGGAGGCTAAGGCAGTTTGGTTCAAGGACCTTCAATAGAAATCTACACATGCACATGACAGAAGGATGGCACCATATTTAATTTAGAATACACCTCCAGTTGTTATTTGAATGAGTACATTTGTGGGTCCTTCTGGGAACTTCAGAATCACTATCATCCATCCCATTTATGGATCAATTATAGGATATGGGAATCTTTTTTAAATCATTAATTAATCTCTTATTTTTATTATGTCACCCAGATTTCCCCCAGTTTCTCTTCTCCTTTCCCTTCCCATTCCTAGTGAGCCATTTTAGTCACTTTCTTAAGGATAATTCCAAATTGCTTTGGTTGAAATTGTGATTTGGTCCAACCTTTCTGAAACGTATTTGGTAAAACCTATATAAGTGGCAGCAAATATTTTTTTTCAAAAAGAAAAAGAAAAAGAGGAAGGGGAGAAAAATGATTAATATACTGATTAATACATTGAAAAAATCTAATTAATACCCATAGACTCTCCCACCTCTGCAAAGGAGTAAGGGAAGGTGTTTTCTCAAATCTCAACTTTGAGGACATGCGTGTTCTTTGGCATCTTGCAGTAGTCATTTTGGACTGTTTTGTGGGTGATTCTTTCCATTTATGACATATGTTGCTTCCTTGGCTCTGCTTACTTCACTATACATCAGTTCATATAAGTCTTCCCACACTTCTCTGTATTCATCATATTCACTGTTTTTCACAACAAAGTAACATTCTATTACATTTATGTACCACAATTTGTTTAGCTATTCAGCTAGGTTGCAAAGAGGTATATTTGGGCTTGGATCAGAAAAGAGTCTCCTAACCCTAAGAGCTGCCCCAAGGTGGAATGGGCGCCCTCAGAGTGTGGTGGAGTTTCCTCCCCTTACTGGAAGCTTTCAGGCAAAGCCTGGACAATCACTTGTCAACAATGCTGCAGGGAGGGATTCTTCTTCATATTGAGTTAATCTAGATAGCTCCTGAGGTCCCTTCCAGCTCTGAAATTCTGTGATTTTAGGTCATATGCTCCCTGAGAGCTAGAACTCCTCTGTTTAACTGGGCAAAGCAGAATCTCAAGAGTTCTCTAGCAAGTGATGGATCCAGTGACAGTCTTGTAAATGTTTGCAGGCAGTACTAAATGCAAAAAACCACACCCAAGATACAAGAGCAGCTGGGTCATCATCAGAACAGGTGGGTACATAAAGTCCACATTATACATAAACATTAGTTGTGTGTGTGTGGCTTTTTGTTTGTTATAACATAGAAACAGAAAAGTGAGACTAATGACTCAATTTTTAAGAAGAAAAGTATGAGTGGTGGTGTCTTCAAATCACTCTCCAGAAAAGCAGGATTTGAAGATATATTTTTGAGAAGAACTTTTATGATCTCCCATCATACTTATTATAGAGGCATAAGATATGGGTTCAAGTGTTGCCTATCATATATACCATAGGCAAGACATTTAACCTTTAAGACAAATTGAAGATGCCAATTTTCATCTAAGAAGGGGGTTTCCACAATCAGAGTTCACTATGCCTAACAAAATCAAAGGTTCACTCTCCCCACTAGCACCTTGTTTTAAGTGCCTAATTGTTCCTTTATCAAGTAGTTTACAAGCTTTAAGTTTTCTGACTATGTGTGATCTTATAAAAATTATTAGGGACAGTCCTCTGGATTTTAGTTTATTCAATTTATTGGGGGTTAGACAAAATGATTAATATGGTGCAAAAGAAAGAAAGATGTACTAGGAATCAAAGGATGTGGGTTCAAATTCAGTTCTGTTATTTTGTACCTGCATAATGTTGGGCAAGTTCCTTAACCTTTCTGGACTTACTTCCTCATCTGTAAAATGTGTTGGCTGAGATGACCTGAAGTCTCTTTTCACTTGAACATTATCCAAGTCTCTAATAATTCTTTGGTTGCCATTCCCTCCCCACTGCCTAGGAAAATGGTATTCAAATCTATTTAATAAATATTTTCAAGTGCCATACCATGCACAAGGCACTGTGGGAGATGCAAAAGGGGACAGAGAAAGAGGTAAAACTGGGCTCTATGCCTATCTCCCCTTAGAAGGTAGCAGGGGAAGATAGGAGAAGTATGAAAAAAATAGGAGTTAGAATGTGCTGTCATAAAAGAGGTATGTTTTAAGAGTCCAGATGAGATAGAGTTCACAACAGTTTGGAGATGGTCAGCCAGTCAAGTCAATAAATAGTTATTAATTGCCTACCAAGTGCCAGGCACTATGCTAAGCACTGGAGAAAAAAAGAAAGGCAAAAGAAAGTTCCTGCTCTTAAGATGCTCGTAGTCTAATGCAAATAACTATGTACAATCAAGTTACACAGGAAAATTGGAGAAAATGTACAAAGGGAAGGCATTAGCATTAAGGGAGATCAGGAAAACTTTCCAATAGAAGGTGAGATTTTAGCTGGGACTTGAAGAAAGCCAAGGAAGCTAGGAAGTGGGGATGGAAAGGCTATTAGGAAATCAGGAACAGCTTCACAAAGATGGTACCTTATGAGCTAGACTTTAAATGGATAAGGTAACGGGTAGATAGGAAAGAGAATTCCAAAGGACTTTTAATTAGATCAAGCCTCACTGAACAAAAATGTTCAATAGTTTCCTTTTGTGTACAGGAAAAAGTCCAAACCCCTTTATCTGGCACTCAGGACCCTTGATGATGTGGTTCCAAAGTATGATTCTACTGTTAACTACCAATACTTTCTCTCGCTTACTTTATACTCGAGCCAAACTGGACCATCCAAATAAATGCTCAAAGTTTTTCTACTTCTGTACTTTTGTTCATGTTATTCCTTCTACCTGAAATCTCTCTCTCTCCAGCTCCACCTGTCTAACTTTTATCCATTCTTCTACACCTACCCAGCTCAAGTGCTATCTCCCCTCACTGAAGCATAACCTGATTGATGATGCTCTGATGGAAGTGATCCTCTCAGTATTCTGTACCTACCTAATTGCACTTTTAGATTCTCCTATGCATTAGAGTTATCTCCCCTACCACCAATAACAAGGACTCACATTTATAAAATGCTTTACAATTTCAAAACATTTTATTCATAAACAACCCTATAAATTAGTTACTGTGTTACTATTCCCACTTTACAAATAAGGAAACTGAGGCATAAAAATGACTTGCCACAGCTAGTACGTATCCTTTCAACTATATCACATTCCTAGAAAATAAGGTCTGGGAGACTCCTCCTCCTTCTTCTTTTAAATTTTATTTATTTTATTCTGAACCTAAGAAATGAAACAAGCATTTCCATAACATAGTGGAATAGAAAAAAAAAAGATGATTTACACATGAAACTACAAATCTATTATGTACAACAGAGACTCCTTTATATTTCTCACAATATCTTTGCACATAGTAGGTGCTCAACCAACAGTGTTGGTTGAATGATGGAATGAATGGACTTGCTTCAATGGAATGGAGAAGATGAACCAAGGTGCACCAGTAGTTAAGAAAGGCTAGGGATAAGTAAAGAGGTTTGGTAGTGTAGGGCAGCTTAATGATGACCCTGGATGGCAAATATGAGCTTCCATTTTAATCTATTGTGTGGAGAAAAGAAACTAGGGGGAAAGTTTGTGACAGAGAAAAGCATCATTCCACCCTTCATACAAGTGGCAGATGAGTCTTTGTTATCCATAAATCTGATAATGAAGATGATGATGATGATGATCAGTGACACATGTGGAAGTGACACCCAACTTTCTCATTTTTCGGAATTCCTGATCTAACATTTCCTAGTTGTGTAACCATAGGTAAGTCATTTGACCTTACAACCTCACTTTCCTTAGCCTTCCCAGGGTTGTAAGAAACAACCAAGCACAAAGCACTTTTGTACAACTTGAAACGCTACAGAAACGTCAGCTATTATTATAATTATTAGTTGACAAGTTATATTCATTCTGCATCCCCAATATCTCTTGGATCTGTCCTTTCATAGATCACAGCCTTTAGGGATACACACACATATGTATACATATATGTACATGTGGGTATGTGTGTAAAGATTATCTAGTCCAGTGGCCTCATTCTCACAAGTGAAGAAGCAGAGACTCAAAGAAACTCAAGCACACACAGGCATCCCTAACTAGCAGAGCTTGGATTTCAAGCCAAGTGTTTTAGCTCCAAATGCAGTATTCCCACTGCTCCACCATGATGCCTGCTTCCTTTCTGTTCTCACTGCCACCGCCCTAGTTCAGGACTTTATTACTTCCCACTTGGACTATTACAATATCCTCCAAACCAATTTCCGTTCCATTCCAATCCACCCTTCATACAAATGGCAGATTAGTCTTTGTTATGCACAAACCTGATGATGAAGATAACAATAATAATCACTGACGTTTATATATCACTTCAAGGTTTACAAAATGCCTTATGAACACTATTTCATTTGATCTTCACAACGACCAGACATTACATGTATCATTATCCCCATTTTACAGATGAAGAAACTAAGGCTCAGAAAGGGCAAATGACTTAATAATAATAGCTAGTATTTACATAACACTTTAAGACTTGCAAAGTGCTTTAAAAATATGATCTCATTTATCCTTACAACAGCCCTGAGAGGCACATGCTATCATTATTCCCATTTTACAGATGAGGAAATAGAGGTTAAATGACTTGCCTAGAGTAACACTTCTCATGTCATTCCTTTTCTCAAAAATTTTCAGCAACTTCTTGTTGCCTAACAAAAGGTAAACTCTTTAGCCTGCCATTCAAGGCCATATACAATCTGGTGCCACCATACTTTTCCAGCCTTATTTCACACTTTCCTACATGCATGCTATATTCCAGCCAAATGAGCCTTTGCACATAGTTATCCTTACTAAAATATCATTTTCTTCCCCAACACACCTGCCTCCACCTATTGAAATTCTACCCTGCGATGACTAAAACAGTTGTGGTACATGAATGTAATGAATATTATCAGTGTGCTGTGAAACAAACAAACAAAAAAATCCCCTGTCATGATTATGATAATACAGAGAAGTGGAAGATTTATATGAAATGCTGCAAACCAGGAAAACAATATACATGGTGACTACAACAATGTAAACAGAAAGAACAACAAAACAATTGAAACTGAATGCTGCTAAACTATGACCAAATTTGGTCCCAAAGAAGATATTTGAAAAGGTTCCTCCCATCTTTTTTGGTATGATTGAGGGGTCAGGGTGGGAGCAGGGGACTATGGGCATGGAACAATGCATATGCCAGATTATTTTTGGATATATTACTTAGTTTTGTTGAACAATGTTTTTTCTTTCTTTGATTTTTTGTATCACAACTCTCTGGGAGTGCTTTACATATATTATCTTATTTGTTCCCCACAATAACACGGTGTAAAGTATGTACTACAAGGATATACTGACAAAGGCAGATGATATAAAAACAAAAGGTGCCCTTTAGATATATTTTTAAAACCTTCGAATTCCCCCCAAAGAATTCCTACTTCTTCAAGTTCCATTTCAAATATCACCTCCTCCATAAATTCTTCTGGGATCTTCTGTGCCCCCTACCACAAGGAGATAATGCTATTTTCTCTCTCCTATACTGTATCTCTCTTATATATTTAGTTTTCTTTTGTTACTATATTTTATTTGTTGTATGCTTCACTTGATTACATAGGACTCTGCATCTCTCCCCCCGCCCCAGCACCTAGCACAGTGCTCTGAAAAATGTAAATACTTAAGTGTGCATTGAACTGAACTGAGAGGTTATAAGTGAGACCAAGGTTTTGATTATCAGCAGGAGGCTGTCCCCAAAAGAAAGAAAGATGGGAAGAACAGATGACTCGTAGGCACAGGAGAAAAACAACCTTAAAATAACAAATAACCGGCCCTCTGCTGAGAAGGCAGGAGGCTAAGGCCCAAATAGGCAATTATCAGGAAATCATAAACACCACAATTACTATAAGGAAAACAAAACGATAAGTGAGTAAATGTGTAGCACTGCAAGGGTGGTATCAGACAGAGGCTAAAGTCTATCTGGAGACCTGCTCTGATCACACTTCCTTTTTCAATGAATAAGAAACAAAAGAAAACCACAGGGCTCAAATTTCAGTTGTCCCTCAAGATTTGTGTAGCTAAAGTTGCCTAAAAGACTATTTTACAGAGAACTCACACAGGGCAAGTGCTCACAAGGTGTTCAGAAGAAGCGATATAAGGACACTCTCAAAGTCTCTCTTAAGAATTTTGTAATTGATTGTGTGACATGGGAGACACTGGCACAGGACCACCCAGCATGGCATGCCCTCATCAGAGAAAGTGCTGTGCTCTATAAGCAAAGCAGAATTGAAGTAGCTCAAAAGAAATGCAAGATATGCAAATTTAGAGAATCCACCCCAAATGTTCACATGGACTAACCTATAAAGCATTCTGAGCTTGTATTGGTCTGATAACCCACAGTCAGATACATTGTAACTTGATTCTAACATAGTGACGTCATTTTGGTCCTCAAGAATGAAGGACAACAACCAGCTAAAGTAGCCCTAGTACCTACTCTTCCATAAGCTCAATACCTCAGGATGTGATATGGGGAGGGGGAAAAAGGTAACAAGATCAGAAATGCTTCAGAAATCTGCCACTGGAGCCTGGGGCCCAGAACAACAGCTGTGGTGTCTACCACAGAAGAGGAAGCACATATCTAGGAAAAAGAGAGTATGGCAACATTACCCTCCCATCCCTTACACTGTAGCAAAGGCTCTTAACCTAACCCTAAGTACGTGAAAATATATCTCTCTCAGAGTTCTCACCCAGAGGCCCAGGGAAACAGAGAAATGTTAGCTTTGGTACCTGGATATCACTTGGGACTGGGAGTGAGAGTGCTGTGTCTACACTGAGAATGGACAATCTTACATTGGGTTTTTTTCTTTCCTTTTCTTTTCTTTTTTTTTTTTGGCTAGGCAATGGGGTTAAGTGACTTGCCCAGGGTCACAAAGCTAATAAATGTATGGGTTTTTTCTTTCTATAGCATAAGAAAGGTATCATGGAATAGTGGATAAAGAGCTGACAGGATCAGGAAGATCTGCTGGCTATGCAACCACAGACAAGTTGCTTTCTCTTTTGGTGTCCCAAGCAGCAAAGACCATAAATTGCAGAGTAAGTGCCTACCTGTACTTCCAGAGAACTTTCCCCCACCAAGCAATCTCTATACTGAAGGACTCACAACTCAGTGCAAAGTAGGGAGAAAAAGCAGAACAGAAACTGCTACGTGTCCCCCATCAGGAGGACAAAAAGAGTTTATATGAGAATTGGCTGAAGGAACTGGGCATGTTTAGCTTGTAGAAGGGGGAGGGGAGAGAGAAAAAGAGAGAGAGACATACCGGGATATATCTATTATCAGGTATTTGAGAGGTTGTCATGGAGAACTATTGACCCCAGAGGGCAGAACCAGGAGCAACGTGTAGAGGCTATGAAGATATAAATCTAGATTTGGTGTCAGGAAAATTTCCTTAACCATTAGGCCTGCCCAATTCGAAATGGGTTGCCTTATAACAGCTGGATTCCCCCTCATTGGTGGCCTCCCAGCAGAGCTGGATATGCTGGATGAGATGGTTGCTGAGATCCCTTCCAACTCTGAAAGTCTATGATTCAGTTTAGGTATCTCTGGAGAAGGAGTTATGAGCATCTTTTCACAATCAACCGGCTCAAGCTTTCTGCCTTGTATCTTTATTTTGCCTTCATGATGTAATAGGTAGAGATTTAGCCTTAGGGGTAGTTCTTCTTTGACACATATTACCTGTGTGAATATGGGCAGGTCTCCTAATGCCTCAGTGCCCCTGAGTTACAGGGAAGTCGCAGATCTGCATCAATTTTCACACAGGAAGTTCCCTACAACTACAGGCTTGTAGGTTCCTGGATGGGTGGTTGGGGGTGGGAATTTATATTTAAGAAGTTGCCTTAAAACAACCTAGCCAGAAAACCCAAAAATATTTCCTATTCCCTACTTTGGGATCATCTACACCCAGAGAAGTCCTACAAAGGCCCATGCCTAGGCCTCCATGCTGCACTAAACAATTGCAGTCCCTCTAAACTGCATCAAAGCAGAGCCCCCAAGGTTCCTTGTGGGACAGAAGAAAAATTCTCAACTGGGGAAAAATTCTCAGTCAAAGGGGAGATAATACTCGAAATTCAAGGATGGAATTTTAAAATCCAAAAGTAAAGTGTTCTCTCTTCCTTCCTTTCTTCTCCCTCATCCAAACCCAATCTGGATTTAGTTTAAACAACAGCGCCTCCTTTATCCACATGCTAAAGCATGGTTCAATGATGCTAATGAGACTTTAGGCAGCAGAGCTAAATAAAACTGGGGAGGCAAAGATAATAGGGGATATGCAAAGCTGAAAAGTTGGTACAGACCTAAAGGTCCTTTCCATATGCAGGCCCTAGAGATTTTTTTTTAACTATTTCTCATTTATTCTCAGCCTTATAGCTATAAACGCCCCCGCTTTCTTTCAGTTGGCCTCCGAAGGCTGGGGTTTGCTCCTCAAAGATCTGGCGTGCATCCACGATCCCACAGTCTCAGTCCTTCCTCCCTGTCCTCTCTCACCAGGTAGAGGCCAGGCACCTGCCAAACAGGAAATTCCACCTGTCCGGCAAGGGCCCGCCGCAAACAAAAGGGGGAAGAGCCAGTGGGTTCCCTTTCCAAAGACCGGCGCACGGGGCTGGAGAGGCCCGGGACTGGGGGAGGATGATGAGGCCAGGAAAGGAAAAGGGGAAGGTAGCAAGAAACTCCTACAACTCCTCCCTCCTCCGTTTCGATGGCCTCCAGTCCCGGCAGAAGGGGGATGGAGGGGACGAGGGAACGGGGAGTAATTTCTGACCCTCAAAGGGAAGACTTTGAAATCAGTGCAGGACTCCCTCCCTCTACGGACCGGGGAGCCAGGGAGGGAAGCTGCGCAGGGTGAGAGCCCGAAGGGAGCCGAGAAGGCTGGGCGGCGTCTGCCTGGGGGAGGGGAGGTATTATTACCCTGACCTGCTAGAAGGGGCTTCTCAACCTAAGCAGGAAGCAGCCCCAGATATCGGAAAGCAGCCGCCTCTCCACCAACGTGCCCCCCCCCCACCCCGCTCACCGCCCCGTGGGGCGGGGCAGGACCCCTCGGCATCCTGGGGAGCGCCTCCGACGGCTCGGAGCTGCCCCTGAACTGGACACTGAGCCGCACTCTCACCTGGGATTGGTGGCTGTACTTAAGCTCGGTGCTGAGGTGCTTCTTGCCGCCTCTGCCCTTCTGGGCTCGGTTGCTCTTCATGGTCCCTGATGGAAAAGTGTGAGGAAGGGCTGCCCCACCGAGGGAGGCAGGACGGGGATCTCAGCGACGCGCTCCCGGCTGGCAGCCGGCTCCCATAGCAGCCAGGGCTGCGGCTCTGCAGAAACCACGCGAACCGAGCCGGAGGCGAAGAAAAGGGAACCAAGGAGCGGTCCAACGATTCCTGCTTCGCTTCTCACTCCGCTCCGCGCTCCTGCCCGGCCGCCGGCACTGTGCTGCGTGGGGTCCGCTCCAAATCCGCAGTCCAGCCGGGAGTCCTCCCTTACTCTCGCTCTCACTCTTACTCTTCCTCCCGGACTCAGGTAGTTTCAGGGTGTGGCCTCCTCTTTGGCCCGGGCTTGGCCCGGCCCGGCCCCGCCCCGCCTCCTGCCCCGCCCCCTCGAGACAACGCACAGGCAAACTTTGCCCAGCTGAGCCGCGCCCCCATCCCAGCCTCCCCTCGCAAGTCCTCCTGGACTAGAGCAAGAGCTGAAGACAGGACTGGATCCCGAGTCTAGGACTAAATTATGTGATCCAATGGAAAGAACCTGGACTTGGAATGCAAAAGACCTGAACCAGCAGCTCCGCTGCTACCTAACCAGCAGTGCGACTTGAGCGGAAAGTCCTTTCACTTGTCTCAGTCTCAGAGATTTCTTCAGCTGAATTACCCAACTCACAAGATGGTTATGAATATCAATGTTATAAACGATGTATTTTGTAAGCAGGAACTGATGGTGATTTGTGACCCAACTGACAGTAGTACTAATAATAACCAACATTTGTATAGAGATTTAAGCTTCTTAAAGTACTTTACATTCCATAGGCTAATTTATTTTTCGCAACAACCTTCTAAGTGCTACAGGTCAGCTAACAAGTCAACAAGCATTTGTTAAGCGTTTACTACGTGCCAGGGACTGTGCTACTGAGCTAAGTGCCGAGGAGACAAAGAAAGGCAAAAACATAGTCCCGGGCCTCAAGCAAGGGGAGACCATATGCAAAGTTCCTATGGTGAAAACAACACAAGATATATAGTGTTAACTCAGAAAGAAGGCGCTAGCAGTGAGAAGGACCTGGAAATGCCTCCTGCAGAAGGTAGGATTTGAGCTGAATCTTAAAGGAAGCCGGGAGAGTCGGGAGGCAGAAATGAAGAGGGAGATAATTCCAGAAGTGAGGGCTGACCTGGTCAGACCTGAGCTTGAGGAAAATCGATTTAGTAGCTGAGTCGAAAATGGATTGGAACTTGAAAGACTTGAAGAGAATCAATTAGAAGGCTGAAATGACAAGATTTGACAACAGATTGGATAAGTGGATAATAATATACACGTGTTATTATTCTTCCCATTTTATAGATGAGGAAACTGGGCCCCCAGAGTGACCAAGTGATTTATCCCGGGCAATAGGGCTAAAAAATACAGGAGAGAGGGTTCAAACCCAGAATTTCCTGATTAAGAAGCTCAGTAGGCACTAAGCTAGGACACCGGCCAATCAATCAGTTACTTGATTCAGTTTTATCCTATGAAGTCACACTGCATTATTTTATATAATTAATACACTCTAATGCTGAGCAGACCCCCTTTCAGTAATAACCAAACAAAAATTAAACTACTTTTGCTGTAGCAACTGGAGCAGACTACAAACCTACTTTTTTTTTAATTAACAAACTTTTATTTCTCTTCCTCCCATTTCCCCCCTCTTCAGGGGAAAAAGAACAAAGAAAAAAAAAAAAGAAAACCCTTGTAACAAATACCTGTAGTCAAGCAAAACAAATTCCCGCATTGGCCTTGTAAGGAATTGTGCCTCATTCTGTATCACATCTCTGTCAGGAGGTAGGTAGCATTCTTCATCAGTAGTCCTCTGAAATAATGCTTGATCATTGCATTGATCAGAGTTCTTAAGTCTTTCAAAATTGTTCACTTTGACTATATTGCTTCTTCTTGTTGTTCAGTCACATCCAACTCTTTGTGACTCCTTTTGGGGTTTTTTTGGCAAAAATACTGGAGTAGTTTTCGATTTCCTTCTCCAGTGGATTAGGCAAACAGTATGTATGTCTTTCCCAGGGTCACACAGCTAGTAAGTGTCTGAGGCGGGATTTGAACTCAGGTCTTCCTGACTCTATGTCCAGTGCTCTATCCATCTGCCTACCATAATGTGTTTGACCATTCCTCAATTGGTGAGCAACACTTTAGTTTCCAGATCTTTGTCATCACAAATATAAGGTGACCCAGGTAATAAGTCACAGAGCTAGGACCAAAACCCAGTCCTCTACTTCCCATATCCCAGGCCTCTTTCCAACATATATAATGTCACCTCTTATGTAAGCTATTCAATTTAACACTAGTCAGGGTAATAATATCTGACATTTGACCTTAAGGTTTGCAAAATACTTTCCACACATATTATCTTATTTGAGCACTACACTACAACCCCAAGATACTACAATCTACATTTTATAAATGAAGAAGGCTCAACATGGTCAAATACACAGTTAGTGAAAGTAAGAAGCAGGGTTTGAATCCAAATTTTCCAGATTCCAAGTCCAGCATTTCTTTGCTCTATGCCTCCCCAGAAGAAAGAGGCACATGTTGAGATGATGGTGTCCAATGAAGGTTCAGTCTTTTCCTGGAATCAAAAACCATAAGATCAAAGATCTAGAGCTGGAGGACCTCTCAGACATCACTAAGTCCAGCATGAGGAAAATGAGGCCAAGGACAGTTAAAGTGACTTAACCAAGGTCACAAAGGTAAGCAGCAGGGTCAGTATTGGAATCCAGATCTCCTGACTCATCAGCGTTTTTTTCGCCATGTATCGTATTGCCTCCCCTTTTTTGGGTTCCTATTCTTTCTGAATATGCTAGACTTTTAATGAATGCTGATCCACAGAGAACAAATTTAGTCTCTTTATAAGGGTAGGTGGGTAAAGACTGCTTTGCTCAAAGTCACACAGGAGCAGGAGAATTTGAACCCAAGATTTGTGACACTGACCTTCAGCAATGATGTGTCATAAACTAGTATGTTCCCCACCCACCTGTTCCCTTAGGACTCCAAAACCTTTGACCTCTGGCTTGAATAGAAGTAATACTAGGTTGTGCTTGAATAAGCCAGGTACCAGGTTATTTTCTTTAAAATCAAGGAGAACTGGGAAGATCCTTTGTAATTCCATTCTACTGTAAGCTCAAAAGCTACAACTGTCTTCCTGGGACCACAGTGAGCTTGGCCCCATCATTCACTACATCAGTCACTCAAGGCTCCTGAGAGTGTACAGAGACATTCAGGTGGTGTGATAATACTGTCTAAGCTTGCCACAGTGTAGGTATTACTGGCTTGAAAGTGGTATTATCAATCAGTCAGTCACTGTTATTGTCACTGTAGTAAATGCTGAAGATAAAAAGAAAAGCAAAAAAAAAAAGTCTGCCTTCAAGGTGCTTACATTTTAACAGGAATAAAATTAGAGGACAGGACTAGATGATCTTTTAAGGTCCCTTCATGTTCTAAATCTATAATCTTGAATTTCCTCAAAGAAGATGTATACTGATAATACTCAAATGAATCTATGAGATCTTGTTGTTTGTCCTTCCTCTTTTTTTTTTTTAATTTGTTTTGACTCGCCCAGGGTCACACAGCTAGTAAGTGTCAAGTGTCTGAGGCTGGATTTGAAGTCAGGTCCTCCTGACTCCAGGGCCAGTGCTCTATCCACTTCACCACCTAGCTGCCCCATTTGTCTTTCCTCTTAAAGAAGACCAATGACATCATTCTTGCTCATGATTTGGATTTAAGTGAGGCAGAGTTGCACAAAATTACCAGTCTCTCTCTTCCAGACTCATTGAAGTCCAGTAGCAAGACAAAAGTCAGGATGACTTGTCAATGGCTCCAGATGCAATGGATGACCTTGGTGTCTTTGATGTCTGACCAAGCTCTAAGCATTCCACAGTGCCTGCTTCAGTCACTTTCATGGCTTTCACTGGAAGAAATTGTTCTTATCCACCCATTCTGCCTGGGGAAGTTTTCACATGCTTGGGGTATACTTTCCCCAACCCACCTTTGGGTATGAGGCCTGTCAGTTACCCTCAACCTGGTTTAGTCTAGTTTTTATGGAGTCTGAATACAGATGGAAGCATACTATCTTCTCTTTTTTTTGTTTTTTGTTTTTTCTTTCTCATAGTTTTTCCATTTTGTTCTGATCCTTCTTTCAGAACGTGATTAACGTGGAAATATGTTTAATATGATTGTACATGTATGGCCTATATGAGATTGCATGCCATCTTGGGCAGGGGGTAGAAGAGGAAGGGGGGAAAATTTAGAACTCAAAATCTTGTAAAAGTGAATGTTGAAAATTAAAAATAAATTTAAAAAAAAAAAAGGAAATAAAGTAGCAGCCACTGTAGAGGTGGAGGGCTAGATGGGAAAGCCAGCTTTGTAGAGAAGGTAAGAGGCAGGAGCTAAGAAATACATTTCTGTCACAGGCTGGAATACCTGGCCTAGAATAAAAAGTATAATGGGGATAAAGGTGCATTGTTTTTTGGGAAGTAACTGTGATATGTCTAAATTAAATCTACCAGTTTATTAAAAAGAAAAAATAAGAAAAAGAGTATCTAGACTGCTGAAGGAAATGAGGCAGATAATGAAAACATGCCTAGTTACAGAGTCCTGTGGAGTGAAATTCCTAGGTTACAGACAATTTCCAGTGTTGAAGAGAAGAGGGAGAGAGAGAAAGAGAGAGAGAGGGAGGGAGAGAGAGAGAGAGAAAGAGAGAGAGAGAGGATGGAGAGAAGGGAAGGGAAGAGAATTACACACTCACGGTAGGGGTGAGGTTAGGAACAAACCAAAGACAGGCCATGTATGGATTTGTCTTTCAGAAATATAACTGTGTGACTCTAGGCAAGTTGCTTCACTTTTCTTTTCTTTTCTTTTTTAGGCAATTGGGGTTAAGTGATTCACCCAAGGTCACACAGCTAGTAAGTGTCAAGTGTTTGGTCTGAGGCTGGATTTGAACTCAGGTCCTCCTGACTTCAGGGCCACTGCTCTATCCACTGCGCCACCTAGCTGCCCCCTTTGCTTCACTTTTCTAAGCCTGTTTCTTCATATATAAAATTAGGAGTTTAGACCAGATGATTTCTAAAGTTCTCTGCAGTTCTGTAGTCTATAATCCTAACCTCAAAAGAATCATCTTGTTTTCTGCACCCAGCCCAGTGGGTATGGACAGTGTGACTTTGGCTCAGAACTGGAGAGGAGCAGGAGTAGGAAAGCAAGTTGGATTGCCTTTGGGATGTTGTGCAGTGTTTTCAGTGTTCCAAATTTCTCCCTGAAACCAAGTTCCATCTTTTTAGCATCGGTATTCTTTTAATTATGATGTATTACTGTAAATCATAGAATGTGACTTTTTTCTAATTTTAATAGTATTTTATTTTTTTTCCAAATTACAAGTCAAGACAATTTTTAGCATTCATTTTTACAAGATTTTGAGTTCCAAATCTTTCTTCCTCCCTCCCCTCCCCTCCCCTCTTCCTAAAATGGTAGACAATTTGATATAAGTTATATATGTGCTATCATATAAAACATATTTCCATACTAGTCACAGTTGTGAAAGAAGAAACAGATCAAAAGAAAAAAACACAAGAAAGAATAAAGCAAGTGAAAAAAGGATGCTTCAATCTGCATTCAGAGTCTATCAGTTCTTTATTTGGATGTGGATAGTATTTTCTATCAGGAGCCCTTTGGAATTCTCTTGGATCATTGTGTTGCTGAAAAGAACTCAGTCATTCACAGTTGATCATCACACAATGTTGCTGATACTGTGTGCAGTGTTTTTTTCCTGGTTCTGCTCATTTCACTTTGCATCAGTTCATACAACTCTTTCCAGGTTTTTTTTGAAATCTGCCTGTTCATCATTCCTTACTGCACAACAGCATTCCATTACATTCATATACCACAGCTTGTTCAGTCATTCCCCAATTGATGGACATCCCCTCAGTTTCCAATATTTTACCACCACAAAAAAAGGGTGCTATAAATATTTTTGCACATGTAGGTCCGTCTCCCTTTTTTTATGATTTCTTAGGGTTACAGACCTAGTAGTGGTATTGCTAGATCAAAGGGTATGCACAGTTTGGTTGCCCTTTGGGCATAGTTCCAAATTGCTCTCCAGAATGGTTGGATCAGTTCACAACTCCCCCAACAGCGCATTAGTGTTCCAATTTTCTCACATCTGCTCCAATATTTATCATTTTCCTTTTCTGTTGTATTAGCTAATTTGATAGGTGTGAGGTAGTACCTCAGATTCGTTTTAATTTACATTTCTTTAATCAAAAGTGACTTAGAAGGGACAGCTAGGTGGCGCAGTGGATAGAGCACCAGCCCTGAAGTCAGGAGGACCTGAGTTCAAATCCGTCCTCAGACCAAACACTTGACACTTACTGGCTGTGTGACCCTGGGCAAGTCACTTAACCCCAATTGCCTTTAAAAAAAAAAAAGTGATTTAGAGCACTTCTTCATAGAACTATAGATAGCTTTGATTTCTTCATCTGAAAACTACCTATTTATATCCTTTGACCATTTATCAATTGGGGAATGACTTGTATTCTTACAAATTTGACTCAATTCTCTATACATTTGAGAAATGAGACCTTTATCAGAGACACTTGATGTAAAGATTGTTTCCCAACTTTCTGCTTTCCTTCTAATCTTGGTTGTATTAGTTTTGTTTGTGCAAAAGCTTTTTAATTTAATATAATTAAAATTATCTATTTTACATTTCATAATGCTCTGTATCTCGTTTGGTCATGAACCTGTAACTCACTTAACTTCTCCTTTAAGAATTTGGACACCATATATACTATTTCCTCTTTTTTTCCCTCTGTTTTGTTTTCTTTCTTCTTTCTCGTGGTTCCTCCTATTGGTTCTAATTCTTCTTTACAACATGACTAATGTGAAAATGTTTAATAGGAATGTATATATAGAGCCTATATCAAATTGCGTGCCATCTTGGGGAGGGAGGTGGGAAGGGAAGGGGAGAAAATTTAAAACTCGAAAGCCTATGTAAGTGAATGTTGAAAACTAAAAATAAATTAATAAAAAAATTTTTAAAAAGAATTTGAATTCTATATCAGTTGGTGCATTAATGTTTAGTACTGATATTACTTCATTGTCTATGGTAGCTTTTAGCAAGATGTAGTTTCCTTCCTTATCTCTTTTAATTGGGTCTATTTTTGCTTTTGCTTGGTCTGAGATCAGGATTGCTGCCCTGCTGTTTTTTTTGTTTGTTTGTTTTTGTTTGTTTTTTATGTCAGCTGAAGCGTAGTAGATTCTGTTCCACCTCCTTGTCTTTACTCTGTATTTGTCTCTCTGCTTTGGGTGTGTTTCTTATAAATATATTGTAGGATTCTGGGTTCTGCTCCCCTCTGGTATCTGCTTCCATTTTATGGGAGAGTTCATCCCATTCACATTCACAATTATGATTACTAAATGTGTATTTCCCTCCATCCTATTTTTCTCCTGTTTGTCCTTTCTCTCCTTTCATCCTTTCCCTCCTTGACATTGTTTTTTTTTTAAGTTTTTAAATTTATTTTAAACCTGAGTACAAAATAAAAAAAGAACAAAATTGCCATGTACAAAGCAGAACATGAGAGAGGATTCAATAAAAGCAATAAATTTCCATTTCAAGAAAACCTATATAATAAATACTACACATTATTTCCGAAACTATCCATCTTTGCTTCTTTGTAGGTTTTCTTTGTTCTCTCACACTTTTTATTTTATTTTTCCCCCTCCCCCTTCCAAAGAAGGCTTCAATTAAGTGTGGATATATACATATACATACATACATACATGTCTATCTATATATATACACACATATATATTTATCAATATATACATAGATATCTCTAAATATACACATATCTACACATATATGTAAGACCATACTATGCTTATTTCTACTTGTCATCTGTTTCTCTGAAGGTAGACAACATCTTCTTTCAGAAGTCCAAGTCTTTCCATGTTTTTTTAAATCAACCAGCTCATCATCTCCTATACCACAGCAATATTCCAACCCAATCCCATTCTATCTGAGAGATTGTCTATGAAAGTTTTTTCTCCTAATTTTCTGCATTCTTCTATTCTTGGCTACATAGGTTTTATTTATAAAAGAAAATTTTTGTTTAAAATAATCAAAATTATCCATTTTACACTTCAACAATGCTCTCACTTTATAATATGGTTTAAGGTCTGATACTATTGGATCTGCTCCCTTTACATCTTTTTTTCCCCTAGTTTCTTTGAAGTTCCTGACCTTTTGTTCTTCTAAATGAATTTTGTTATTTTTTCTAACTCAGTAAGATAATTTTTAGTTACATTACATAATAGATTACATAAATAGATTAATTACATAAATTACATGCATTACATTACATAAATAGATTAATTAGGTTAAATTGTCATTTTTTATTATATTGGCTTTACCTACCCATGAACAATAAATATTATTTCAATTATTTAGATCTAATTTTATTTGTATAAAAAGTATTTTATGTTTATATTCATATAGTTCCTATTTCTGTTTTACTAGGTATGCTTTGAGGTATTTTATATTGTCTAGTTATTTTAAATGGTCTAAAACAATATTGAATAATATGGCTGACACATAGTATAGTTTCCCTATTTTTCTCTTTTGATTAAATCTATTTTAATTTTAACTTTGTCTGAAATCATGATTACTACCCCTGCTTTTTTTATATAATAAATTCTACTCTTGACCTTTATTTTTTTGTTTGTGAGTATCTCTCATTTTTATAGCATTTCCTGAAAGCAACATATTGTTGAATTCAAATTTTTAATCTGCCATCAGTTTCCATTTTATGGGTAAATTTATCCCATTTACATTCTAAGCTATAATTACTTGTTGTATATTTTCCTCACTATCCTTCTTACCCTATTACTATCTGTCCTCACTCCTCTGCTTTACTGCTACCCGCTATCTTGCCCTCCTATTCCTTAACCTATCCAACCGTCCAAAAATCCCTCCATTATCCTCTCCTCAATCCTATCCCCTGACCCTCTTATTTCTTTCTGAATACAGAAGGCTTTTATACCCTTCTAGATATATATGCTGTTCCCTCTTTAACGTAATGACAGTAAGGTTTCAGTACTACCCACCCTCCCTCCTATTAGTTTCTTCTGTATCAAATTTTCCTTTTTTTTTTTGCCTCATTTGTATGAGATCATTGCTCCTTCCTATCTCTCCCTACACAATTTTTTCCTTAGAATTTTTTTTATAAATTTATTTATTTTTAGTTTTCAAAAAACATTCACTTCCACAAGATTTTGAGTTCCAAATTTTCTCTCCATCTCTCCCCTACCCCCACCCCAAGACAGCATATATTCTGAATATGGCTTTTCCCAATCTGCCCTCCCTTCTGTCACTCTCCCCTTCTCTTGTCCCCTAGAGTGATTTGTGGCTTACTGGGATGCTTCCTGTCCTGGATTGTGTTCCCCTTTTAACCCAATGAGACATGCCTTTCTTGCCAATCTTCCCAAGTTTCTTGGGCTAAAAGATTGTTTCACCCCATCTTTTTGCTGGTTCTGCTGTTCCAAGATTTGTTCTAGGGCACTATTTTAGAGCTATCTGGAGATGAATATGGGAGAGTTACAGCAATTTACTGCTTACTCCACCATCCTGGCTCTCAGAAGTTCAATTCAGAATGCTATATTCTTGGAAGAATGAAAAGTTGTACCTCAGGTACAATGGAGAAGTGCATGGTGGGCAAAACTATAGGCTGAGGCATAATGCCAATTATAAATTGCACAGGAGAAGTAGAGCAAAAGGTATCATCAGATATGACCAGAAAAAATAGTAGGTTGGTCATGAAGTAAGAGAAGAAGGAAGGAAATAAGCATTTATTGAGCACTTAGAACATGTCAGGCACTGTGCTAAATGCTTTACAAATATCTCATTTGATCCTCACAACAACCCTGGGAGGTAAGTGTTATTATTAAACCCATTTTAGATTTGAGGAAACTGAGGTGAACAGCAGTCAAATGACTTGCTCGGGGTCACACAACTAGTGAAGGTCTGAGGAAATTTTTTTTTTCGGGCTTTTTGGTGAAGTGATCGGGGTTAAGTGACTTGCTCAGGGTCACACAGCTAGTAAGTGTTAAGTGTCTGAGGCTGGATTTGACCTCAGGTTCTCCTGACTCCAAGGACAGAGCTTTATCCATTGCACCATATAGCTGCCCCTGAGAAAATATTTTGACTTGGATCTTCCTGACTCATGACACAATGCTTTTATTCCCTGTGCCACCTAGCTGCCTTGGAGGATTACTGATGGCCAGCTTGAAAGATATCCATTGATAACCACATAAAGTAAAGATATCTGAAGGAAGGCTCTTACCACTCCTTCCTCCACCCTCCTTCTCCCGCCACCCCCCAAAAAAATCTTTGGGCATACCTGCTGTGGAAAATTTATGGGAGAATCTGGCTTCATGTCTTTTCATAATTTTTCTTGCATTGCTCTCCTTTCATTTCCCAATCTTTCTTCTACTACTCTTATTTGATTTTTAAAATCATTTTTTAGTTCCTTCAGGAATTCTTGCTTGACTTGTGTCTAATTCAAATTTTTTATTTGAGGCTTTACTTGTAACTGTTTTGAAATCACTGTCTTTGTCAAACTCTAACAATAAATGACCAAAGAGTCACAGAGTTTATGCAGCCACTGTTAACTCTGAAAACTACCGAAAAGCTCAGAAAAGTACACAAAAGCTCACTGTTGACTCTGAAAAATAAAATAAAACAAAACAAAAAAGCTAACACTGGTTATAAGCAAAAAGCATTCTTCATTCCATTTGAGGAGAGAAACTAGACACACATGCCAAGGTCTGCTCTTATACCAAGGAGACCCACTTTAGAGAGGCCAAGCCTTGAGATACATACACACACACACATACACACACACACACACACACACATATACATACATACTAGTGGCTAGACAAAGAAACACGCAGTAAGCTATAGCTGTGGCAATGAGGGGGTAACAGCAACAATGAGGCAAGTTTGATTTATAGCAGGACTTTATGATTAGAACCTGATATCTGCAGGTGCTTGTCTGAGCTCAGGGACCATCTGGGGCTGGTGTGAACCAATTCTGTGATTTAACTGCAGCACAGTTCATCCAGAGGGTGAGTGCAAAGGATTGTTGGAATGCCTAGCTCAGGGCACAGCTTTCTTCCTGGGCCTTAGCTCTGGAAAACAGGGTGTCTCCTAATAGTAAAACAAGAGGAGTGAAAAGAGAGTGGTCTTGGCATGGGGATCCTTCTGAGTTTGTGTCCTGATCTTCCCTGTCACCATAGAAGCTTTTTATTATCAGGTTCTTTTTTTGTTGTTTGTTCATTTTCCCAGCCTATTTCTTGACTTTGAACTTTATGTTAAAGTTAAACTCTATTCCCAGGATGGGGAGTGGGGAGAGATGCTATCTATGGGAATATTTAGAAAAGACTCACAAAAGGTGAGAAGGCATAGTTGGGGGAGGATGTATCTATAATCTATATGGTTAGAAGTACCTAAAAGAACTAAGCATAGTGACATAGCTATAGGGAACCCAGTAAGCTTCTTCACTGATTAACTAATCAATTTGATACATCTTCTAAAATCTTACCATACCACATCTGGAAATGCATGTGTATTAAAAAATCCACTCAGAGCGTAATACTATTCAAGAGTCTTGAGGAGACACAAGATGGAGAAGATAATGGACTATGCTTTGGGAGCTTATAACCTAAGAGAATCAAAAAGATACATTGAAAAAAACTAAAGAATGCCACAAGGTATTGCATAATCAAAAGCTAGATTGTATGGCACCAACTATCATTGCTGCCTTCTCCTGCTAGAGATGCCTCTGTACCTGCAGCTTCTCCCACCTATTGGTAAATTCTTTGTTGGAACCTCCAGTTGAGGAAGCACCTATGCTAGCCAAGCTTGCCTCTGACTTGGCTTAGCTCCTTATTCTCTGGACTACTTTTCTACCTAAGAAAACAGCTAGGTGGTGCAGTAGATAGAGCACCAGGCTTGGAGTCAGGAAGACTCATCTTCATTGAGTTAAAATCTGGCCTCAGACATTTACTAGCTATATGACCCTGGGCAAGTTTCTTAACTCTGTTTGCCTCAGCTTCCTCATTTATAAAAATGAGTTGGAGAAAGAAATGGCAAGCTATTATAGTATCTTTGCCAAGGAAACCCCAAATGGGGTCATGAAGAATTGGACATGACTAAATGTGACATGACATGATTTTCTACTTTGCCTGTGGGCAGGTATCCCTTTTTCATCTCCTTTTTATGTGTCAGTGGTTACCCTCAACCTAGTTTAGCCCGTCTGCCAAGACAGTTTTACTGGGGTGTGGCTGCTGCCTATGCTACATCTTGTGGGAGCCATGGGTGAGAGTTGGGTGACAGGAGGCTATAAGCCAAAACTAAAGTGGAGAAGAATTGGTACTTGACACTTTGTTTGCAGATGATTGTCCACTCAATGCATTCTCTGAGGCTGAAATGCAACAGACTTTGGATTGACCCTCTGCTATTTGTACTAATTTTGGCCCAACAACACCAAAACAGAAGTTCTCCACCAAGCAGCACCATGTTATCCATACAGGGAGCCATCAGTCACAGCAAATGGAGAAATTATGAATGCTATGGAGAAGTTACTTACTTGGCAGTATACTTTCCAGGGATATACACATAGATGATGAAGTTGACCCACACATTGCCAGAGCTAGCTCAGTATTTGGGAGGCTCTGAAAGAAAGTGTGGGAGAGAAGTATTATGCTGCCTACCAAGATGAATGTCCACAGAGATGTTGTACTGACTTCATTATTGTGTGCCTATGAAACCTAGACAGTTTACCAGCACCATGCCAGAAAACTGAACTGCTTCTACTTGAATTGCCTTAGGAAGATTTCCTAAAGATCACCTGGCAAGATAAGATACTGAACACTGAGGTCCTTTCTTGAGCTGAACTGCCAAGCACTTAAACTCTACTGCATAGACCACAACTACAAAGGACTGGCCACATAACCTAAATGCCAAATGCATGTTTATCTAAAAGAGTATTTTACAGAGAACTCACAGAAGGCAAGTGCTCATACAGAGGTCAGAAGAAGCAATACAAGGACACTCTCAAGGTCTCTCTGAAGAACTTTAGTATCGATTGTGCGACATGCGAGACACTGGCACAGGATCGTCCAAACATGATGTACCTTCATCAAGAAGGTGCTATGCTCTATGATCAAAGCAGAAGTGCAGTAGTACAAAGGAAATGTGAGCTGTGCAAATACAGAGATATCTCCATCTCAAATGTTTTGAAGGACTATTTGTGCCTGACTTGTGGTACAGCCTTCTAAGCTTGTATTGGACTGATCAGCCACAGTCAAACACATTGTACCTTGACCCCAACATTGTGGTGTCATTGAGTCCTCTTCAAAATAAAGGACAAACAACATATTTTGTCTTCCCTCATTAGAATGTAAAAGGCAAGGACTGACTCTTTCTTTCTCTCTCTCTCTCTCTCCCCCCCACACACACTTTTATTTGTATTCCCAGTGCTTAGCATATAGTGCCTGGTATGGATAAGGGCTTAATAAATGCTTTATCTAATCTTATAATCTAATCTACAGGAATTCAGGAAAGGGGGATATAATTTTCTTTCTTGTGAGTTGTCAGGGAAACAGGTGAGACTCAAGATAGGTTATACAGTAAGTATTTGGACAAGCAGTGTGGTAGAGAGAAAAGACCTCGATTTGGATTCGGAGGACCTAGCTTAAAATCCTGCCTCCCATCATTTTCTTCCTATGTGATAACTCTGAGCCTCAGTTTCCTCATCTGTAAAATGAGGGGGTTGGACTAGATGGTGTTAAATTTATGATCCTATGATTGACAGAGAGGAGAAGGAAAGGGGAGAGAACTCTAGACAGGACAACAGCTTGAGCAAAGACACAGAAAGAGGCATGAGCATAGGGGGTGTGTGTGTGTGTGTGTGTGTGTGTGTGTGTGTGTGTGTGTGTGTGTATTTGGCAGGGGAACAGGATAGAACCCATCTAATGGAAAAAAGTATGGCATACTAGGAGATAACAACAGAATGTGGAAAGCAGCTTCAGTTATTGCAGAACTTTTCGTGTCAGGCTGATCAGTACTACTAGTCTTGGACCTTTCCAGCTCTCAATCCTATGATTCTTTGACAAAAACCAACAGACAACAAGAGATTATATTAAGTTTTAACTCTAATGGAAATAAAAACTTAAGCAGTCTCTCAGGAGAATTAACATGGCAGCAATGTGTAATACAGATTTGGGAGTAGGGATAAGGAAAGAACTAAAAGCAATAACCAGTCTGAAGCCTTTTTACAGTAATCTAAGTAAGATGCACTAGGGACGTAAGTTAGGGATCTAGAAATGTAGACTTGGCCCAGCTTCTGGGATAAGAACTCACTATTTGATAAAAAAAACTGCTGGGAAAATTGGAAAAGAGTATGGCAGAAACTAGGCATAGACCAAAATCTTACACTATATACCAAAATAAAGTCAAAATGGGTACACAATTTAGATATAAAGGCTGATACTATAAGCAAACTGGGAGAGCAAGGAATAGTTTACCTGTCAGATTTATGGAGAACAGAAGAACTGATGACCAAACAAGAGATAGAGAACATTATGAAATGCAAAATGGATAATTCTGACTACATTAAACTGAAAAGCTTTTGCACAAACAAAGCCAATGCAACCAGGATTAGGAGGGAAGCAGAAAACTGGGAATTTTTACAACCAGTGTCTCAGATAAGAGTCTCATTTCTAAAATATAAAGAGAACTTAGTCATTCCCCAATTGATAAATGGTCAAAGGATATGAACAGGTAGTTTTCAGAGGAAGAAATTAAAGCTATCTATAATCATATGAAAAAATGCTCTAAATCACTATTGATTAGAGAAATGCAAATCAAAATGACTCTGAGGTACCACATCATACCTATCAGATTGGCTAACATGACAAAACAGGAAAATGATAAGTATTGCAGAAGATGTGGGAAAATTGGAACAATAATGTATTGTTGGTGGAGTTTGGAACGTTCATCCAGCCATTTTGGAGAACAATTTGGAACTATGCCCAAAGGGCTATAAAAATGTACATACCCTTTGACCCAGCAATAGCATCTAGGGCTGTATCCCAAAGAGATCATACAAATGGGAAAAGGACCCACATGTACAAAAATATTTATAGTAGCTCTTTCTGTGGTGGCCAAGAATTGGAATTTGAGGGGATGCCCATCAATTGGGGAATGGCTAAACAAGTTGAGTATGTGAATGTAATGTAATACTATTGTGCTATAAGAAATGATGAGCATGCAGACTTCAGAAACACTTGGAAAGACTTGTATGATGCTGAGTGAGATGAGCAGAACCAGGAGAACCTTGTATACAGTAACAGCCACATTATATGATGAGTAACTTTGATAGACTTAGCTCTTCTCAGCAATGCAAAGATCTAAGACATCTCCAAAAGTCTTAGGATGAAAAATACTATCCACATCCAAAGAAAGAACTATGAAGTTTAAATGCAGATCGAAGTATAATATTTGCTCTTTTTTTCTTCTGCTTTGTTTTGTTTCTTTTTTCTTGTGGTTCCTCCTATTGGTTCTAATTCTTCTTTACAACATGACTAATATGAAAATATGTTTAATAGGAATGTATATGTAGAGCCTATATCAAATTGTATGCCATTTGGGGGAGGTAGGTGGAGAAGGAAGGGGAGAAAATTTAAAACTCAAAAGTTTATGGAAGTGATTGTTGAAAACTAAAAATAATTTTAAACAAAAGAATCAGTCTTGAGAAATAAAAAGAAAGAAATGTAGATTTGGGAACTAACAGCATATGGGTAAGAGTAGAAGTGAGTGAATAAGTCTTCTGTAGGAATGAATATAGCAGGAGAAGGCAGAGGTATGAGCATCGTACTGGATATCCACACAGGGAATAGGAGAAAAAAAAGACCAGTCAGAAGAAATAATGACCAGTCAGAGAAATAAGAACTTATAAAGCATCTTTCAAGAATTTCAAGAAGTAGGAAAATGATCAGCAGTGTCAGACTTAGCAGAGATTAGAGACCATTATAAACCTCATATGGAGTATTTAATTAATAAATAAGGATTGCATTAACAAAACACTGCTCTGAGAACTGGGGGCACAAAAATAAAAACAGACCCCACCCCCAAGAAGCTCACATTCTAATGGAGGAAACATGTATTAAAGGGAATGGGAATATGATTCTTCCTCAGGACAGTTAATGTAATCACAAAATATAAACACACATGCGAAGTTTTAAATGTATATACAAGATGGTTTAAGTCTGGTGAACCTCTTTGATTAGTTCAAGAAAGGAACTGCTGATTAGCCAACCAAATAAGCTAACCACATTTTTGAAGACTAAAAAGCTGGAGATATTTCCACAGTTCAGCAGTGCAGCAGTGAAGAATTTCATTTTGGGAGCTGGGGATAGGCCCTAAGAGGGAATTTCTCTTATAGGGGAGAGGTTCTCATCTCCCTTCCTCTTTACTCTTTCCTATTCCTCCCTTACCCCATCTTCTTTCTTCCCCACTCCTCACATTTTTTTATTAATTTATTTTGATTTATCAACAATCACTTCCATATGCTTTTGAGTTTAAAATTTTTCTCCCCTTTCCTCCCCATCACCCTCCCCAACATGGCGCACAATTTGATATAGGCTATATATATATACATCCATATTAAACACATTTTCCCATTAGTGATGTTGTAAGTAAAAATTAGAACCAATAGGAGGAACCACCAGAAAGAGGAAACAAAACCCAACAGAAGAGAAAAAAAAATAGCAAATAGTATGCTTCAATCTGCATTCAAACTCCATAGTTCCTTCTCTGCATGTGAATAGCATTTTCCATCATGAGATTTTTGGAGATGTCTTAGATCCTTGCATTGCTGAGAAGTTCTAAGTCTATCAAAGGTAGTCATTGCACAATGTGGCTGTTATTGTGTATAATATTTTCTTGGTTCTGCTCATTTCACTCAGCATCAGTCCATACAAGTCTTTCCAGGTTGTTCTGAAGTCTGCCTGCTCATCATTTTTTATAGCACAATAGTATTCCATTACATTCATATTCCACAACTTGCTCAGCCATTCCCCAATTGATGGGCATCCTCTCAATTTCCAATTCTCACTCCTCACATTTTTAAAATTCAATTTTATTTTCTTTTTCAAATTCTCTCCTTCACCCTCCCTCAAAATAATTACATATGTGTATAGTCATTAAAAACAGGTTATCACATTAACCATGTCCAAAAAAAAGAAGAATATGCTTCAGTCTCTATTCTGATTCAATCAGTTCTGTATTTTGAGGTGGATAGCATATTTCAACATCAGTTTTTTGGAATTGTGTTTGGTCATCATGTTGATCAGTTACTTAGTCTTTTTAAATTGATTATCTTTACAATATTGCTACTATTCTAGTTTTACTCATTTCACTTAGGATCAATTCATACAAGACTTCCCAGATTTTTCTGAAATCATCCCCGAGTATTCCATTGCACTCATATGCCATAACTTATATAGCAATTCCCCAATTGATGGGCATTCCTTCAGTTTCTAATTCTTTGCCACCACAAAGAGCTGCTATAAATATTTTTGTCTATATGGGTCCATTTCCTCTTTCTTTGATCTCTTTAGGGGTAAAGACCTAGTAGCGGTATTGTTGGGTCAGAGTATAAAAAGTTTAATAGGTTTTTTGAGCAGAGTTCCAAATTGTTTCCTAGACTGGTTGAACTAGTTGACAGTTCCATCAGCAGTGCATTTGTGTACATATTTTCCCACATCCTGTCCAGCATTTGTTATTTTCCTTTTCTGTCATCATAGCCAATCTGATGAATTTGAAGTGTACCTCAGAGTTATTTTAATTTTCACTTTCTAATTATTAGTGATTTTAAACATTTTTTTATGGCTATTACTAGCTTGGATCTCTCCCTCTGAAAACTGCCTATTCATGTCTTTTTACTATTTGTCAATTAGAGAATGGCTCTTATTCTTCTAAATTTGACTCAATTCCCTATATATTTTGAGAAATGAGACCTTTATCAGAGAAACTTACAGCAAAGGTATTTCCTCATTTTCTTCTAATTTTAGATTTATTTCGTTTTATTTATACAAAACCTTTTTAATTTTATGTAACCGAAATTATCCATTTTTGCCTCCTATGAACTTCTCTCTCTTGTTTGGTCATGAAATCTTCCCCCACAAATCTGACAGGTAATTTCTTCCATGCACCACTGAATCTGCTTATAATGTCATTTTTTATGTTTAAATTGTGTACTCATTTTGAACTTATATTGGTATATGGTGTGAGATGTTGGTCTATACATAGTTTCAGCTACACTGCTTTCCAGTTTTTCTGACAGTTTTTGTTGAATAGTGAGTTCTTGTCTGAATAGCTGGGATTTTTGGATTTATCAATTAGGGTGCTCATTTGCTTTTGTATATTATATACCTAATCTATTTGATTGATCAACCACTCTATTTCTTATCCAGTACCCAAATTGTTTTGATAATTACAGCTTAGAAGTATAGTTTAAGATTTGCAACTGCTGAGGCCCCTTTCTTTTTATTTTTTACCATTGATTCCCTCAATATTCTTGACCTTTTGTTCCTCCTGATGAATTTCTTAAAAATTACTTTTTCTAGCTTTATAAAACAATTCTTTGGTAATTTCATATGGCACTGAATAAGTAAATTAATATGGGTAGCATAGTCACTTTTGTGATATTGGTTCAATCTATGCATGAGCAATTAATATTTGTCAAATTTTATAAATCTGTCTTTATGTGAAAAGTGCTTTGTAATTGTGTTCATACAGTTCCTGTGTATGGCTTGGCAGGTAAACTGACTCCCAAGTATTTTATTCTGTCCACAGTTATTTTAAATGTAATTTGACTATCTCTTCCTGGTGGGTTGTATTGGTAATGTATACAAATGCAGGTGATTTGGGTAGATTTATTTTATATCCTGAAACTTTGTTGAAGTTGTTAATTGTTTTGATTTAGGTTTTCAGTTGACTCTTTGGGGTTCTCTGAGTAAACCATCATATCATCTGCAAAAAGTGATAGTTTTGTTCCTCTTTATCTGTGCATATTCCTTATATTTTGCATGATTGTTCATATATAACCTATATCAAATTGCATACCATCAAAAGGAGGGAAGATATGAGGAAGGGAGAGAATTTGGAACTTAGAATTTTTTTAAAAGGAATGTTAAAAATTGTCTTTACATGTAACTGGGAAAAATAAAATAAAATATTTTTGTATCTATACTTATTCCTTCAATTTCTTTTTCTTGTCCTATTGCTATAACTAGCATTTCTAGTTCAACATTGAATAGGAGTGGTGATAAAGGGCATCCTTGCTTTACCTCTGATCTTATTGGAAAGGCTTCTAAGTTTATCTTCATTACAGATAATGCTTGCTCGTAGTTTTAAAGAGACACTGCTTATCATTTTAATGAAAGCTCCATTCTTTCTAGCGGTTTTTTTTTTTTAGCAGAAAGGGTTTTGTATTTTGTCAAAATCTTTTTCTGCATCTATTGAAATAATCAGATGATGCATTCCTGGCGTAAATCCAGCCTGGTCATAGTATGATCTCTGTTATATATTGCTATAGTCTCGTTGGTTTTGCATCAATACTTATTGGGAAATTGATCTACAGTTTTCATTCTCTAGTTTTGGTTCTCTCTGGTTTAGGTATCAAAACCATATTTGTGTCTTAGAAGGAATTTAATAAGATCTTCTCTTCACCTTTTTTTTTTTTAACAATTTACATAATATTGGAATTCTTCTTTAAATGTTTGGCTGAACTCAATTATAAAAGCATCTAGTCCTGAGGGTTTTTCCCCCCCTTTGGCAGTTTATTTATGGTTTGCTCAATTTTTTTTTTTACAATAAGATTGTTTAAAGACTCTATTTCCTGTTCTGTTAATCTGGGCAATTAATATTTTTATAGATATTCATCTATTTTATTTAGATCATCAGTTATGTTGTTATATAGTTGGGAGAAATAGATCCTAGCTACTCAACCAGAGAATGCAAATTGGGGGAGTAGCCCTCAATGGGTTGCTACATACATAAATAAGTATACATAAGATACATACAAAATAGACAATGTAACCATAGAGAACACTCTGGCACCTGGGGAAATCTGGAAAGGCCTCCTGCAGAATACTGCATTTAAACGGAGACATGAAAGAAACCAGAGATTCTAGAAGGTAGGAGAGAGAACAATTCAAACATGAGGACAAAAGTATGGAGACAGGAGACAGAGGGTCATGTGTGATGAATGGATTAGGCCAGAATGGCTGAACTATGGAGCAGATAAAGAAGAATAATGTTTAAGAAGACTGGAAAGGTAGGAAGGAGCCAGGGTGTTTAAAAAAAAATCTCAGCACTTCGAATGCCAAACAAAGGGGTTTATATTTGATCCTGGAGGTAATATTGAGCCTTCTGGAGTTTACTGAGTTGAAGAGGGGAAAGTCTCTGGCATGATCAAACGTATGTTTTAGAAAAATTCCTTTGGCAGTTCCATGGAGAATAGAGAAGAAACTTAAGGCAGGAAGATTAATTAGAAGCCTGTTGTTATAGTCCAGGTGAGAGGTGGTAAGAACCTGAACTAGGGTGATAGCTTTGTGACTGGAGTTGGGGGGTGACTGGAGTAGAGTAGATCAGAGAAATGGCCTAGAGGTAGAATTGATGTGATTTGACCACTGACTGGCTGGAGGTGTAAGAGAAAGTGAAGAGTTGAAGATACCTTCTGTCTTGGGAACCTGGGGGACTAGATAGATGATGATGCCCAAAGTGGTGGCATGGAAGTGTAGAAGAGGAGCAGATTTAGGGAAAAAGAGTAACGAGTTCTGTTTTGGTCTTGTTCTGTTCGAGATACCTACAAGCCATCCAGTTGGCCGTGTCCAGTAAATAGTTGGTGATGCACAAATGGAGCTCAGGAAGAGAAACTAGGCTGTATATTTAGATCTGAGAAATATCTGCATAGAATTAGTAATTACGTAATTGAGTCCATGGGAACTGATGAGGTCATCAAGTAAAAGAATGCAGAGAGAAAAGAAAAGAGGGCCCAAGAGGAACACCGCATAAGTGGGAGAGGAAGGAAGGAACCGGCATTTATTAAACACCTACTATGTGCTAGGCACTGTGCTAAGCACTTTACAAATATCTCATTTGATCTTCACAACAACGCTATGAGGTAGGTCCTCTTACATGTCTCATTTTATAGCTAAAAAAAACGAGGCAGGCAGAGGTGAAGTGATTTGCCCAGGGTCATATAGCTAGCAAATGTCTGAGGCTAGATTTCCTGACTCCAGGTCTGGCACTCTATCCACTGTGCCACCTCGTTGCCTTTAGTGGACATGATACAGATGAAGAGTCAGCAAAGGAATGGCAGAACAGGTAGGAGGAGAACCTATCATAAAACCCCAGAGAGAAGGAAGTATCCAGAAGGGAAAGGTGATCAGTAGCATCCGAAGCTGCAGAGAATCAACAAGGGTGAGCATTGAGAAAAAGGTCAGTGATGACTTGGGTGAAGAGTTTTGCACTTGAATGATGGCGTTAGAAGCCAGAGAGAGAGGAAAGGGAAAGAGGAAGAGGTGAACGCACTGAGTATAAATGACTTTTTTCAAGGAATCTAGCAGAGGAGAGGAAAAATATGATAGTTGGCAGGGATGTATGATATAGTGATATAATCCTTTTTTAAGGACTGGGGACCCTTTGACATATCTATAGACAACAGAGAAGCAGCCTGTAGGTATGAGGTGGGGGAGGGGTGTGTGTGTGTGTGTGTGTGTGTGTGTGTATGTGTGTGAGAGAGAGACACACAGATAGAGACAGAGAGAGAGAAGGAAAAAGAGAGAGAAAGAGAAAGGGAGAAAGAATACAGAAAAAAGAGAGAGACAAAAGAGAAAGAGGGAGGGGAAGGGAAAAGGAGTAAGAGAGAAAAGGAGAGAGAAAGGGAGAGAGAAAGAGAATCAGGGAAACTACATTTTGCTAAAACGTACTATAAACAATGAATGTCAAAAAACTTTACAGCAAGTGTCTCTGATAAAGGCTTCATTTCTCAAGATCTAAGGAATTTAGTCAAATTTATAAAAATAAAATTGTATTCCAAAGAGATAATAAAAAAGGGAGAAGAATCTACACGTACAGAAATATTCATAACAGCTCTTTTTGTGGGGGCAAAGAATTGGAAGCTGAGGGGATGCCCATGAACTGGAGAATGGCTGAATAAGTTGTGGTATATGAATGTAATGGAATACCATTATGCTACAAGAAATGATGAGCAAGCAGACTTCAGAAAACCTGGAAAGACTTACATGAACTGATGCTGAGTGAAGTGAGCAGAACCAGAAGAAAATTGTACACAGTGACAGCAACACTGTGTGATGATGAACTATGATAGACTTAGCTCTTCTCAGCAATACAATAATCCAAGACAATTCTCATGATGGAAAATGCTATCCATATCCAGAGAAAAAACTATGAAGTCTGAATACAGATCAAAGCACACTATTTTTTTTAAACTTTTTTACTTTGTAATTCTTATTTTTAGTTTTCAACATTCATTTCCATAAAATTTTGAGTTTTTAATTTTCTCCCCTCCTTCTCTTTCCCCCTCCGCTGAGACGGCATGCAGTCTGATATAGGCTCTACTTATACATTCATATGAAACATATTTTCACATTAGTCATGATGTAAAGAAGAATTTGAATTAATGGGAACTACAAGAAAGAAGAAACAAAACAAAACAACAACAGACAAGGAGAGCAAATAGTAGAAGCATACTATCTTCACTTTTTTTTATTCTCATGGTTTTTCCCTTTTGTTCTGATCTTTCTGCCACAACATGACTAATGTGGAAGTATGTTTAATATGATTGTACATGTATAACCTATATCAGATTGCTTGCTGTCTTGGGAAGGGAGGAGGAAGGGGAAGGAGGGAGAAAAATTTAGAACTCAAAATCTTACAAAAATGGATGTTGAAAAGTATCTTTACATGTAATTGGAAAAATAAAATAAAATACTATTAAGTGAAAAAAAGAACCTTAATATCTAATATAAAACACATAAATAATAAAGGATTTGATAAGAATAAAAATAATAAAAATAAAAAACAATAAAATAAAAATAAAAAATAATTTGATAAGAATAAAAAATAATTTGATAAGAATAAGAATAATATGCCACAGAGCTATACATGATTAATTCCCAAATAGCTACTATAGATAATGAGTGTTGTGAGTTCAGAGGAGGAAGTGATCACATTGAATTGGAGAAGTTTGAGAAGATTTCATGGAGAAGGGATTCTTTTTTTTTTTTAAATTGATTTATTTTGATTTATCAACAATCACTTCCATATGCTTTTGAGTTTAAAATTTTTCTCCCCCTTCCTCCCCACCACCCTCCCCAAGACAGCGCACAGTCTGATGTAGGCTATACATTTACATTCCTATTAAACATATTTTCACATTAGTGATGTTGTAAGAATTAGAACCAATAGGAGGAACCACCAGAAAGAGGAAACAAAATGGAGAAGGGATTCTTAAGCTGGGTCCTTGAAGGATGGGCAAGATTTTAATGGGTTGGAAAGGAGGGTATCATAGGGAAGGCAATGGCTTCAGCAAAGTCCGAGGGGAGGCTCAGTAATCAAAGCAGTTGGTTAGAGAGTGGAATTACATCAAGAACATGTAGAAGATAAAGCTAGAAATAAAAGTTGGGGATAGACTGTGAGGAGTCTTGAGCACCCAGGCTAAGGCATTTAGGCTTTGCCCCATGATACTATTACACTGTCTTCACGCAATTGTAGACTATGAGGTAGAAAGGACCTTAGAGGTAACCTAATCCTATCTCAACTCTGCCTATGGGACCCTTCTTTCCACTTATCCACATCCAACTCATTTGTGATAGGAGTAATAGTAGTGGTATACTAGTCAAGCTCATATCAGCTTTCAAGACTCGATTGTTAAATTTTAACTGGGAGCACTCACACCTTAGAAATAAAGCCAATGCACCCAAGATTAGAAGGGAAGCAGAAAGCTGGAGAACAATTTTTACAGCCAGGTTCTCTGATAAGGGCCTCATTTCTAAAATATATAGAGAACTGAGTCAAATTTATAAGTATACAGGTCATTCCCCAGTTGATAAATGGTCAAAGGATACAAACAGGCAATTTTCAGATGAAGAAATTAAAGCTATCTATAGTCATATGAAAAATGCTCTAAATCACTATTGATTAGAGAAATGCAAATTAAAACAGCTCATACCTATCCAATTGGCTAATAAGACAAAACAGGAAAATGATAAATGTTGGAGAATATGTGGGAAAATTGGAACACTAATGCTTTGTTGGTAGACTTGTGAACTGATCTAACCATTCTGGAGAGCAGTTTAGGAACTATGCTCAAAGGGCAGCCAAACTGTGCATACCCTTTGATCTTGCAATACCATTATTAGGTCTGTATCCCAAAAGGATCACAAAAAAGGGAAAATGACCCACATGTAAAAAATATTTATTGCAGCTCTTTTTGTGGTGGTAAAATATTGGAAACTGAGGGAATGATCATCCAATGGGGATTGAACAAGTTGTGATATATAAATGCAATGGAATACTATTGTTCCATAAAAAATAATGAGCAGGCAGATTTCAGAAAAGCCTGGAAAGACTTGTGCGAACTGATGCTACGTGAAGTAAGCAGAACCAGGAGAACCTTGTACACATTAACAGCCACATTGTGTGATGAGTAACTTTGATAGACTTAGCTCTTCTCAGCAATGCAATGATCTAAGCCAAGTCCAAAAGACTCCTGATGGAAAATGCTATCCACATCCAGAGAAAGAACTATGGAGTCTGAATGCAGATTGAAGCATACTATTTTCTCTTTTTGTTTTTTGTTTTTTCTTTCTCGTGGTTTTTCCCTTTTGTTCTGATTCTTCTTTCACAACATGGCTAATGTGGAAGTATGTTTAATATGATTGTATATGTATAGCCTATATTAGATTGCATGTCATCTTGGGGAGGGGACAGAGGAGGGAGGGGCGAAACATTTAGAACTCACAATCTTATAAAAGTAAATGTTGAAAACTAAAAATAAATTTAAAAAAAGAAACTGGCAAATACTACAAATCAGAGCCTGATTTATTGTGTTGTTGATCTCCCAGACTTATAAATTAAGGAGAAAATGCTAATAATGCAAATCAAACTTTAAAATGTGCCAAGATACTTTTTTTCTCAGACAGCCTGTTGTTAAACATTTACCAGCCTACCACTAAGCAATATCCTAACTCTTGTCCCATGCAAATTAGGCTAGTTTTTCTTTAAAAAAGTATTGAGACCATCCTAGAAACTTGATTGGCTCAGGGGGCTAAAGGCTTAGGCTGTTGATATAACTTTCTGGTCACTTTAATATTAAATCAGTCAAAAAAGCTCCAGTTGCTCAGCTGATGTAAAATGATGGGCAATTCATAGACGAGGGAGATATGCTCAGCCAAATCAACTAGAAATGTCTTCAATGCCTGTCCTTGTTAAGTATCCATCTCCAGCTATGGCTAAGTAAATCTCCTTTTCTTTACTGGTGAACAATCTATGAGTGTCTCATTTTGTTCCAATACCTAAACTACCCAGGAACCAGTCTGAGTCAGGGCAAACTGAGCAGCTGTAACTGAAATCTACTTCCTTATAACTTGTACTCATCACACACACACACACACACACACACACACACACACACACACACACGCCAGTTCCTTAACTACTTAAAGAAAACAGATCATATCCTGGCAGGCTACCTCAGTTTCAAAGGTTTCCATGGGATTGGTGGCTTCCTTATACCTGCTACCTCACCTGTTTCTCTGACTGCGGTCTTGCCCCCTGGTTCCTGTGGATTTCCTGGTTTCTGACAACTCATAAGATTTCTGGTTTTTGTTGTTTTGGAGTTTTTTTGGCCTTGTCCTCTGATACCTATGCTTCAACACTCCTGACTTCTGGTGGTTTCACTAATTTCTTTATTTATTAGACTGTAAGCTCCCTTCTCCAGAAGAAGGAGTATATCTTAATCATTTCTATACCTTTCTCCCAGTTACAATGCCTTGCTTACTAAAGGTATCAATCAATCATAACACATGTATTAAGCACTTATTATATGCCAGGCACTATGCCAAGTGCTAGGTATGCAAAAAAAGACAAAAGACAGTCCTTATACTCAAGAAGCTTACATTTCTAAACATGAAAACAAATATATACGAAGCAAACTATATATATAATAAATAGAAAATAATTTAAAAAGGGAAATCACTGTAATCAAGAGGGATTAGGGTCCTCTAGAATGTGTAATTTTAATTGGGACTTAAAGGAAGCCAAGGAGGTCACTAGAGGAGAAAGAGTGTTCTAGGCACAGGTGACAGCTTAAGATAGTGCAAGGAGCTGAGAAATGAAGCCAGGGGGCCAGTATTACCAGATCAAAGAGCAAGGTGTAAGAAGACTGGAAAGGGGGGGTGGAGCCAAGATGGCAAAGTAAAAGCAGTGACTTGCTTGAGCTCTCCCCCAAACTTCTCCAAATAACTATAAAAAATGGCTCTAAACAAATTCTTAAGCAGCAGAACCCACAGAAAGACAGAGTAAAACAAATTTCCAGCCAAAGACAGCCTGGATGGTTGATCGGAAAGGTATATCGCGCCGGGCTGGGAGAAGAGCGCAGTTCAGCATAGGCACGCAGGCCACAGCAACCCTGGAGCAGGCCTCAGAGGGCTGAATCACAGGCAGCTGTGGCGGTTTCCAGACTTCTCAACCAACGAATGCCAAAGACAACTTAGAAGGTCAGTGGGAAAAGTCTGTTTTTACTGTGAGAGAGAAGCAGTGGAGTTCCAGTCCCATTCCCTGGGGCGGTGGCTGCCTCCCGAGCTTCCAGCCCACAGACTGAGGGGGAATCGAGTGGCTGATAAAAGGGGGATTGCAGGGATCTCTCCGCTGGTACAGGAGTCTCTTGCTTTGCCTGTGCTTGGATCTGGGTCACAGTTCTGGGTGGTGGTCCTGGGGCGAGGAGGAACGCTGGCATGGTGGAGCTTGTAGGGGCTATGGAGAGGAAACCCTCCTCACAGTTCCAAGACAGAAAAGAGTACTCATAGACCAGAGCACAGGCCAGGAAAGGAGTAACCACCTCGCCCTTGATCATAGCACCTTGGAAGAACTGAAAATTTACAGGCCCCTAGAAGTATCTCTGAAAACAGCTGCACAAAACCCCTGAAGCTTGCAACAGTACATTCTCCACACTGGAAACAGACTCCTACCTTAACAAAGAGTCTATAACTCAAGTAATTGGCTGAGATCATGAACAAGCAGCACAAAAAGAGTCAGACTATATTATCTTACTTTGATGACAAAGAAGATCAAAACATACAACCAGAAGAAGTCAACGAAGTCAAAGCTTCTACATCCAAAGCCTCCAAGAAAAATATGAATTGGTCCCAGGCCATGGAAGAGCTCAGAAAGGATTTTGAGAAGCAAGTAAGAGAAGTAGAGGAAAAACTGAGAGTGATGCTAAAGGAGACCAAAAAAAAAACACTGAAAAAATAACACCTTAAAAAATAGCCTAACCCAAATGGCGAAAGAGGTCCAAAAAGCCAATGAGAAGAATGCCCTAAAAAGCAAAATTGGCCAAATGGAAAAAGAAGTCCAAAAGCTTATTGAAGAAAATCCTTAAAAATTAGAATGGAGAAATTGGAAACTAGGGACAATTTGAGAAATCAAGGCACTGTAGCACTAATCCAAAGGAATGAAAAAATAGAAGAGAATATGAAATATCTCATTGGAAAAACAACTGACCTGGAAAATAGATCCAAGAGAGAGAACTTAAAAATTATTGGACTATCTGAAAGCCATGATCAAAAAAAGAGCCTAGACATCATCTTTCAAGAAATTATCAAGGAAACTGCCCTGATATTTTAGAATCAGAGGGCAAAATAGAAATTGAAAGAATCCACCGATCACCTCCTGAAAGAGATCCCCAAAGGAAAACTCCTAGGAATGTTGTAGCCAAATTCCAGAATTCCCAGGTCAAGGAGAAGATATTGCAAGCAGCCAGAAGGAAACAATTCAAGTACTGTGGAAACACAATCAGGATAACACAAGATTTAGCAGCTTCTACATTAAGGGTCCGGAGGGCATGGAGTATGATATTCTGGAGGGCAAAGGAGATGGGATTACAACCAAGAATCACCTACCCAGCAAAACTGAATATAATCCTTCAGGGTAAAAAATGGTCATTCAATGAAATAGGGGACTTTCAAGTATTCCTGTGGAAAATACCAGAGCTGAATAGACAATATGACCTTCAAATACAAGACTCAAGTGAAACATGGAAGAGGTAAACAGGAAAGAGAAATCATAAGAGACTTATTAAGGTTGAACTGCTTACATTCCTGCAGGGAAAGATGATATTTGTAACTCAGGAGTCCTTTGTCAGTATTAGGGTAGTGAGAGGGAAGAAAATTATATGTATGTATAGACAGATAGATAGATGGCACAGGGTGAGTTGAAGATGAAGGGGTGATATCTGGAAAATAAAATTAAGGGGTGAGAGAGAATTATACTGGGAGAAGGAGAAAGGGAGAAGTAGAATGGGGTAAAATATCTCACATGAAACAGACAAGAAAAGGCTTTTACAGTGGAGGGGAAATGGGGGAAGATGAGAGAGAATGAGTGAACCTTATTCTCATTGGATTTGGCTTAAGAAAGGAATAACATGCACAATGGGGTATGGAAATCTGTTTTACCCTACAAGAAAATAAGGGGGGAAGGGGACAAGAGAACACGGGGTTGATAGAGGGGAGGGCAGATTGAGAGAGGGGATAATCAAAAGCAAACACTTCTGAGGAGGGACAGGGTCAAGAGAGAGAATAGAATAAATGGGGGGTGGGATAGGATGAAGGGAAACATACTTAGTTTTTCACAACATGACTACTATGGAAGTGTTTTGCATGACTACACATCTAGAACCTGTACCGAGATGCCTGCCTTTTCAACGAGGGTGGGTGGGGAGGGAGGGAGAAAATTTGTAACCCAAAGTTTTAAAAACACATGTTAAAAATAAAAAAAAATTAAAAATTCAAAAAAAAAAGAAGACTGGAAAGGTGAAAGGGAGTTAGGTTATGAAGGGCTTTAAATGACAAAAGAAAATTCTGTATTTGTTCTTGAAGGCAATAGGAGCCGCTGGAGTTTGTTGAGTGGGGGGGGTGTGACATGGTTGAACCCGTGCTTTAGGAATTCACTTGGGTGGCTTAATGGAGGGTGGATTGGAGCAGTTTGACCCACCATGAGGTTATCGTAATAGTACAATGTGTAAGGAGATGAGGATGAGCACCAGAGTGGTAGCAGCATCCAAGGAGGGAGTGAGCGTATTTGAGAGATGTTGCAAAGATCAAATGGGCAGGTGCTGGCAACAGAGTGGATGGGGGGAAGGGAGCAGTGAGAGATAGTGAGGAGTCCAGGATGACTCCTAGACTGTGAGCCTGAGGGATTGGGAGGATGGCACAGGCCTCTGTAGCAATAGAGAAGGAAGGAGGGGGGAGATTTGGGGAAAAGAAAAGGAGTTCTGTTTCGGACATGTTGAGTTTAAGATTTATTATCATCATTATTATTTTTTTTTTTTTTGCCACACTCATTTCCCAATATACCCCACTGCACAGAACCTTCTCTTATAACAAAGAAAAACAACCAATTAAGCAAAACCAATCAACATAGCAACTGTCTCTTGTGCATAATGCAATTTTCTATATCCAGATTCCCTACCTTTCTACTGAGTAGAGGGACAAGTATTACATCATCTCTCCTCCAAGACTCAAGTTTGATCAATTCAATTAATCTACAAGGAGCTGCATTTTATTCTTTCCATTAGTATTATTGTATTATATTGTTATTCTACTCTATTATTGCAGCTAGGTGGCGCCATAGTGCATCGAGCACTGAGTCTGGAGTCAGAAAGACCCAAGTTTAAATCTAGCTTCAGACACGTTAGCTGTGTGACCCTGGGCAAGTCAGTTAACCATTATTTGCCTTGGTTTCATCATTGGTAAAATGGGGATAATAACAGCACCTACAACCTGGGGCTGTTGTGAGGATCGAGTGACAATTAATAATTGTAAAGGCTCAGCAGAGTGCTTCACACATAACATTACATAAATGTTAGCTATTACTATATTGTAGCTCTGATTCTATTTTTTTTTTTTGCTTCACATCAATTCACATCAATCTTTCCATATCACCTGAATTCCTCATATGTTATTTCTTAGGATGCAGTAATATTCCACATTCACATAATTATTCTTAGGCTTTCTCCAATCAACGGGCACCCATTTTATTTCCAAGTACTTGCTATGACAAAAAAAGCCATATTAACCTGAATGTGCCTTCAAGTTTTCTGGGATCCTCATTGTATCATATTGTATTCCTTCTGTAACCTTCTTCTGAATGCATTTCAACATTTCTTGGAGTGGACTTGCAAACTCTAGATGAGGAAACTCTCTACTAATACTAGGCAGCTGGGGACCCATTGGATAGCAAGCACACTGCACCTGAAGGAGACCTGAGAAGAAAACCCAAGTTCAAATCCTGCCTTGGACACTTACCACCTGGGTGACTTAATCTGTCTGCCTTAGTTTCCTCATGTGTAAAATGAGGATCTACTATAGTAGTACCTATCTCTCAGGGTTGTTGTGAGGATAAAGTGAGATTAATATTTGTAAAGCATTTTGTAGACTTTAGTGTTATATAAGTGCTACCTATTATTATTGCAGTCTGGCAAACATACTCAAGAGTTGCCCAAGACATTGAGAAGTTGTGACTTGCTCAGGATCACCTTGGGAACAAAGGCTTTCCTGACTCTGAAGCCAGCTCTTTATCCATTCTGTAACACTGCCAATTCCAAATTGTCTCTCCTAAAATGTGGGACACAGAACTGAACACTGTTAATACTGCAAGTGTGGCCTGACCAGGGCTAGGGTAGAACCCAGTTGAATTATCACCCTTTCAATTTACATAGGTCTACAAATAGTGCTAAAGATTGCATGAGTCTCTCTAACATCTCTTGCCCCAATATTGACTTATGTTGAGCTTGTGAGTACACTCTGACCCCTCAGGTCATTTTCATATGAACTATTGTCTAGGCATATTTCCCCATTCAGTACTTAGAAGTTGATTTTTTAAAAAATTTTTTTAAATTTTATTTTTTTAATTTCCCTTCATCCTATCCCACCCCCCATTTATTCTATTCTCTCTTTTGACCCTTGGCCCTCCTCAGAAGTGTTTGCTTTTGATAACCCCCTCCCCAACTTGCCCTCCCTTTTATCATTCCCCCTTATTCCTTCCTCCCTATTTTTCTGTAGGGTAAGATAGTTTTTCATACCCAATTGAGTGTGTATGTTATTCCCTCCTTAAGCCAAATCCAATGAGAATAAGATTCACTCATTCCCTCTCATCTTCCCCCCACTTCCCATCCACTGTAAAAGCCTTTTCTTGTCTGTTTTATGTGAGATAATTTACCCCATTCTACCTCTCCCTTTCTCCTTCTTCCAGTATAATCCTCTCTCATCTCTTAATTTTATTCTCCACATATCAACCCTTCATCTAGAAGTTGATTTTTTGAACCTCAGTGCAGGACTTTACCATTTAACTCACTTCCATCTAACCCCTTTTCTCGACTAACATGGCTACCCTATCACGTCTCACCTGGATTATTTTAACAGCCTTTTAATTGTTCTTTTCTTCCAAGTCTCTCCTTTCTCCAATTCATCTTTTACACACCTGCCAAGACAATCTTCTTAAAGCACAGATTTGGCCTATCTATCTATCTGGCCTATACTATCACCGCTAGGATAAGACAAACTCCTTAAATTTTGCACATAAAGCCCTTCACAATCTGGCTTCAGCTGACTTTTCTGGACATCTCATTTGACCCTCCTTCACATACTCTATATCACAACTAAACTGGCCTATGCTACTCTGTGAAGTTGAAATTCCCTCTTGTGGGGCAGTTAGGTGGCACAGTGGATAGACCACTGTCCCTGGAGCCAGAAGGACCTGAATTCAAATATGATCTCAGATACTTACTAGCTGTGTGACCCCAGACAAGCCACTTAACTCCAGTTGCCTCAAGGAAAAAAAATAAAGAGAGAGAAATTCCATCTTCTTCCTCTGCCTTGACATAAGCTATCTCATATGCCTAGAAAGCACTCTCTCCCATAATCCTTAGATTCCTCCAAGACTCAGCTCAGATACCACCTCCCATGCTTTGCCTTTGTCATCTACCTAGCTGCTAGTACTTTTTCCTCAAAATATCTCATATTTACATATCTGTGTAACTGTCCCATTCCCCAGTAGAATGTAAGCTCCTTGAGGGCAGGGACTGCTTCTGATGCTCCCTACATGTGAGAATTCAGCAAAGTCACTTAAATTCTTTGGGTCTCTGATTCCTCATCTGTAAAACAAGAGGGGTCTGACTAGCTGTTCTCCACTTTCCCTTCTAGCTCTACAGTTAAAACCCTCATTTTACCATCTTATTCACAATGACATCGTTAGAATTTGTCAAATATTTGGAGGCCCTCTTCACTTTCTCCTCAGTTATGTTGATGCTATCCTTTTTAGTCTTGGGGTGGGGGATGGGGAACAGCATTTGGTAATTTTTGAAGCACACTCATAAAATGGAATCTAAGGGGACTTAAAAAAATAAAGATTCGCCAGCAATACAGTTCAGAACAGAGGAAATGGAAACAGGAAGAAAAGGCAGGCAACTAAACGGGGCAGAGCAGCCTGGAAAGGATTAAAAAGATTTCAAAGCAAAAGTGGATGTAGTGATGAACATAAGAACTGAAAGTGGAAAGGTGGGGGTGAGAAGAAGGGGAAGATCTTTTTATTCCTATCTTTGTTTCCTGTCCATAACCAAAACTTTTTCTCTGAAACCAGGGCAATCCAATTTCTCAAAATAAAAATAAATGAGGCTTTGTAATTTTTATCACTATGCCTATTTGCCCCCTAAAACAACAAACTGATGAATCAGGCATGATTTTCCCTATTTGTGTTAAGTGATTCTTCCATGATGGGTCCAACCCATTTTGGTCCATGAAACCAAAAGAATTCCAATTCCCTAAACTTCCACTGGAGCCCCTCTTATGAATAAAATTAACGTTGGCCCAGCAGTTGTTTGCTGCTACCAGATATTCCCTGGGATGCACATATAGTATTTAATAGGATATATTTTATCCAAATATACTGACCAGTGGCAACATAACTGGTTTCCCTAAGGACTTTTCCTGACTTGCCACCATTTTTGTTTCCCACACACACTTACCATCTTCTACCGCTTTCTCCTAAGAAACCAACCAACCACTTATCTAGGGTACTCTGAGACAATAGTGAAAATGTCCCTGCCTTCAACCTAGTGCACTGAGCAGCGGCAGGTAACCTTCTGAGCAGCATTAAATTAAATCGACACATTGGCTTTCTCCAAGCCCTGAAAATTGGGGAGAGAAGAAAGATGATCCTTCCCAGTTCTAGAACTTGGAATTAAGTAGAAAAAAAGTGTTGTTTTTCAGAGTAATATAAAGCATGATTATTCTAATCATATCTTAGGCAAGTTTAAAGAAAATGTGGACCAGAAAATTGGATCTTCAAAATTAGGCAATTGAATGATATCCTAAATACATTCTAGGTCTAAAATTTTAAGAATTTCTTATCTCCTTATTCTCTGGCCCTTTCAATTAACCACTAATTTAATATAGTTTGAAATAGGGACCATTCCTATGAAAGAGAACCCTCTTGCCCAGTCCACTCATTTATCTTCTCTTAATGTTTCAATCCAAACTAAAGTGAAAGTTTCCTGTCATGGTAACTGAAATCTAAGCAATTGACCTGTACCAGGAGTCCTGATGATCCACGTGGTCTGACTTGAACACCTGCTAGAACTCTGGTTTGTTAACAATTACTGACAGGAAAACTCAGCTGAGAAATCTGTAGGCACCTGAGAATGACAGAGGGTGGTGGCAGGACCACATTCTTGTGAGGTCAGGCCATGAGTCATAGAAACAGAAACTACCAGTAGATAAAGTAGAAGTAATAAACTTCTCTCAATACCAGATTGGGGGGGGTGAGGGCAAGGTAGTTATGCTACAGGCTTATCAGGATAGCAATTGGCTTAAAGAAAAGCAATCAGATTTTCCTGGAGGATGCATATTCACTAAATGTGTTACATACATTTGTATTGCGATTGGCTAGTTAAATATAAAAAACCATAATTTGAGCATGTGGGTAGAGTTATTCAGCAGGATTGGCCCACATATAGGGGAAGGGAGGCTTATTTAGCAAAGCATGCTACCCGGGACAAGACTGTATGGTTTTACTACTGATTGGATAACACTTGAGTGAGAATGAGAAAATTTCTTAGTCCATTTAGACCCTCCCTTCCCCCAATTTTAACAATAAGGAAGCTGAGGTCTAGAAAGTTCCCATTGTTTACTCAAGGCTATTAAGCTGACTAATGTGAGAATTTAGAACTCAGGTCTGTGAGGTTAAAGTCAATGCTCTTTCACCACACTGGCCTGTGAGTTGTCCCTTACCCTACCACACCCCATATTAGAGGAAAAAAATCCAGGTACACAAATACATGAATAGCAATGCAATTTGGTCAACATATATTCTCTGGATGGCACAATCACTCCCTGAACTGAAAAGGGAACCCTGAAATCCCAGACCCCGTTGCATAGGAATTATAAACCCAATCAGATCCCAAAATCTATCCCAGTTTATGACAGAATCTGAGAGATTTGGGCCCCTAATGACTTCCTAGATGTCTTTGATATCAAATAGCCAACAAGTCCTAAGCCTTCTCTCCGGGTCAGCTGACACCATCCATCAAAGTTCTCCAGATGAGAGGTCAGCCCTTCCTAGGAATGTCCCTATTATTAGTTGGGAAAGCTTTTATTTTTTTTTTTCCTTTATGACATTCATGGCTGGTCTTAGAAATGGCCAGAGGAAGAGGGAGAGACTGATGTGAAAACACTAACACAGCCTGTTAGACTGGTTCACAGTCTTCCTGGCTGAAGTCTCAAACTGCATACTCCCTATTTTAGGGGAGGCTTCTGAGTCCTCATTATCTAAATGCATCTGCCATAAAGGTTGTGCTAAACAAGAGTGGACTCTGAACTCTCAATTGATAACTGGTCCAAGGATATGAATGTGTAATTCAGTGAAAGAAATTTAAGCTATCAAAAGTCATATGAGACCCCATGCAAGATGTCTAAGTACAGGCAGCTGAATTCTCCCCACATTCCCTCCCAAACAATTTAAAAATAATGCCTGAAATCAAACTTTGGAGCAGCAGAGCCAACTAAGAGTCAGGGTGAGACATTTTTCCAGCCTAAGACAACTTAGAAGGCCATCAGGAGAGTCTGTGACACTGGTGTGGGCACCAGCCTGGAGCACAGTGAAGGCCTTGGAGATGGCTGTGGCAGCAGCAGGAGCAGCCCTCAGCCCTGAGATAGTAAGGGGATTGGACAACTGGTCAGTAAAAGATTACAGGGGACCCTTTACTGGCACTGGGTGCAACTGGTGCTCATTGGCAATGCTCTCATCCATAAGCAGTTCTGGGTCACAGTTATAAGGTGGAGAGGAGTGCCTGTGGTCAGTCACAAGAGAGCAGGAGACCTGGTCAAAGTTTCAGGGACAGCAGGAGGAGACCTGGTCACAATTTCAGGGCCTAGAGGAGTGTTAGCATTTGTGATTGCTGGTGATCAGGAGCCCTCCCTGGGGAAAGACCATTCCTCTCCCTGCATCATACCACCTTGGAAGGAAGCACTGAAAATTTGCAGAGCCCCAGAACTAGCTCTGAAAACAGCAGTGTGAAAAAAGCCTGAAGTTGGGACAGTGGGTCCCCATCCCCACTGAGCAGATCCCAACTTTAACGTAAAGTACTAAGTCAAGAAATAGGCTGGAAAAATGAGCAAACAGTAAGGAAAAAAAAAAGAACTTGACCATAAAAAGCTATTGTGGTGGCAGGGAAGACCAAGACACAAACTCAGGGGAAAAAAATGGTGAAAACATCTACAAGCAATGTCTCAAAGAAAAATGCTAATTGGACCCAAGGGCAGCAGAATTCCTGAAAAAGTCAGAGATAAGAATGGTAGAAGAAAAGTTAGGAAAAGAAATGAGAGTGATAAATAAATTATAAAAAGAGAACGGAAAGTTTTGTAAAAGAAGCACAAAAATATACTGAAGATAACAACTTTAAAAAACAGAACTGGCCTAATGGAAAAGGTTTGAGCACCACATTGCAATGATTTTATCTAAAGGACACTAAGAAATCATAAGGGACTTAATATGTTTAAATGATTTAAATGCCGGTGTGGAAAGATGATACTTACAACTGCTAAGAACTTTATCATTATTAGAACAGTTAGGAATCTATGTAGAGAGAGGGCATGGGTGCGAGTCAATTATATTGGGACTATCACTCCCCACCAAAAAAAAAAATAGTGAGAGAGAGGTATGCACTGGGAGAAGGAAGAAGTAGAATAGGTAAATTTTTCTTACATAAAAGGGACACACAAGGAAGAGCTTTTACAGTGGAGGGGAAATTGAGGGCTGGTGATGGGCAATGCTTGAACTTTACTTATCACTGGAATTGGTTCAAAGAGGAAAGAATACACACACGCACTCACTAACTCAGGTACAGAAATCTCACAGACTCCATAGGGAAACAGGTGGGAATGGGGATAATAGAATGGGAGGGATGATAAAGACAGACTAAAGGAGGCAGTGGTAACAGGCAAAACATTTTTGAGGAGGGACAAAACAGAGAAGAAACAGAAGAACATAGGCTGGAAGGAAATACACAGCAATCATAACTGTGAATGTGAACGGGAGGAGTATACCCATAGAATGGAAGCAGACAGCAGAACGGATTAGAAACCAGAATCCAACACTATGCAGTTTACAAGAGACACACTTGAAACAAAGACACACAGAAAGTTAAAACAAAGGGCTAGAGCAGAATCGAATATGCTTCATCAGAACTTTTAAAGGAAGGACTTTTAAAGTTATGATCTCAGACAAAGCAAAAGCAAAATGGATCTAATTAAAAGGGATAATCAGGAAAACTAAATTGTGCTAAGACATACCATAAACAACAAATATCAAATAATTTTACAGCAAGTGTCTCCGATAAAGGCCTCTTTTCTCAAGTATCTAAGGAACTGAGTCAAATTTGTAAAAATAAATATGAAATATAAAAATAAAATAAAGCCACTCTCTGTATGCCAAACAGACCATTAAAAAGGGGGGGCACACCCCCAACATGTAGAAAAATATTTATAGCAGCTCTTTTTGTGGTGGCAAAGAATTGGAAACTGAGGCGATGCCCATCAATTGGAAAATGGCTGAACAAGTTGTGGTATATGAATGTATTGGAATATTATTGTTCTATAAGAAAAGATGAGCAGGCAGATCTCAGAAAAATGAACTGATGCGGAGTGAAATGAGCTGAACCAAGAAAACACTGTACACAGTAACACTGTGCAACGATCAATGATGTTTGACTTGGCTCGTCTCAGCAATATGATGATCCAAAACAATTCCAAGATTCATGATGGGAAATGCTATCCACATCCAGTGAAAGAAAGAACCAATGGAGTCTGAATGCAGATCAAAGCACATTATTTTTCCTTTTTTCATTTTTATCATGTTTCTTTTTTGACAAAATGATTAACGTGGAAATGTTTTACTTTACTGCACATAAATATCCTTTATCAGATTGCTTGTTGTCTTGGGAAAGGGGGAGGGAGAAAAATTTGCAACTCAAAAATCTTTCAAAAACTGAATGTTGAAAATTGTCTTTACATGTAATTGGGAAAACTATCAAATAAAAACAAAAAAAAATTAAAAATAAAAGCCATTCCCCAATCAGTAAATGGTCAATTAATATGGAGAGGCAGCTTTCAAAAGAAAAAAAAATCAGTTATTTATAGTCATATAAAAAAGTGTTTCTAATCAAAAGATATGAAGTTTTCAGATGAAGTAATGGAAGGTATCTATAAGTATATGAAAAAAGGCTCTAATTCACTAGTGATTGAGGAAATGAAAATTAAAACAACTCTGAGGTACTACCTCATACCTATTAGATTGGCTAATAGGACAGAAAAAGAAAATGATGCATGATGGAAGGGATGTGGGAAAATGAGACATTAGTGCGCTGTTGGTAGAGTTGTGAACCGGATTCAAGCATTATGTAGAGCAATTTGGAACTATGCCCAAAGGGCTAAAAACCATGCATATTCTTCCACCTAGCAATGCCACTAATAGGTCTGTATCCCAAAAGAGATAAAGAAAAAAAACAAAACAAAAACAAAAATACCACAAAGGAAAAGGACCTACATGTACAAAAATATTTATAGCAGTTCTTTTCTGGTGGAAAAGAATTGTGCCCATCTATTGGAGAATGGCTGAACAAGTTGTGGTATGTGATTATGATAGAATACTATTGGGCAGGATACTATAATAGAATATTATAAGCACAATGTTCTCAGAAAAACCTGGAAAGACTTGCATGGGCTGATGCAAAGTGAAATGTACTGTGTACAAAGTAACAGCAATATTGTAATATGATCAGCTGTGAGTGACTTAGCTATTCTCAGCAATACAGTGATCCAAGACAACTCTGAAGGCCTTATGATGAAAAATACTATCCATCCCCAGAGAAAGAACTGATGATATCTGAATACAGATCGAAGCACACTTTTTTACATCTGTTTTCTTTAACAACATGACTAATATGGAAATGTTTTCCATGATTACCTATGCATAACCTATACAGAATTGCTTGCCTTAATGAGGAAGGAACAGAATTTGAACTCTGAAGTTTTAAAAACGAATGTTAAAAATTGTTTTTTTACATGTAACTGGGCAAAAATCAAATAGAAAATTAAAAAAGAAAAGAGAAAGTGTTATAAACCATTAATGATTAGAGCAATGTAAATTAAAACAACTCTAGGCTACCACCTCACAATGTCAGAAATGATGTAAATGCTGGAGGGATTAATTGAAAATAATACACTAATATACTATTGGTGGAGTTATGAATTACTCCAATCATTCTGGAAAACAACTGTGAACTATTCTAAAAGGGCTATAAAACTGTGCATACCCTTTGATCTAGCAATACCACTACTAGGTCTATACTACAAAGAGATTAAAGGAAAAGAACCTATATGTGCAAAAATATTTATAGCAGCTATTTTTTATGGTGACAAAGGGTTGGAAATTGAAGGGATGCTCATCAATTGGGGAATGGCTGAACAAGTTGTGGTATATGATCGCAACAGACTACTCTGTGCTGTAAGAACTGATGAAAGGGAGATTTCTGAAAAATCTGGGAAGACTTGCACGAACTGATAAAGGAACATGAGCAACAATAAAAACAGTAACAAAATGCTGTAAAAACAAACAACTTTGAAAGACATAACAACTCTGACTGAGCAATGATCAACCACCACGCCAGAAGACTCATGATAAACATGCTACTCACCTCTTGACTACAGATAAGACAATAGACCCAGAATGCAAATTGAAATACTTATTTTTTTGGTTTGGCCATGTGGGAATTTGTATTGTAACAAGGGCTTTGTTTTTCTTTCTATTTCAACTAGGGGTGGGAGGGAGAAAGGGCAGATTTTTGTTTAATGAAAAAAGTAAAATTTAATCCCTTCTGCCAAAAAAAGTGGAACTCTGCTAGATCAGTGTCTGAAATCTCCTTCGGACCTCAAGACTATAAGTAGAACCAGAAAGAGATGTTAATTAAAAACAATCACTTAGCACTCACATAAGAAAGCACAGCATACTGGAAAGGGTAATTGACTTGGAAATCTCGGGAGTTTTTGGGAAGCCTGGATTTGAGTCCTGGTTCCTCTATTTGTGAACTCTATGACTATGGCCCAGTTATGCTAAGTTTTTAGTACCTCAGTTTTCTTTAGACTAGCTGATTTTTAAGGCCTCCTATCACCTGGAAATCTGCAACGTCTGTGTATGTACAGAACATGTGGAAGGTCAAATAAGCAAATACTACCATCTTGCTCATGACCTTGAATGAGGATCTGGGGCCCTCTAGTGGCAGAAGGCTACACAAAAAATTCACAAGTTCTGCCATTGCAGAAATCCAAACAGGTCTTGTTTATTCTTTGAGGAATAGTGCCCTTAGAAGTCCAAGGAAACTTCAAAATGAATATTCACGAAGCAGATTTCCAGTTTTTATTTTTAAAACTGTTAAGAGATAGTTTTTTTGTTTTGTATATGTGTGAGTGTGTGTGTGCGCGTGCGCACACACGCGTGCGTTTATGAATTAGTGGGCAAGGTTTAGCAGAGAATGAAATCCTACTTCTAACACTTGATAGCTATGTGAACCTGGGCAAGTCACTGAAATCTTCTGTGCCTCGGGCACTTATCTAATAATAATTCAAAGTCTGGGTGTGAATCTGCATTAGCGAAGGGAATTCCCAATATTATCCAGATCCTGAGTATTCTGCATAAAAAAGTCCCCTACAGTAAGAGTTCTGGGCTCAAAACCTAAAGGGTTCTTTGTATGATTAGACTAATATGAAACAAATCATTTTTCAAGGAAATATACAATCATCGAGAGAGAGAAATAAATGCCAGCGAATGACACAAGGATTCTATGTGGAAGTTAAAGTGTTTATTGATGTGTTTAAACTTTGTACATTCCCCACAGACCACACTAAGCAGTTTGCAGGTCAAGTTTAATCTGTGCATAGTGGGAGAGACATGGAGGGGAAAGGGGAAAGGGGGGAAAACCCAAAGTCACAGGAAAATAGAAAAAATACACCACAGGTTACCAGAACCTCCAAATTTAAAAAAAGCTGTGAGCATCAACATCAACTATACAAGCATTACAAAGACATGATGGGGAATGCAACAAAAAATTGTCACTGCTCTCCATGGTGTCTATAGATCCAGTTTTCTATAAAAGTGGCAGTATCCTTTTTCGAAATGAAAGCCAACATTCCAGTTTTTTGCCCCCTCCGATGACAGGGGGTTGGTTCTGGGGAGAGTGTTTTAAGCAGCCCAACCCCCTCCCCCATGACTATAAATATTCTTCAGGTGGACATCAAATAAGCTGATGACAAGGGTAAGGGAGAGGTAGTGAGATGAAAACATGTTCAAAAGGACAAATGCCAATGAAGGCAAAAATTCAAAGCTTTGTTCAAGGAAGGAGAAAAGTCAAATGAACTTGATTTGTTTGGGGGGAAGGGAAAGAAGGTTACAAATTAGAGCAGGGAGGGATGGCAGAGCATTGAGCACAACTGCACAGACTTAAAGGAAAACAGACTTAAGAAGAAAAGTGGTTACGGTTACCACCCTATCTGTGTACATCATGCTGGCGAAACACCTCCAAACAACCCAACCGTAGGTTCTTCAAATGCCTTGGTGCATGAAACACCAAGCAACCCAGCAGTGGAAGCACCAGATCTAAGAAACTAATTCTTTAAAAAGTAATGTGTGAGAGATGCCACACAATGTGCTGTAGTGGTCCAGCACCTCATCTCTACCTTTCATTTGATCAGTTTCCAACTTTCCACAAGTTCATTTAGAGGAATACTGCTTTTATATATAAAAGCCAGAATGGTAAATGAGCTACAAGTTCATTTATACAATGCAGTTGGTACAAACGACCTTCATATACAGTCTATCAGAAATAAAAATCAACATCTTCCGTTTATATAGAGAGCTCGTGTGAGACAATACAATAGAATTGAATTTTCAGATTAATTTAAAAAAAGAAAAAACTACAGTCATATATCTGCAATAGATCAATTTTCATTTCATTTAAGAAGATTTATATATCATATAGTTATATTATCATTTTTCACCCATTTAAAAGAATGGAAATTGCAACTCTACAGTAGTACTTATAATCTTAATGATCCAGGAGTTCTGAATGTAAGATGAAATCCTCTTGAAGCAACAGTTGGTCAGTAGCTGATCCAAAACACTGGACCCCTTTTGGCCCGCCTTTTGCCACCTCCTTTCCCACCAGGAGTGCTGCTGCATGTTCATGTCATTTAAATCTGCATCTGCTCCAGGTATTTGTAAGTTGGGTTCTCATAGCCATGGTTCTGCATCTTGTTCAGGTGGCGCTCCTCGGGAGTGAGCATTGGGTCAACCTGGAAAAATGTTGCACAAAAATGTTGGGTCAAGGCTATATAGTGCAAAATAACTGGATCTTCAAGGGCCTACCAGGGACACCCATCAGACAGGGGTGAGTCTGAATTTCCATTGCTCAAGGAGAAGTGTTTCAAACAATTGATTTCAAGATTCCAATCTGAGTCAAACAATCAATTGTAGTTATCACTTCATAATTCCTCATTGTCCCACTAATCCTCAGTGAAAAATAGTAACTTAGTGTTTTAGTCTATGGTACTGCCAATCTTCAAGGCCAATTTTATAATCTATTCCGCTCAAACTGCTTCCCCACTCCTCAAAATATATATTATATATACATATATATATATGTTGCCTAACCTTAGAAAAGAAAACTAATCTCTTAGCCAAATAAATACCTTTTACCCTGATGGAATTAATTTCTTGTTACTATTCCAACAGGCAAAATCATAGTCTCAATTAATATTAGAAGTCCTGATCCTTGTGAGATAGTTCAGCATTTCAAGCAATGCATACAGAGTAGGAGCTCGTCTGCAGAGTGGAAGACTTGCATTAGATGCTGGGGGGGGAACAAAAATGAGATGGTATGGGTCCCTGTCCTTATGGAACCTAGAGTTTAAAATAAATGCATCAGAGGCACACAGAGGAGGGAAAAGACTTCTCAGAAGAGCTAGAATTCCACCTTGGATTTAAGGATGAGAAGGAAATCCCTTATAACTAAGGGGAGAATATTCTAAAAGCATAGAGAGCAACATGAGATGGGATCAAGATCTTAGAAAGTATAATGAAGAGGGCACTGGACATGTAGTCTGGAATACCTGGGATCAAATCCTGACTCAGAATAATAGTTTAAAAGGTCACACTCACTAGCTGAGCAACCCTGGGGGCAACTCACAACCTCTCTGGACTTATTTCCCCATCTATAAAACTAGCAAGTCACCACTATGGTGCCTTCTAGCTCCACATGTGGGTTAATCTTGCTTGGCTACCCATGGACCATAAAGAAGAAACAAAAAAGGTAAGGCTGGAGAAGTGAAACTGCACCCTATCACAGGGAGCTTGAATTTCAACTAGTAGATTTTGAGAATGGGGCATGATTAGAGATATTCAAAAAAAGATAATCTGAGTATTAGAGTCATGCAGGAGGAAGAGCAGGTTCTTGGGGAAAATAAATAAATTTGTATTGAACATTTAATAACTCATCTGTGGGAACGTTTTACATGAGACCTAGTAATTTAATGAGTAATCCAATTGAAAACTAAATGTGTCCAATACCCGAGACAGTAAGATGATAAATTTCCAGGAAATACCTGTTATAAGGGTCTGGAAGCCTAAATTCAAACCTAAGTAACAGAAAGTGTGGCAGCAAGGTGGCACCGTGGATACAGCACCGGCTCTGGAATCAGGAGGACCTGTGTTCAAATGTGGCCTCAGACACTTGATCACTTGATACTTACTAGCTGTGTGACTCTGGGCAAGTCACTTAACCCCAACTGCCTTGCAAAAAAATTAAATTAAATTAAAAAAAAAAAGTGTGGCTCCTTACCTCCACAATCCCATGGCTAATGGTGCCATACTGCCTTTTCCTCAGCATCACCAGGCTAATGACGATGACAGTAGCAATGGCTACTGCAATGACCAGCAGGCCAATGAGAGCACTGCTGCTTAGGCTGAAGTCATCTCGTAGTGATCCTTCAGAGTTCTGAAATTACAACCCGCCAAGTAGGGAAAAAACCAGCAAGAATCTTCAGGTTACCTTCTAAACACAATGAAAACTTCCCTAGGAGCTGCTGCCTCACTGAGGGCACTCAAGTAATGTTTGCCCATAACAAACTATTACATCTATCCTTCAAATACAATGCAACACCAACACACACACTCACATACGTCATGACCTTCCATCAAATGAACATATTTAGACACTCTGGTACAAAACTCCAAATATGTGCCCAAGTACAGAGGTTTTAAACTTATCTCCCAAAGGTCTGAAAAATTAAGATCTAACAAAGTGCTGAAGGTATGTTAAAAGTAGGTTCAATGTAAGTCTCTTTTCCAGCTCAAATGAAGGAAGGAGGAATAGAGAAGCCTCAGAAAGAAATGGCACTATGCCCTGGGACTACATACATACCGGCTCTTCCACAAGTCCTCCAACTCTCTCAGCATTGAAAATCATTTCTTTAACATCCAGGGTTTCGTCAATGACCTAAAACAGTCATGAAGGGATCAGTGACTGTGCAGAAGGGGAGATTTAGAACGGAACACTTGGGAGATGTTAATATAGTCTCTGTGACAACAGGAATGTGGCAGAGGAAGTCAAATACATCCCTCTGGACACCAGCCACTTGCATGGCCCATGTTCCATCCCCCAAATTAAGGGACAAGTACGTAGGCAAGACTATGCTGCAGCTGTCCAAGTGGTTTTGGAGTGTTGTAGTGTTGGCTCGTCAGCCCGTCATGAATTTTTTCCTTTATCATGACACTGCATTAAGGTTACTTAAAAAACTAACCACACATTGGTGTAGTACAATTACTTTGGGGTCCACACATGCCAGGAGATTTGGCTTAAGTATCAAACTTAAACAAACATAACCCAGAAAGTAAAGCTTTAGGGAATAGGGCCATGAAAACAAGACAAATCTCCAGGCAATCTGAGAGCCAAACCTAACTTTTGCCCCTCAGTCAAGTTACCAACCCTCCATCCATTTGAACGTGGCCTCTGTCTAGCATCTCTTTAGTTTTCCAGCTATGAAATCATTTCCCTCCCCATAGCTTAACAAGTAATAGCCAATGGCAAGTTCTGCTATTGATGTAAAAGAGGTTCTCTACTCCCTCTTCAAACCCAGATGTGAATCAGCATAGTAAGTCTGTAAGTAGCTTCAGCCCAGACCTACTAAATCTTCTGGCACCATAAGGATAATGCACACATGATTATTCATCTGTAAAGCATCTAAAACAATGCTACTCACTTTAATTATACTCTCAAAATGAAAATGAGAGGGGAGGAAAGGGAGCTCACCACATTCTCATCCACTTTATTCTTGCTGTTAATCACTTTCTCTTCAGCGCCAATCAGTCCATCTAGCTCTGCCACACCAGACCCTATGCACAAAAAAGATTGCTAATGAGGCTCCAAGAATTTGCTGGCCTTATATAAACCTTTTAGTGTCAAAAACCACTGAAGAAATAGGTGAGCCTAGCACACACAATTGCTAAGACATTGCTTTTTTCCCTGACATTTTAGGAGATGCACTATGAACTATAATGAGGAGTGACACTGGTGTTTTTTGGAAGACTGATATGGTTATGATGAAAGGGAAGACAGCACTGACCTAGAAAAATGGAAGCTGAAATCCTAAGAGATTCCCAGGGCATAATGAATAACCTACACAACACAATCTTCCATAATGCAGGTCACCTATCACCCCCTACCTGCTCCTGCAGTGGCATGCTGGTGCCCTTTAGAATGACCAGTAATGCCATTCCATCAGTGATGAATCAGGGCATTGACCCAGAGATGGGAATATTCTTAACATAAAGGTGATGGGGAGAATATGATTTCACGCATAGAATATCATGATCCAACATCACACATTTATGGTGATATGACACACTAAGTATCATAGTGTGAACAAACTCAGAAACAAAACCCAGAAAAAGAGCAAATTCTCTATTATTTTTAGATTTAAAGTACAGAGACAGAGGGAAGGAAAAGGAGGAGAAAAGAAAGGGAAAGAGAGAAGATGATGGGAGGGAGAATGGAAACGGAGAAGGGTGAAGAAAAGGAGATGAAGGTACAAAGGGAGTGGGGGAAAATAAGAGTTCTAAACCAATGGGCCTGCCAGTATATTGTATATACTAAGTAATTCAAACCAAAATATTGGCTCGTGTAAACGTACTGTCCTTCCTAAGAGAAAAAGACAACAAAGCTTAAAGTCAGGGAAGCAAAGCTTTTCAATTCACAAACTAAAACAGTACTTTACATTCAGCGATTAATAACAGAGCTACCAGGGTTGCTGAGTTTGCAGCTTTGCTAATGCATGACACATTAACTCATTATTCTGAAGCCAAAAGCAGGCACAATTTTTCTCAAGTCTCCCTTTTATGGAAGAACTTAAAACTTTGCTGTTGGTTAAGTTAAATAAGGAGAGGTTTTATTGTTTCAAAAATACCAAGGAGACAGCAATGCTATGCTCCAACAATTTAAGAAAGAAGAACCTGGAAATTTATTGCCTCCCTCAGGATGCTCACTCTTAGTGAATTCTAATTTTAAAAGCTCACATTTTATGAAGCTAGAGCCTTAAAAGAATTAATGGCAGCATTAAATTAAATGAGATAAAAAAATTCCAACCAGCAATTGAGACTGGCTTAATTCTTTTCATGCTGCAACTTAAGTGTTTCTTTAAATTGGCAACAATTCATTTTGATTTTATGGTCTCGAGTCAAAACAAGTAATTTCTAAGGAGCAAGAGGTAGATTATACCTTGGAAGAAGGGAAATTTACCTAAACAGATAATTCAGGAAATGGCAAATTAATTTTTTAGTACTAAGAAGTACAAACTATAGGGTCATATTCATTAGAACGTCTCAAAAAATTCTGGAGACAACTCAACTTCACTAACAAAATGTCACATAGATGCAGACAAATTCCCAAGAAAACAGACACTAAAAATCTTAGTGTGCTACTGAGACCACTTAATTAAATTAGGACATTGATCTCTAATAGCAAATTCACATTAGGAAGATGAGGATGCACTCAAATGAATGTACTATTCAGACACACCTAGATGTGTTCTACCATAGATCACTTTAACTGTCCTCTAATCACCACAGAATGCTTATGTGGTGCTCTCGGCCATAATCTGTTTACATAAGGATGTCAATCAAAAAAACATCAGTGAACTCTCCGGAGACATCTGATGCCACCAAAGGAGCATCCACAGAAGGAACATTGTGCTACCAACGGCTGTTAAGAGAAACACCAACTTTAAAACACGGTACTGTTGTAAGCATTGACAAGGAGCATAGCACAGTGGAAACAGCCCCTGATATGAGTCTAGAGAACTGAAGTTCTGAGTACCAGCTCTGTCACTTAATAGCTACATGACTGAACAAGCCCTCATTTCTCATTCTTAGCTCCTTCAACAATAAAATAGGTATCAAACTTGTACTACCTAAAAGTACTCTGTAAACAGAAACTGACACACAAACATGGAATGTTTTCAGAGGGACGATGGCACATGACTACCCTGGTGTGGGCAAATCTTGCTATGCAAACTCTTTCTCACAGGTGCAAATTAGTAACCAACCCATAATTTATAATCTTCGAGTTACCTGTGACAAAGTTTAAGAAATTTGCTCCTATGGTCACACAGATATTATTTGCTAGAGGCAGGACTTGGACCCAAGTCTTCCTGACTCAAAGGCAAGTCACAAGACAGCCTCTACCTACCCATTACACCGCGATGCCTCTCAAAGGTGGTAACTCTAGAAGTTATTAAATTTCAGTTTATTTCCCAAATAAGCCATTTTCCACCACAATTTCTAACAAGTCAAAAAGAAAAGCCTTGTGAAGATGAAGGACTTCTTAAAAGGAGGATAAAAGGTGAAGAAGAAATGCTGAACAAGAGATCAATGGCTAAGACTAACATTGTTTGCTGACAAAAACATCCCTCAGTAATTCAACGTTAAGTCCAAAGACACATGTATGTCTATCAGCTACTGTATCAAATATGCTGTAAGAAGGCTAGACTGATTCCTGAGCACTATGAGGTGGGCCCCTCTTTGGATGCCCTCAGTGCTACAATCGAAAAATGAGGTGAGGAAGAAAAAAAAAATCAGGTGATGGCATGAAACATAAAATGAAACTACCAACACACTGAGGAAGTGAAAAGTGATGGAAGGCTTATAGGGAGCAGCTTTTACAAACCAACCTTTTTTCATTGGGTGGTACAAATCCGGCTGGGTCTCTAGCAGAAGGGAAAACAACACAAAATAGCAAAAAAGAGGAGATTAAGAAAAAGAAAATTGCTCTCTTCAAAATTTCTTGTTTTTAGCTTTTGCTACTTGTCTTAAGAACAAGGGGCTCTGTCTTTAAAATACAAGACAAAAACTCCATTCTTCCCTAAAATAATTCCCAAAACTTCCTAATATTAAGGCCTAAAGATTTATTAGAGAATATTCTAGTGAAAAAGAAGGGAGAGTTTGGTATTTCTTGGGCCCTGGACAGTAACTGCAGGATAACATGCCCCTAAAAGATGAAGCTCAGTCTGCAGGGTACAGTTCCTTGAGGGAAAAAAAGGACAAGTCTAAATTAGAATTATCTGTGACATATTGACAAAGTAATGTTGTCACTTCTAGGTACCCAATTTGATGTACAACCAAAATGATGTGCCCTTAGAATATGAAAGAACTAGGGCCAACTAGAACGGCTTACATTTCTGATGGGTTGTGGGGGTATTTGTAGGGGAGACAGCTTTAGGAATAAGGCAATGAAACAAAGCACCCTTAAATGTTGCTTAGTCAAATCTTTGTCCCCCAGGAAAATCAGGACAATGGGAATTCCTACCGCTCTTCTGACCTGGAGGCAAAGCCCAATTCTACCAGCTCTTCTATATAAATGCCACCATCTCCCTTCTGCTAATAGAACTAAGAATTTAATACAATAACTATAGCACATGACCATATGCCCATAAGCAGCCTATCAAACAATACTTCTCGGTAGGCACTGGGCCCAGAAGCTTGTTTACTTTCACTGTACAATCAAAGCATCTCAAGTCCTTTATGAAGAGACACAGCTCTCTCTGTTTCCCATTAAACCTATTCCACTGTTCCAAATAAGTGAGCTCAGTGTCCTGGCTCCCCAAGAGAGGTCACATGTTCAGCCATACACACCTTCATTCTCAGATAAGGATGGGAAAGGATGGAAGGAGTGGAAAGGTGGAACCTCATCACTTTCTTCAGAGCTAACTCGGACATCTACTGGAGACTCTGAGATGGATGAGGTGAACTGATCCATATCAGCACGCTGTTCCTGAAGTAGTTCATCTAAAAATAGGCAAAGAGCAAAATAAAATAAAAAACTTTTCATAAGCATCTAGTTTTCAAGTCTTCAAGAAGGCAACTGTTTGCAAGGTACAAATGACTATGATTTTAGAAGGACAGATGTTCTTAGCTTGGTTGAATGGAAAGGAATGGGAAAAAATAGGGACTAAGAAATAGTTGTGAAGAAGAAGAAAAAAAAAAACCATTAACAGGCTACTTCCTTCTCCCTTGCTATTTCACACCCTAGATTTTCTTCCTGTATTTAAATTATTACAAGGTCAGTGAAACAGAAGGCATTACTGGATCAGTCATCACAGCAACTCCTATGCCATTTTTCTGAAGTTGGGAATGTAGATCCTACAAAGAAAACATTTTCAATCTTCAAACAAATAAAGTATTGGTATAATAATTCTCAGTTTCATTGACCTCAATTGCTCCCATCCTCTCTAGCGTCTTCCCACCACAATTAGTAACAACTAATTCCGAACAGAAAAAAAACCATTAGTTGATACCTACCAATTTCTTCCTGGATTTCCTGGGCAACGTAAGGTACTTTGTATAATAGGGACAGGCTCTGATTTCTTCTCTCTTCAATCACATGGAGATGGGTCATTACCTAACCGGGCACAAACATCGTTAAGCAAGTAGCTTTCATTTTTCAGTAACAACCCCAAAAGTCTATCTCCCTGGAAAACCATTTCCAGACCACTCAAAGTCTCAAGCTGAATCTCAGGACTTACAAAATAAGAATCCCCTCACCACTAATGACTAAACTAACACTTCAATAATAAAATATAAAATCTATGCCCAGAAGATATTAGGAACTTTACCAAAATATAAGTAGGTATAAACTTCATTCATAATTCTGCTTATTGCTTAATTTTAAACCTAACATATGTACTAATTGGCATGGTTGGGCAAAAGAGGTTAGTCTAGCCAATTCTTCACCTAAAATACAGTGAACCCTACCTATACTGAATTGCAATTTTAATTACATGGGGCCAAAATATCCAAATCATAGATGACCCCAACTCTTTTATTCCCTTACTTCTCTCTTCCTACAACTGCATGTTAATGTTTATTATCTCCAGAGTCTAACAGAAGAGAGAAAGGTAAACTCAAAACAATTTTAATATGATACAAAATACTAGATCTGACAAAAAGTCACAAGGGAGAAGGATGAAACTATTGATAAAAGTAGATTTTCTGATTATATCACCCTAAAGCACAACTCTTTCTTTTCTAGATAAAAACACAACAATATTTAAGTATTCAAATCTATAATAAGGCCACATATTACAAAACCATTGACAACTAGTTACTTACACTAATAGGGTAATAATACATCCACCTTAATAATGTGAGAGAACTGTGGCATTTAGCAGTCAGCAAGGAAAATTATGATCCACTTTCCTAAAACACCCAAGTACCACTGTTCAGAAGCCACAACACCTACCTTGTCCATGAGATGACTGAACATGTATTAACAAATTTTTCCCTACAGAGGGTGCTCCAAGTCAAGAATCCCAAATGTCTGAACTAGAAAATTAAGTTAAATGGAACTGTTTTTATTATAGATCAAAGCCTTTCTGACCTTTAAAAGGAAGGATGAAAGCAATTTAATTTTATTTTTGCAAGTCTGTCAATCAAATAAACTGATGGAAAAGCAGAGTGCCTAGGAGAAATAATGCAAACTGAAACGGAATTTAAATACTCCATCTTGCCAGAAGTGTGTTGATGCTGTAACTTTTCCAAATGAATTAAAGGACTATAGAGAACACATCAACAAGAACACACAGCAAGAGACAAAAGTTAACAAATGTGTTTCTTTTGCATATAAACCTGCGGGTAGGTTACAAGGGTGTGAAACCTAAGTCTATCACTTCCAGAATCCTATGGAGATCAAACTAAATGACCACTGAATGACAAAACAGAGGTTAATGCAGGAATAACAGAATGTTTTATGTACTTAGTGGGGCCATGAGAAATAAAAGGCTAGCTGAGCACATGACTGCTGCTCTGACAAGATTTTCACACACTAGGGGAAAGACTCCCTCCTCCCCTCCTGTGCTTGGCGATGATTCTATACTACAGCAGCCTGGTGACTCATATTAGAAAAATTAATTTAAATTTAACACAAAGGGAGGGAGCATGGCATCGCTGACAGAAAGTAGGACTCAAGAGTACAGAGGACCCGCAAGTCCTGCTGTGACCTTGGGCAGGACACTAAAATTCCCAGTAGCTCTAGGCAATTCAGCTGTACTGGGAGACCACAGTCCTCACTGGGAACTTAATCTAGTAATAGAAACTCGGGTCCAGCAAATAAAAATAAAAATAAATTAATTAATTAATTAATTAAATTAATGGGAAACAATAACACCCAACAAACAACCTAGCCCTACCAAAGATGGGCAAGAATCCAGTACAATTCTCCTCGCTTATTTATCTCAGCCTGTAATGCCACAATTCTAATTAGCAGCATAGTCAGAGTCAGTTTTGAAAGAAAAATGTTGTTTTGTTCATTTGAAATCTTTGTAGTATCAAAAGATCTACAAAAAAGACGTCTGTCCATTTACTATGCTTGCCAGTACCTCCAAAATGCTAAGAGTAAAGAAAGGCGGAGTTCTGCCCATGTTGCACGGACCTTCTATGAAAGAAAACTATGAACAAGAAGGGCAGACACAGAACAAGTTGGGGAAATTGTGATCTATGCTAACTAGTGAAAATAGCCCCTGGGAGATCACAGATCATCTAAATATTTAAATAATATTCCCTTTGAATAGTAAATTCAAGAAAATGGACATACAGGTCTGACAAAATTAGAGTTGGCCTATGAAATGTATGTATTTCTTGCATAGTCCGGCAGGACCCCTCTTCTCCAGGAACCTGGTATTATTCAATCACTGACTGAACAGCTTTTAAAATAGTCAATGTCAGCTAAAGAATAATAATTTCAGAGTCTTATACTCCATAAAATTAATTCCAGCTTGTCCTGAGTTGAGTTTAGTCTGTGGACTGACCACCTGCTCTCCTTTTTAAAGAAGGCATGAGGTTCTTAAAAATGGAAAAGTATTCATTTTCATAAAATTTTATGTATAGAAGTATTGAGTATCCACTATCTCAAAGACAAGTATATTACTAGCTACACAAAAAATTAACCAAGGAAAAGTGATCAGCTGCAAGGCCTGTCCTCCATTTAAAAAACTTCAGTGAACACTGACTAGGATGGATTACTAAACTGTACAGATGTCACTGAATTTCCAAGTTTAGAAGTTTACTGAGGTTGTAGTTTATATCACAAGATGTAAGTGAACTATAAGTCAATGCACTAAATTACACTGCCATTACAGTATTCCAGGCAATATCCAAAATCAGCAGAAGCTAACCATGCTGAAAAACTGTTGAGTCCATTTGGAAATTGTTTCTTTCAGATATAATCACACATATCTAAACTTTTGATTATCATGAGTGTTTCGTACGCAAAAACTAAAAACAGTTCTTTCACAACAAGTAACACATATCAAATTTCATTATTCATGGATTAATGTGTCAAATTATTGTGAATATTCAGCCAATTAACCAAAGTATAAACAAGGATTCTCAAATGACTCACCAAGAATCACTCTCAGTTCAATAATTTTCTTAGTATTTCTCTTTTATCTTTTATTTTGTATTTATGGAATTAAGCATTTCTATAACACAGTATAATAAAAAATATGATTGCATATGAAACTGCAAATCAATATATAAAGTTATCATGCAATATTATTTCTATTATACCTGGGATTTCATCTGGGCAGCCTTTTCTGGGTCAACTGCCAATACATGCTGGTAATGGCGGATGGTATGTAGGCGATCCTTGTTCTCAGCACGAACATAACGCCTCAAGGCCTGGAGGATTCGGTGAGGCTGGAAGGGGGAAGAATGCAAAAATATAGTCACTAAAGAACTAGAAACATACAGAAAACAATAACTAATCCAGCTTTTTATTGGGCCTTTAACCAATTCTTCTCCATTATTAGCCCAATTTTAGCTCTCAATGTATCACTTGTAGTTTATTTTTCTTGAGCTTTCTCTATTACCCCCACTCATAGCAATCAGTTCTTTAATCAACTCTTGATCTATTAATTCAAAAGAATAAACATTAAGAAATGAGAGCACAATTTTCATGCTTTAAGAGTACGAACATGTCCAGAAGGTAATGAGGGTGGAATAATGGAACGGAAGAAATTGAGACCATAGAAACAAATAAAAAATAAAATAAAACAATTAAAAATAAAAATAAATAAAAGATTAAAAAAGAAGAAGAAACAAATCCCTCTCACTTCAGGACACTAGCCTTTCACAGTTAGCTTGAAGACCAAGTACTTAATATTTTATGCCCTATTTATTAAAGTCTGTGAAACAGTAGAGGAAGATGCTGGGCCATCAAATGTTTGATTAAATTTAGAAGGGCTGTTTTATCATTCTTCCCTTTATACCTCAATCTGAGCAAAACCATCCATGGGGATACTTTTAATGATGCACTGTATCACAACTTAGTTTGACCCTGCTTCTCCATAATGACCAAAGTCACAGGCACAAACTGGTTTCCAAAAGAGATAATTTCCTTAACAAAAATGTAGTTCATCAAGAATTAATGCTGAACACAGCTCACCCGTGGTGGGTCAGATTGCAAGGCAGCTAGGTAATTCTCTAGAGCCATGCGACGACGATCATTCAGCATAGCTTCCACTCGAGCCAGGTGAGTCTCCACCAGCTGCTGCTTCTCACTGGCTGCTTCCTTCTCTAGAGATTTCACCATTGCTTGGAAGTGCTGAATCAAAAGAAGTAGGAAAAATTATGTACTTCACCAGAAGCCAAAAGGTTGCATTAAAGTCAGGGGAAGAGATATGCAAGTATACAATATATACTTGAGTTCTCCAACTAAGAAGTATAGGATTCTTCTACTTGAGCGCCTATTTGTGAAGGCTGATGTTAATCCTAGAACGTTTAGAGAAAGGAAAACACTTAATTTCTTCATAGTTTGCTCTCTTAAGACAAACACTATGAATCATCTACCAATAGGGGTAATATGTTATGTTGAATCATCCCTATTCACTTGTAGGATTGCTGGCAAGAATCTATAGCTGGCCAGATTTGGTAGGAGATACTGAATAGTATCTCCACGAAAAAACACATTGGTGCACACAGGAATTTTAATTTTAATTTTTGACCTTGCAATCATGAGTGTCATGGACTAAATCACTGACCCAGATACAAACACTAGAAGTAAAGACATAGCTCAACTGCTAAACGTCTAAAGAAAAGGCCTTAAAGTAATAAAATCATTCTGCTTTTAAGATGACAGTAAATTCAATCAACCCCTATGAAATCCTAAATAAATGATGTAGAATAATAACTTCTCCTTTAGTCTAGATATTATTTTGGTCTCAAAGACTGGGTGCATTTTGCTACTGGCACTTTAAGGCTACACTCTTAGAAAGCTGGAAATCAAGTTTATCAGAAATAGTTATTTTCTGTCTTTTCAACAGATATGCAAAAATTTCAGTTCTGTTAGGAAAAGCTATAATCTAAACCTGGAAGTGTCAAAACACATCTTCCAGAAAAACAAAACAATGAAGAAAGCCCATAGACACATCTTGTTATCAGATAGTCTGATGGAAAGTTTGGCTTCTTCCTACCAGAACTGAGCAGGCCATAGTCACCTTGGAGATGAAGACACACAAACTATGCACACATGTAATTACTTTGTAATATGAGTTCTCCAACTGAGAGGTATCAGAATTCCTCACTTTCCAAGGTTTTGGCTGTGAACATATTCTCAAGCAGAAGAAAATCGAGGTTTTTTTTCGAAGAAAGATGGTGTCTCCTACCTGAATCAGGGTCTGTCTTTCTGCCTTAGGAAGGTTCTTAGCTTGATGCTCTGCTTCTTCCCATTCCTTCTTTACCTAAAAGATACAAAATCAAGGAATATACCTTCTGCCTTCTCTCCCCCTCCTCTAGTGAGTATTTTTTCCCTCAACATATGGAGAACTCCAAGAGGGAATGCCTATGGGCAAAGGTTTCCACCATTATTTTGTATTGGTAATTTTCCAACAGTAAAATGAGACTGTTGGATTAAGGTATCTCTGAAGCTCTTTCCAATGTTATACCATATGGGTATAATTTTGGGAGGACTATTCCAGAAAAGTGTTTATTTTTAGAGTATTTTTGTACATCTACAATCTAAACCCACACTCCTGTTTCCCTCATCCACAAGTGAATCTTAAAAGCTTCGAATGCTTAGTTGACCATTTTAGATTGAGCTACTTGCTTTCTAAATTTGAAAAATGTTGGAGTAAAATGGCTTTATGCTTAACCAAGGAAACAAAAAGGGGTTAACTATAGAAAAGTGTAACCATAGTTGTTTGATTTTTTTTTTTAATGGTCATAAACCAATATATTTGGAATATGAGAAAGATAATGGAAACAAAAAATTCTGTTTATGGTCTGATTCAGTTTCCTCTTTTGAAAAATGCAGGGGGTTGGTTTAAAAGGCTTCTAAAAATAGGGTACCAGGTTTTGGTTTTTATTATAAAAACTCTTATTAGCAGAGTATCAAATTGATGTGATGATAATGTCAGGGCCTATGCTTACTCTATCCATGCGATTGCGATGCCGAATTTCTAGCTGCTCCTTAGCCTTCTGGAATCTAGCATGCTCATTGTCATCTGCGGAGGTCTCAAAATACACATCAACGTCATTGGTTGGCAGAGGAGTTGGAGGAACTGAAACAAAATTAGAAGGAAGGTTCTGGAATCAAGACATATTGTTGAAAATGTCTGCTCCTCTGCTACTGGGAGAAATGGAAGCTTAGGACCTGCAAAATTGACTTAGGTTGTCTTAAGTTATGCTAAGGAGTACAGAGTTTCTGTTGTCTGCCTTTATTATACTGCAACCAGAAATCTTCTACACAGAAATGTTAGTCAACTATGTTAAATCAAGTTAGTACAGAAATTTAGTGGTATGTCAACCATCTAGATTATCTTCGGCAATAGCACGGCTCAAGTTAATGAGTGTGGGAGAAAGGATTTACTCTATTCTTTTTCAGAGTTTCTTATAATCTAAACTATTTAACCACTATTTTAAAATCCTCTCTTCACCACTAGTACAATCTGAACCAAGATGGATGTACAGGGTAAAGTTGTAACCTTATGAAAACCAACTTTGCCAAATATGAACATACATTTGATTTTAAATTAGTCAAGACTGAAAGTTCCGGCTTTATTTTGCTTTCTGTTATCCACCTTCATGTATCATTTTCTCAATTCATTACCTCCTTTATAGGACAGGAAAGGTAAAAAAGAAGAATTAAATGTACAGAGACCAAATTGTGTTTTTGTTTTTCAGGTTCTGTGAGGAGAGAAGCTGAAGCAACTAACTGAAAATTAAGTGTTGTACATTGCTGAGAGGCACTCACTCACATTATACCTAGTACTTACCAGGAGCACGGAAAACTAAGTTGCTATATTGTACAAAGACAGGAAAACGTTGACTTTAAATTACATTTGAACTTATAAACTATTAAATCTAATTAGCACCTACTGGCCATTAAGTAGGAAACAAAATATTATTTTAAAATGAAACATTCTTTATTACATAAACTGTTATCAATCCCAGGAAAGTGGATGTCTTGCACAGCTGATTCTGCCAACATGCTAAGAAAAAGATCAATGAAACAAATTCACTTGTTCAACCTCTCAAGACAGTATTTATGGAAGTTCTTGTCAAATCATTTCCTCAGCGATTTCACAGGTTAGACAGAATAGCTCTTCACTTGCCAGCAGAGTTTAAAAAACTGTGTAATGCATATAAACCTAAACTGAAGACAAATGCCCAAAAACTATATAATGATGTATTCAATAAAATCCCAGCAACTATTTACCTTCCTCAGAAGTTATAGGATGAAAGCAACTGGGTGACAAACACTTATTCCAAACTCACACAAACTTAACAGGCCACTACAAAAGGTTTATGTACCTTGTCAAGCCAAATCTTTTTAAATAATCTTTTTTTTCCCCTTTCACTATAAATCTATGTTGAAGATTATCTGATACAAATGCTAAAAACACTCATCATAAACTTTCAGATGAGAACAAGCAATAATCTGGATCATTATTCTTCTAAAGACAAGTATTATAGAACAGAATATGGCATCACACAATATGTAACAATTTAACTGGATACATGATGTACAAAATGTTTCTATTATTATTATTCAATTCTAAATCAGCAATCTAAGCTTAGGCTGAAAAGTTTATGTATTAATAGGTAAAAGGACTAAAAGACATCTCATAGAAGCATTCCAGTCCAAACCTTCACTTTAGAGATGAGGAAACTGAGGCAACTCAGGGCGTACATGGAACTTCCACGAAGTCCCACTTAAGTGACAGTAATGAAACATGTAAGCTGCTGCTAGCACCAACCATTCCCTAGCTTGGTTCCAATGGCTTGCACAGCTGGTATAAATGGAGAAATGAGACCCAAATTTGATTAATAAATCTGACTTGGATTAGTTATGTGACACTTGCCAAGTAATGTTTTTGACACACATTTTCCTAAGCTGCAAAATGGAAATAACACTAGCACTAAGACTTGTCTCATAAGGTTGTTGGGGAAATAAAAGGGAGGGGGATGTTTTAAAAAGGGGTGGAGGGTGGGGAGAGAGAGAATAGTGACATGATGCTGTTTACAAAGCATTTTCCTCACAATTGTGGAAAGCAGGTTGCACAATCATTATCCCCATGTATGGATAAGGGAAGATTCAAAGGTGACTTGGCCATGTTTACACCAATGGTTAATAGGGTTTAAACCCAGGAGGACTCTTCTCTTGATCCCAAGTACAGTTTTCATCTGCTAGAATGCATCTCCTTCTCTCTATAAAAGCACTGCTAGCTTACAGTTAATTCTATTTCTGTCCCATCCAGAGACGACCTGCTAAAAACACCTCTTTTCCATCTACAAGTAACACACACAGTCACATCCACACAACCACAGATACACAAAATGGGCAGAATTCACCACTACCGAGGACAATAATTTTGTGAACTGAGTAACTGTCCCATAGTCTTGATTAATGAACCCAACTTTATTTTATCACCCCATATGGGTGCCCTAGAATACCGTCATTTCCAGCAAGATATTTAGTAGTTGTTACTATCTACTCCCAGATTCTTTAAATTGCCTGGCAGTCTGAACAGAAACTAAAGACAGGTTTCTAAGAATTTGGGTAATCTTTTTTTTTTTTTTTTTTTTTTTTACAAAATTGCTGATCATTTTTAAAAGAAAAGAGGCATAAGTGATATAAATGGATTGTACTACTTCTCCTACATCTTACATCTCTATATCTGAGACTGAGCCTACTTCTAGACTGCTTTACATACACTTTATTTTACAGTAGAGTCTCAAATTCAAAGCCACGTTCCAGCTAGAAATAACTTCTTACCATCAAATTCCCCAAAGCTACCAGGTCTACTCCATACTTGCCAACTATCAGCCCATTTAAAAAAAAAAAATCACATGTATGAAGCTTGAAGAAAGAAAATCAGTTTAAGCACAAGCTGAAATTCTAAGTCTCCCCAAACACAAAAGGCTTATAAGAGATGCTTAATGACAGTTTAAGTCAAAGTGTTAAATTAAGGAGATTCTTAAAAATTACTGGGGTGAAAGAGAAGAATGTTTCATTTGATTAAAATCTATCAGAAGCTAGAATTAAACTCTTGAGAGCAAATTCCAACATCAAGTAGTAACTAGTCATTCTAATGAATTCCAGAGTACATGTCAGAATGCCCTTGAATATGTTCTAAGAGTATTAATTAGAACTGCAAAGATGGGGAAATCTAACAAAAGGACATGTCATTTAGACACCCATGGGAAAGAAAGACAACCTTCTTACTCCTATCTAGAAAAGGCCCAGCTCATCATCCTGAATACCTTGAAGTTGCCATTATATTAACTTCTTAGTTATACAGGTGATTCTTATTGTATATGCCAAGAACCACAGGAGCCTAGTTATATCAACATCTAAAATAGAAGCACAAGCAGTGATACCTCAAACCATGGCATGTCCTGATTTCATGGTTTTCCAAGCTAGTATCTAAGTTTCCAGGCACATTCCAACTAATGAGGGAACCAATACAACCAAGTCCTGGGTCTTCAAACTAAAATACTTTAAAATACTAAAAACAAATCTCCAGAAGGCTAGAGCCAAACCAGGGAATATATCATCACCACCACAACCAGCAGACAAAATAAGAATGGGCACATGGATACACTGGTTCTTGGAACTGTCAAAAAAGAAAAGTAAAGCCTAAAATCTAGGAAGCACAGAGATGAAACAAAAACAAAAACAAAAAACGACTGCAAACATCAGAGTCAGCAGGGCACACTACACAGATGTGGTCACAGGGACTGGCCAGAGAAGAAGAGACAGAATGCTGGACAGGACAGTGGCTAGCTGCACAGAGCCAGCCTGAGGCAGGACTTACTCATCGTTTTACACACAGCCATACAATAGTCCTCAGACTCAAAATTGTTCCTGTTGCCTCCGCAGCCGCCATATATAAAGCGCACGCATTTTCCCTTGGAGAGGTCGAAGTACCAACGGGGCATCACGGCCCGGCAGGGCCCTGTCATCGCTTCCTGGGAGCAGACAGCTGTGTGGAGATGGGTTAGAATGTCAGCAGGGAAGAGGTAGGAGCTTCAAATGCTTTTAACATGCTATAGACCAGCAGCCCTTAGGTAAGGTTAATGTTGTATGATATGCAACATCCACGAAGTATCAAAATTTGACAACCAGCAGCAGGTACATTACCAGCTACCTGACTGTTCACAACCTCAAAGGGTTCCTTAATTAAATAAGATAAGCAACTATGAAGGAATTGCAAGTTAAAAGTCATTTGCATGGTATGATGCCTATGATACCATCATGAATAGATGGCAACATTTGCAATGTGCAGCTAGGAGGCCTGGAGTCTTCCTTATCTCTACTTCCCAAGAAATAGACACTTGACCATATCCTGGTTATTCTCCAAGTAGGCCTGTCTTTATTTTTCAGCTCTACAATTGACCCTAACATGCAACCTTCTCCAGTTTCAGGAAATTACTTTATCTTCAGTATGCTGCTATTAAATCTGTCAGATCATTTTTACCTGAGAGATTAAAAAATTTTGACCTGATTCAGTAACATGTAGGTCAGCTAATTTTGCAATCAATATTCCCAACTATGAAAATGTTGCAATGGACATTGGCAGCAATCTACACATTGGAGAAGAGAGAAAGGAAGGAGACTTTACTACATATATATCTATATATTTATGTCTTTCTATATTATATATATATATATCTGCCTGAATATATATATATGTGCTATATAAACATAATGTGAATTTATTAAATAGTATTAATGTGTCTGTGTATGTACATACATACACAAACATACACGATGGAGAAAGGGACTTTCCACTCAGGTCAAATGTGAGAGATGGCATTACAATGTTTAACATATGATTAACATATTCATTAAAGCAGACTAACTTGCCTCTCATTTTCTAGTAAAAGGGAGCAAGAAGTCTCAAAAAAAACCTAATTATTCCAACTGATGGTAAGGTCTTAAACATGCCTATATCCTGTTCTATAATTATAGTCGCAAGTAAGAAAACTGCTTGTGATTCAATCTAGCACCTCTCTCACTAGATGTGTCAGCTGCTAGAGGCACCTTGCCAAGAAAACTGCCTACCAACTTTCAAAATGGGACTAACCAATGCTCCTGACAGTTCATTTCACTTTCGATGCATACAAGCACTATTCTTTAATTTCTGATTTACACATAGTGATTAAAGTTGTTGAAGTACTAACAGTAATAGGATCCAATTATATATGAATTTTAAAGCCATGGCCCTATCCATAAACAAGCCAGGAATTACCTTTAACATCATGAGTTATTTCCTTCTCAGAGAGAGTCCCATCACTGCTAGGTTCAGTTGGAGTCTCTTCAATGTAGCCATCTACTTTGTAGTTGTTATCATAGTAATAATCACGATCTTCTACAACTTCTTCTTCTTCTTCTTCATCCCCTTCTTCCTCATCATCTTCCACAGCTGCTTCTGTGAAGTCTTCTATATCTGCCTCAGTAGGAAATTCACTAGAAGATCAAAATTAGAAATTAAGGTAATTTTAGGCCCTCACACACAAATTTCAATGCACCTATCCAATGACTCTTAGCATTCTTAAGCATTCACATAAAGGTTTCAAACTGTCAAAACATGGTGATGTGGCTTGGAACAGTATAAATATTAATAGTCACTAAGGTTCTCCATGACTTGCTTTGAGATTATGACAATTAGATGCTTCAGGATGGGACCAACGCTGCTTCTCCATTCTCCTAGAAGTTTCCCTTTCTAAAGGTGATATGGAGCTACTTGTGTGTGTACTAAAAACAAACAAACATTTTTCTCAACCCAGAAAGACATTACCTTTTATAAATGTCATAATCTTCATCTTCTTCTTCATCTTCTTCTTCATCCTCATCCTCATCTTCCTCTTTTGAGGAAACAGATTCAATTACTTTGGTTTGGGGGCAGCACACATACTCAGTGCCATGAAATTGGTCCAGCCCACAGGGTAGCAGCATACCATAACTGTACAAGGTCATCCCCTGAGACATACATGCCTAGAAGAGACAGAGAGGCCAACATAGTTGAAGGCTTCACAGACTTTACAGTGAATTTGTTTCAAACATTTCCCTTTTCTGAGTACACTTCACTACAGAAAAATGCCTTATGAAAGAATCAAACTATATCAATATCTAAAATTATCGAGAGCTAGAGGAACCCTGGAGATTGACCATCTAGGTCCAACCTGCTCTTTAATGCTGTTTTTAAAGCAAAAAAGAAAACTGAAGCCTGGAGAGGCAAAATGGACTTGACTAAGGTCACAAAACAATTTACAGGCACAGCCATAATTTCAACTCAAATCCTCTAAGTCCAAGACTCTTTCCACTGTACCTGCTTCTATGAATTTCCTAAAACGCACAATAATTTATGTTATTCTGAACAAGTTAACGTTGAAATATGTATGCAACACCCACACTCAAAGCTTTCTTCCTGCCATATAAAGGTAAAGCTTTGTGCCTATCATTTAGGGAGATTCTCAAACTTTGTAATAGTTTAGTATAGGATAAATGTCTACAATCAGGGTTTGTTTTATTTTTCACTTTAGCAAAACAGGAACATGAAACAAGATTTCCATTGCTACCTATACAAATACTGTAACATACTTCCTATTAGTGGCTATCACTTGTCAGTCAGCTAATGTGCATTTATTAAGGACCTAATGTTTGCCAGGCACTGAACAGTCATCGCTGAACTTCAACAACCTATCAATCATAGATCTGGTATATGCCCAGCATGCCACCACTGACCAACTAGTACACACACTGACCAACTGACAAAGTTTACGAATTTTTCTTTTCGTGCCTAGAATATTCATAACATGACAAAAATAATAACTCAAGTACAAAATAATAACTTAAGTACTCATATTTCCCATTTTCACCTAGCTTTATGTCTTTTTTTTACCTCTTTTGTTACAGCATGCCAGTGTTGGTGATACTCGCACACATCTGTTTTTTCTTTATGGAAAAACTGACACCTCTCTGGGACCAGCAGAACATCACTCACAAATTCACCCACTGAAAAAAGAAAAAGGATTATCAGAGGCAAATTTGCTCTTCAAATCTGTTGATAAAAATAATCTACCAAGAAAGCACAAATACTCAGGGCTATTATAGGATTAATGACACTTCTATTACTAATTCATTTAAAAATTACTTTGCACTCCACAGCCACCCCAAAATAAACTGGTTTCAAGTGACTTTGCTAGTCTAGCAAAATTTAGATCTCAACCAACCTCTCACACCAAATGCCATGATAAGCTCAAAATGGATATAGGTACCAAATATAAAAGGCCACATCATCAACTAATTAAAGAGCAAGAAAGGAGATACTTTTTGTTACTAGGAATAGAGAAATTTCTTGGGTGAATAAGGGAGAGAAAGGATCCAAGTAGACAAAATGGACAATTTTGATTACAGGAAAACTAATAGCCTTTGCACAAACAAGATTAGTACAGCTAGAACCAAAAAGAAAACAGTGAAATAGAGGGACAAAAAACTTTGCAGCAATTAACTCTGACAAAAGATTAATGCTCAAAATTTACCTAGGGAACTGACCTATTCCATAATAAATGGTGCAAAAGATATAAACTGGTACTTCTCAAAAGGCATTGAAAACAATATGAAAAATACCCCAAATTATAAAAAAAAAATGCAAATTACAACTGCTATGAGGTTCTACCTCACATCCATCAGACTGCCAAAGATGACCAAAAAAAAAAGGAAAATGACAAATGCTGAGGGCATCCCTTCACTTTTATTCATTTACTTTGATTTATCAATAATCACTTCCATATGCTTTTGAGTTTAAATTTTTTCTCCCCCTTCCTCCCAACCACCCCCCCCAAGACGGCGCACAATCTGATATAGGCAATACATACACATTCCTATTAAACATATTTTCACATTAGTGATGTTGCAAGTAAGAATTAAAACCAATAGGAGGAATCACCAGAAAGAGGAAACAAAACACAACAGAAGAGGAAAAAAAAATTACAAATAGTATGCTTTGATCTGCATTCAAATTCCATAATTCTTTCTTTGCATGTGGATAGCATTTTCCATCACAAGGCCTTTAGAGATGTCTTAGATCCTTGTATTGCGAGAAAGGTTAAGTTTATCAATACTAGTCATTGCACAACGTTCTTGTGGTTCTGCTCACTTCACTCAGAATCAAACCATACAAGTCTTTCCAGGTTTTTCTGAAGTCAGCCTGTTCATCATTTCTTATAGCACAATAGTATTCCATTACATTCATATTCCACAACTTGCTCAGCTATTCCCCAATTTATGGGCATTCTCTCAATTTCCAATTCTTTGCCACCACAAAAAGAGCTGCTATGAATATTTTTGTACATGTGGGTCCTTGCCCCATTTGTATAATCTCTTGGAGATATAGCCCTAGAAGTGCTATTGCTGGGTCAAAGGGCATGCACACTTTTATAGCCCTTTGCTCTCCAAAATGGTTGGATCATTTCAGAACTCCACCAACAATGCATTAGTGTTCCAATTTTCCCACATCTTCTCTAAAATTTATCATTTTCCTGTTTTGTCATCTTGGCCAATCTGACAGTTGTGATGTGGTACCCTCAGAGTTGTTTTGATTTGCATTTCTCTAATCAATAGTGATTTAGAGCATTTTTTCATATGACTATAGATGGCTTTAATTTCTTCATCTGAAAACTGCCTGTTGATATCCTTTGACCATTTATCAATTGGGGAATGACTTATATTCTTATAAATTTGACTTAATTCTCTATATATTTTAGAAATGAGGCCTTTATCAGAGAGACTGGTTGTAAAAATTCGAAAAAGCACACTTTTGGTACTCCTAAAAGAGCTGTGAAGTGATACGGTCATTCCAAAAGAAAGTCTAGAACTACACTCAAAAAATTCAGTGAATTGTGAATACCCTTTGATCTAGCAATACCACCACTAGGCGTATACTCCAGGAAACACCAAGGAAAAAAGAAAAAGGATCGACATACAAAAATATTCATAAGTACTTTTTTTTCAACAAAAATATTCATGGTAAGTACTTTTTTTCCTAGTTGACAAGTGGAAACTGGGGAATAAGTGAACAAATCTTTTTACATGAATGCATTAGTATTTTGTTGTATCATAAAAATGCCAAGGAATGGATTAGAGAAACTTGGGAAAACTAGGATAAGAATACAGGGTAGGACAGATCAGAACAACATACACAATTAGCACCAACACTGTAAATAAAAACAAATTGAAGATAATTAAGAACTTGAAGCAGAGGATAGTAATAGTGACACCAAAAGAAGAAATACTGCATAGTCCATTAAGTATTTTTTTTAATGCACAAAAGAGAAGTAGGTTCAAAGGGAAACAAACAGGAACTAATATGCTAAATTTAGTACTACTCTAAAAACCCCAAGTTGTAAGTAATGAAATAATAAGACAATTTTATCAACATATTCTTTCTGTTCTTTCGATGTAGAAAAATATTCATGTTTGTGAAGTTCAGAATAAGAAACAAAAATCTTTCAACATTAATGAAGTACTTTTCTTACGTGCTAACAAATAGCTCCTGTAAAAACAAGAAGGGATGGAGGGTGGGGAAGTGGCTTACAAAAAAGGAAGGACAAAAGTAACTCGAGTCCAACTGGTCCAGTTAGATCTAAGATCATAGCCCAGTTTGTCAATCATTTTCAAAGTCTGTGCTCACCAACTTTACTTTCATAGTTTTGGTTTTGAACATGGATAGGGATTCAAGATAGTATATGTGAATTTAATGGCACAGAGAACTACTGGGAGGCAGAAATTCCTTTACTAATGCAGGTGAATATATTCTCTGCAAAACAGAATCTTTTTTGTTTTTATATTTACTGATTACTCCCCACACCTCCATTCAACAAGAATATATTCCCTTAACCTCCCACCTACCCCTTGAAAAAAACAAAAACAAAAAACAAAAACATAGTGCTTGTAACAAATATGCATAGTCAAGCAAAACAAATTCTCATGTTGGCAAAGTCATGTTATCATACTTCATCATAGGTCCTCTGGAATTCTTGCAGAGATCCTTACAGAGTAAGAACTCAACCAGAGTTCTTACACATTTCAAAATTGTCTATCTATATAATATTGTGGATCCAAGTGGAGAAAATGGAAGAAAAAAAAAATGTTGCTGGGGCTATGGGAAAACTGGTTTTTTAATGCACTCTTGGATGGAGATGTGAATTGGTCCAGTCATTCTTGAATGCAATTTGGAACTATACCCTTAAAACTATCACACTGTACATACCCTTTGACTCTGTAATAACTGCTACTAGGTCTATACCACAAATAGATCAAAGAGAGAAAGAACTCAAATTTACAAATGTATTTATAGTAGTTCTTTTTAGCAAAAAAACAAAACAAAACAAAAAACTGTAAACTGAGGGGATGTTCATTAAGTGGGAATAGCTGAACAAGTTATGGTGAAGGTGATGTAATACTACTGTGCTGTAAGAAATGATAAGGGAAGGTCCAGCTAAGTGGCACAGTAGAGAGAGCTCTGGTCTTGGAGTCAGGAGGATCTGAGTTCAAATCTCACTTCAGACACTTGAAACTTACTGTGTGACCCTGGGCAAGTCACTTAACCCCCATTGCCTCACAAAAAAAGAAAAGAAAAAAGAAAAGAAAAGGGGGGAGGTGGCTTCAGAAGAATCTTTAAGACTTCAACTAATGCAAAGTGAACTAAGCAGAAGCAAAACAATTTACCCAGTAACAAGAAAATTATAGAGATGGTCAGCTTTGAAAGACATAGTAACTCTAATCAACACAATGACCAAACAAAACAACAAAGGACTAATATGACAAAACATGCTATTCATCTGCAGATAAAGAGCTGATGGAGTCAAAGTGCTGACTGAAGCAAAATTGGGGGGGTGGGGATATGGTTAATGTGGTTTGTTGTGTTTGGGGGGGGTTTTGTTTTGTTTTGTTTTGTTTTTTGGGGCACATACACATATATACATGTATATAAATTGCTTTTCTGGCTCTGTTCGCCTGACTCTAATCATACAACCCCTCCAAGGTTTCCTTGAAACTGTCTATGAAAGTTTCATCATTTCTTATGGCCCAGTAACATTCCATTATAAATATACATCATACTTTGTTTAGCCACTCCCCTGTTGATGGGCAGTCCCTTCATTTTTTATTTTTAGCAATCAATGCTTGGTCAAAGAGTATGAACATTTTAATAGCTTTTTCCAAATGGCTTTGCAGAAACGACAGACCAATTCACAGCTCCAACAAAGCATTAGTATGCCTAACTTACCATAGCCCTTTTAAACATTTGCATTATCCTCCTTTTGTCAACTTTGTCAGATCTGATGGGTGTGAGGTGGAATCTAGAGTTACTTTAATTTGCATTCCTCTGAGTGATTTGGAACATTTTTTCATATAATCATAGACAGTTTGGATTTCTTCCGTTGAAAATTGCCTGTTCACATACTTTGGCCCTTTTTCAACTGGGGACTGGCCCTTATTCTTATATATTTGAATCAGTTCTCATTCGTCTCAAGGATACGTAATCTTGGATATTAGATTTTTAAGAGGCAACTGGGTGGTATGGTGGGCTGGATTTGTGAGGATCAAATGAGATAATATTTGTAAAAATCTTACCACAAACAGTAACTGGAAAAAGTAGGCATTACATAAATGCTTATCATCTTCCTCCCTCATCAGGAAAATTTGCCACAATGATTTTTCCCAGATAAATTTTTTTCCTTCTAATCTTAAACGTACTGCTTTTGTTTATACAAAAATTTCATGATTTTATGTAATCAAAACTGTCCATTTTATGAACACTTCCCCTATCCATAGATCTGAAAGGTAATTATTCCTCTAATTAAATTTGTTTATGATTTTCCATTTTCAGAGAATAGTACAAGATGAATAGGTACAGCCGGGATTCCATTATATTATCTTTCTCCACAAGCTTTTCTATTTCATTGGAAGGCACTACAATCCTTCCATTCTCCTTTCTTCTTAATTTTCTCCCCTCCCAATTTCTAATTCTTCAGTAAACTGAAGCTGTCTCCTTCAAAGTTACCACTAATCTTTTTGTTCACCAAATGCGATGGTCATTTTTTCTCAATATTAAAAAAATCTTTCTGCTACATTTTATGCCATTGGTCATGTCTTTCTCCTGGATGCTCTTTCTTTTCCTGCCTTTCTCTTGGTTCTCCAACCCTGTCTGACAATTTTATCCCATTTCCCTAGCTGATAATTATCTACACATCATGGCCCCTAACTAAGAAAGAGCCCCAAAGTTCTGTATTCTTGGTCCCCATCTCTCTGTGCACTCTCACTTAGAAACTTCATCAGTTCCCATGGATTTAATTTTCTTCTCTATGCAGAGGATTCTCAGATCTATATATCCAGTCTTAATCCCTTTAATAGCTTCCCTGAGCTTCAATCTGATACCCTCAATAGCCTATTATACATTTTACACTGGATGTTCTCTATACAACCCATCCTTTTTCTATTTCTATTAAGGGTGCCACCAACCACTCTATCACCTAAGTTTTCAACTTAGCTATTCATCAAACCCTGCAATTTCTATAACTCCACATCTGTCTCTTTTTCCCTCTAATGATATAGAGAATGCTCTCGTAGTTCAGGCTCTCAATCTGAAACTATTTCCCCAAATTGGTCTCCTTGCCATAAGTCACTACCCTACCCCCACTGATCCTCCAAAGAGCTACCAAAATGACTTTCCTAAAATGTGGGTCCAAAGATGTCACTTCCTTACTCAAGAAACTCCAGTTAGGTTCCCCTAAGCCCATTTACTCTAGGATCAATTTTTTTTATCCTTACCTAATTTTTAAAATTTTCTGTTTTTTGTATGGGTTTTACACTATACACAATTATTAGTACAGCTGTACATGTGTATAATTAATAAATAAATGCATTTGTTTATAAACAGATGCATGAGTAAATATGCATTTTTTTTTAAACTGACAGGAGTATGTAATCAAAAAAGATTGCCAACCACTAAAAAACTATGCAGCCTTCCCAAAGATCTCACACGACCAGTCTGTGTCAGAGGCAGGATTTAAACCTGGGTGTTCCTGACTCTAAGGCCAGCTCTCAAATCATTAAGCTGTGCTATCTCTCATGAATAATACTGTAAAAATTAAATATTTACTCTACACCAACTGTAAGCTTAAACACAATCAACTTATAATAATTTACTGGATCAATCACAGCTGCTCTGTGCAAGCTAAGAGAAGTTTATATGACATATTTGGAAGAACTTTGAAAATTTACTCAAAGAAATCCATTTCCACAATCAATTTTAATTCCATACAGGACTCAAGTTTCAAATTTCTGATTATCTTTGTTGAATGCTTACTCAGATTGTTCTATGAAAAAAGAGGTTAAGATTCACCAGACAGAAGAATTCTGTTTTAAGTTTTGTGAAAGGTTTTATGTGATAGGATGAATTTAGAACTATGTAAGCCACAAAGTTTATATAAAAAGCAACATAATCCTGGTTCTAATTGGCAATAAGATAATAGTTATGGTCTAAAAAGTGAAAAATCACAAGATAAAAGCTGCAAAAGGCTCAATAATTCACAGTACAACATAAATTTAACACTATTTCTTTTCATCAGTCTAAAAAAGTGAACCACATGAAAATGTGGCATGAATGTCATTAGTATTTTAATTTACGCTAGAAGCATATAATTACACAACTTATATTCAGTTTTCACTTCTCTGTTGTGTTTGTATTGTCAGCATCTATGAGGCACAGTAGTGGGTTAACAAGGATCTGGAGTTTTTCTCTTTATCTGGGTGCGAAAACTTTTTTCAATGACAAAACACTGTCTCCCACTCCCAAAATTTCCAATTTCTACTCTGATAGTGAAGCCCAAGAAGGTGAATATAAGGCAGTCTTGTTCTTGGCTGTCCCACTTTAAAAGTATCCAGTTTCTCAAAGATCAGTCCAACTCCAGAAAAGAATGAAAGAGTTTCTCTTTCCTGGGAATATGCACTGGGGGCAGTTTTTAAACAGCCTGCATTTGAGAACAAATTCTCACCAAAAAATACTTACTTTCTATAAAATCAACTGGGCCTCAAGGTTCCAGTTTTCTATAGTATAGTAAATTTAAATTTCACAGAACATTTTTAAATGGCTCAATAAAATCCAGTTAAGAACAAAATCTTTATGGGGCAGTGGATAGAGAACCAGCCCTGGAGTCAGGAGGACCTCAGTTCAAATCCGGCCTCAGACATGTAACACTTAACTAGCCGTGACCGTGGGCAAGTCACTTAACCCCATTGCCTAGCCAAAAAAAAAAAAAAAAAAAAAGAATGAAATCTTTAATTTATAGTTCAGCTGTCCTAAAGACACCAAATCATACTTGTTAAAAATTGGTATTTCATTGTTTCTAGGATCAGTTTTAATGGGCTTTAAAATTAATTATCCCAAAAGACAGATGCAACTGGGCTTTTATAAAAAACCTACAAACCAATTCAGAAGCATTTATTAGAAGATCACGAAGGTTTATATTACACATACATGCAAGCCTACTTTCCTAGCCAATAAATCAATGCTTTAGAAAGCATTTCTAAATAACATCTTTTCAATAAACAAACTTTTGCTTTTTCATATATCTGACCCACTATCACCACTTCTACCATTCTATTATTTTTTACTAATATAATTCAACAGGAGATGACTACTGGAAATTTGGGAAATGATAAAGGTCATTATTAAGTGCTGAATTAAAACTTCTACCTGAAATATAGTAATTTAAAATGTGATTCCAAACAGTTTTACTGCAGAGCATTTAGCACTCCTTCAGGTATAGTGGGGAAAAAACTTCATGATTAGAGAAGAGAAAAAAAGATCTATCATACAACACTTCGATAGTTCAGCCATATCAGTTATCAATGTCCTTAAACCACTTTCAAGCTTGGTGATCAAGGCAATATTTCAAAAAGTCTAAACCTAGGGTGGGGCGGAGCCAAAATGGTGGCGTGAAAGCAGTGACTTGCTTGAGCTCTCCCCCAAATCCCTCCAAATACCTATTAAATAATGGCTCTAAACAAATTCTAAAGTAGGAGAACCCACAAAAAGACAGAGTGAAACAAATTTCCAGCCCAAGACAACTTGGATGGTTAATCGGAAAGGTATATCTCGCCAGGTGGGGAGAGGAACACAGTGTGGCGTGGGTGGCGTGGGCACACAGGCCACAGCGAACCTGAAGCAGGCCTCTTAGGACTGAATCGCAGGCAGCTGTGACAGTTTCCAGACTTCTCAACCCAAGAATGCCAAAGACAACTTAGAAGGTCAGTGGGAAAAGTCTGTGACTTCAGTGAGAGAAGAAGCTAGGTCTCAGCTGCAAGTCCAGAGTGGGGCTTCTGGGGCTGCGGCTGCCTCCTGAGCTTCTGGCCCACAAACTGAGGGGGAATCAAGTGGCTGATCAGAGGAGGACTGCAGGGATCTCTTTGCCAGAGCTGAGGCAGGAATCTATTGCTCTGCCCATGCTTGGATCTGGGTCACAGTTCTGAGGTGGGGTCCTGGGGCTAGGAGGAGTGCTGGCATGGTGGAGCTTGTTGTGGCGGTGAAGAGGAAACACCTCACCCCTTATCATACCACCTTGGAAGGACTGAAAATTTACAGGTCCCTAGGAGTATCTCTGAAAACAGCTGTACAAACCCCCGAAGCTTGGGACAGTATATTCTCCACATTGGAAGCAGACTATTGGCTAGAAACATGAGTAAGCAGCGCAAAAAGAGTCAGACTATATTATCTTACTTTGGTGACAAAGAAGATCAAAACATACAACCAGAAGAAGAAAACATACAACCAGAAGAAGAAAACAAAGTCAGAGCTCCTACATCCAAAGCCTCCAAGAAAAATATGAATCAGTCCCAGGCCTTGGAAGAGCTCAAAAGGGATTCTGAGAAGTAAGTAAGAAAGGAGAGGAAAAACTGAGAGTGATTCAAGAAAATCATGAGAAACAAGTCAACAGCTTGCTAAAGGAGACCCAAAAAAATACTGAAGAAAATAATACCTTAAAAAATAGCCTAATCCAAATGGTAAAAGAGGTCCAAAAAGCCAATGAAGAGAAGAATGCCCTAAAAATCAAAATTGGACAAATGGAAAAGGAAGTCCAAAAGATTACTGAAGAAAATACTTCCTTAAAAATTAGAATACAGCAATTGGAAGCTAGTGACTTTATGAAAAATCAAGACACTGTAAAACAAATCCAAAAGAATGAAAAATTAGAAAACAATGTAAAATATCTCATTGGAGAAACAACAGACATGGAAAATAGATCCAGGAGAAAGAATTTAAAAATTATTGGACTATCTGAAAGCCATGATCAAAAAAAAAAAAAAAAAGAGCCTAGACATTATCTTCCAAGAAATTATCAAGGAAAACTGCCCTGATATTTTAGAACCAGAGGGCAAAACAGAAATTGAAAGAATCCACTGATCTCCTCCTGAAAGAGATCCCCAAAGGAAAACTCCTAGGAATATTGTAGCCAAATTCCAGAGCTCCCAGGTCAAGGAGAAAATATTGCAAGCAGACAGAGAGAAACAATTCAAATACTGTGGAAACACAATCAGGATAACACAAGATTTAGCAGCTTCCACATTAAGGGACTGCAGGGCATGGAATATCATATTCCAGAGGGCAAAGGAGATAGGATTACAACCAAGAATCACCTACCCAGCAAAACTGAGTATAATTCTTCAGGGGAAAAAATGGTCATTCAGTGAAATACAGGACTTTCAAGCATTCTTGATGAAAAGACCAGAGCTGAATAGAAAATATGACTTTCAAATACAAGACTCAAATGGAACATGAAGAGGTAAACAGGAAAGAGAAATCATAAGAGACTTATTAAGGTTGAACTGTTTACATTCCTGCATGGAAAGATGATATTTGTAACTCATGAGACCTTGTCAGTATTAGGGTAGTTGGAGGGAAAAATTATATATATATATGTGTGTGGATAGATAGATAGATAGATAGACAGACAGACAGACAGACAGATAGATAGATAGATAGACAGACAGATAGATAGAGGGCACAGGGTGAGTTGAAGATGAAGGGATCATATCTGGAGAATAAAATTAAGGGGTGAGAGAGGATTATACTAGGAGAAGGAGAAAGGGAGAGGTAGAACAGGGTAAATTATCTCACAAAAAACAAAAAAGAAAAGGCTCTTACAGTGGAGGGGAAACGGGGGAAGGTGAGAGGGAATGAGTGAATCTTATTCTCATAGGATTTGACTTAAGGAGGGAATAACATACACACTCAATTCAGTATGGAAATCTGTCTTACCCTACAGGAAAATAGGGGGGGAAAGGGACAAGAGAGTAGGGGGATGATAGAGAAGAAGGAATATTGGGAAAGGGGGTAATCAGAAGCAAATGCTTCTGAGGAGGGACAGGGTCAAAAGAAAGAATAGAATAAATGGGGGAGCAGGATAGGATTAAGGGAAATAGAGTTAGTTTTTCACAGCATGTCTACTATGGAAGTGTTTTGCATAACTACACATGTATAACCTATATTGAGTTGCTAGCCTTTTCAATGAGGGTGGGTGGGGAGGGAGGAAAGGAGAAAATTTGGAACCCAAAGTTTTAAAAACACATTCTTAAAAAAAAATGTTTTTACATGCAACTGGGAAATAAGAAATACAGGAAATGGGGTATAGAAATCTATCCTACCCTCCAGGAAAATAGAAGAGGAAGGGGATAAGAGAAGGGGGGAGGGAGAAGAGAAGGCAGACTAGGGGAAGGGGTATTCAGAATGCATGGCATCTTGGGGTGGGGGAAGGGGCGAGATGGGGTGAAAATTTGGAACTCAAAATCTTGTGGAAGTAAATGTTGAAAACTAAAAATAAATAAATTTGTTAATAAAAAAAATTATGGGTAAAAAAAGAAAAAAAGAAGTCTAAACCTAGCAAAATCAATACTTTAAAGCTGAGGTAAACAATTTGTGGCACCCAAATTGACTGCTAGAGGTATTCTGCCTATCAAGCATAGCTTTTCTCCATCCTCATCTTTCTCGACCTTTTTCCCTCTATTCTTCCACTTATTTCTTTCCACTATCAATACCTTTAGGTTTTTCAGAAATAACCACAATCACTGCCAGTCCACTGAAAGGCTAGTCCAAAGAGCAGTTTGAACACCAAGGGTAAATTCATTATGATCTAAAAACACTTTTACTGAAGATCAACTACACATAAAGCATTATACTAGATACCAAGGAGAGGATATAAAAATGAATGAAGACTTTCACTGCCTTCAATGAGCTTATAATTCACAAGATAGACAAGTTTAGAAATAACAGAAGTTCAGAAATAATATAATAATAGTACAGTGTGAAATACTATAATACAAAAGGTTCAAGTGAAAAAAGGACAGCCCAAAGTTACAAAGGAATAGGAAAAACTGATCCTAATAGGCTCTGATGGCTCTTAACAGAGATGCACATTATCTCATTAGAAAAAGCAGTATATCCTATTCTATTAAATACTACTTTCTTATCTTTCTAAGGAATACAAATATGGCTGGTAGTTAGAAGACACTAATATAAAGAACACAGGATTCTGAACTGTCATCAGTGCCTAGGTTGTACTGGCTATTGTACTGAGCCTAGATGGGGAAACCTTTCCCAACCAGTGTCAGGAGCAATCCTCCTTCATTCAAGGGAACCAATAAATGATACCTTGTAGGATCCTAGGATTCCATGGAGAAATTCCAAAAACTTCACCAGGAAGATCTACTAAAGAAACCCCTCATAATTATTGGTTATTTGAAATCGCACAATAATCATTATTCCACTAGGTAAAATCACTCCACTAACATTTCTACTGAAGGATTCAGGAACAAATGCTGTTCTGAAGAAACTCAGGAGAAGAAAAAGTGGATAGATCATAGTATTGAGAGTTAGATGTGACCTTAATAAATCATTAGTCCTCTTATCCCCTCCTCGTTTTCAGAAGAGCAAAGAGAGGCCCGGGGTAAATGAGAAATCTGAAAGGAATAACATAAGACATAATGGGTAGAGAGGAAAATGGTGTTCTTGCCATCATATTCTAGTTTGCTGACCCCATCCTTCATGCCTTGGATTAGAAGGGGATGGACTAGCTATAAAAGCACTTAGTATTCCCTTTTTTCTTTCTTGGTGTTATTCCTAGAGTTGCTTAAGATTTGTTGATTAGGAGTCTGAAACAACCAACCAGTCAGCACCCTTTTCCCCTAACTCAAGTTCTTGGGGTCTTCAGTGATTGCACCAATTATCCCATTACCTCTGAGCAAGTTCTAACTACTGACAATATACAGGCCTAAAGAAATTAATCTGTCTAGTACTCTGTTTAATGATCATAAAGCAAAAAGATTAGGGGCGTCTAACTCTAAAACAGAAAGATGCCTTTTATGCATTTTCTTGGACAGCACCACTATTTGGCTCTATGACTGTTGCTTGAAAAATCTGTCATTTCTGAGACAGACCATAAACTATCTCTGACTTGGTAGGTGACCTTGAATAAATGCTATTGCCCAATATGTCATTAGGCAACCTGGCAATGAGCCTCTCTACCTTAACTAAAGCTGTTCTTTAGTTGATACTGTCTGGGTCCTTACTCCAAGCCTTACCATCTTAACACAATCTGCCAGAGCTTACAGTCTGCTGGCATAAAGAACCATTAAGAACTCAGGGTCATCTCCAATGGATAAACTACTGTATAATGACTTTAGCAGGACTTTCAACAATTTGAAAAACTCAAACTCATGTTACAGCATTTGGCAAGTAGACTGAGAAGGCAAAATGTTTTGCTGTATGCAAGTTTGCATTCAAATCTTTTCTCTTTTTAACTGCTAGTATACAGTTAGCAGTATTTCAAGGTAATCATCACGAACAAAAAGTCATCTTGTTACATTGTTTAAAGTAGGTACAAACGTCAAGACAAATACAATTTGTAGTGTTGTTAAAAATCATCTTTCTGCAGAATCATCAGAGACAACTCCTCCCACCCCAGCCGAAAAAGGACTTGTTGAAGCAAGTTAGAAATTTGTGCAAAATTAGCAAATGTTACTGGACTAATATCTACGGCCCACATATGTTTACACAAAATTGGCTTGTTAGTTGTAGCTCTCCTAAAACTCTGATGGTGATGTTATTTAAAATGTTTGTAGGCAGAAAAATGTACTATGAACTAATGAAAACTCAGGTCTATTATCTTCTTCAAACTTCTCACCTCCCTTCACCATTCAATACGCATTAAATAAAACAAACTGCTACTTATACCTGTTGAATTTCTCATCCCCCTATTATGTAAAAAATAATTTTCACTACTCTAGTTTTTAAGATTAATTCTCAAATCAGACTATAAACATGGTAAATGCAATGAAGTTATTTCAGAAGATGAATGATGAGATGGTATACATCAACTGAGCACTTAAAGCAACAATCCTATTTCCCTATAAACAAAAAGTTACGGTCCTGCTTTAAAAAAAAAGTAGCTAATCAGTTTCAAAAAGTCACAAATACCTTAACCTACAGTATTTCACATGGGGCAACACCCTCTACGGCAGATATGTCTCCTCCTTCCATACAAAAAACATGTTAGAATGCTGATTTGACCAAAGAAAATCTATGTGTTACTCTAAGACTTTAGGCTCAAACAAATCTGGGGACATAACCAGATTGTTTTAAGGGTAATATGGCTACTTAGTACCACAAAAAGGAAGCAATCTGTTTGTTTTAACTGCAAAGACTCAGAATTAAAATACTCTGGAAAGGGAAGCCAGGTATCAAGATCTGCCGCAAAACAAAGATTACACTCAACTTTCCCCTCCAAGAGCAGGAAAGCTTAAACAATAGTATATAAGCAGAAAAAAAATGCTCACCAATGCACTTGTAGGGAATAACAATGTGAGAGCGAGGCTTGCACTGCTTCTTGCCTTTCTTGCACCAGTTGTCAATCACAACCCGTTTGTTTGCTTCCATCACATTGGTGATCTCAAGCTCTGGATACATCTATCAAGGCGAAGGAGGAAGAAGAGAAACTATCAACCACCTTGGAAGATGGACATTCAAAGCACACAAATCTAGAGCAAGATGCCACAGAAACAGAGCCTTTCCACCTCTTTTCAATATGCCCTTAAGTTCTGTACGTCAGACCCCTACTTTCAAACAACGTCCATCTACAAAGGTAATGCAGATACAAAAACTAAGAAGAAAAAATCCCTACTCTCAAGGAATTTACAACCTATTGGGGAAAGAACAGTTACATAAATTTAGCATATGTAGAACAACTATGAAGATCATAAATACAAGGCAACTGAGGAGATGGTAATCAGAGTTTCAGGGATTAATAGGAAAAGATTTGTATAGAAAGTGGTGCTTAAGGGGGCAACTAGGTGGTGTAGTGGATAGATCACAGGCCTTGGAGTCAGAAGGACCCGAGTTTAAATTTGACCTCAGACACATAACACTCACTAGCTGTGTGACTCTGGGCAAGTCACTTAACCCCGATTTTCTTTCTCTCTCTCTCTCTCTCTCACACACACACACACACACACACACACACACACACAAAGTGGTGCTTAAGATATGTCTTGAAAAAAGAACAGGAGGATACAAATTTGGGAAAGAGTTACATCAGTAACCAATGATTTTTTTTGGCAAAGCAACATTAGACAACATTCACACTAACATTGGGAAGGCACAAAGGCAAATAACCTCTATAAAGATTTGAAAGAAAACTAGCATTAGGCAAAAAAAAAAAAAAAAGAAAGAAA
>NW_020954591.1:28797390-28800518 GCF_900497805.2 Vombatus ursinus
AGGCAAAAAAAAAAAAAAAGAAAGAAAGAAAGAAAGAAAGAAAGAAAGAAAGAAAGAAAGAAAGAAAGAAAGAAAGAAAGAAAGAAAGAAAGAAAGAAAGAAAGAAAGAAAGAAAAAGAGAGGATGGAGCCTCTATGGATGCCAAGATGGAAGAGTAAAGGCAGAACATGCCTGAGCTCTCCCCACCACCAAATCTTTTAAAAATGACTCTAAACAAATCCGAGAGCAGCAGAATAGACAAAAAGAGAGAGTGAAACAAATTTCCAGCCCAAGACAACCTGGAAGACAGACAGGAAAGGTTTGCTGCATCAGGCTGAGAGAGGAGAGTCCAGTACAGTGAGGGCCATGCCAGCACATACCGACAGGAGTCGGGGGACTGAATCCCTGGCAGCAGTGGCAGTTTCCAGAATTCTTAGCCCACAGATGCCAAAGACAATTTAGAAGGTCAGCGGGAAAGGTCTGTCGGACCTGGGTCCAACCTGAGGGAGGAGCACAATCCAGCACAGGTCACACTAGCACCAACAGAATCGATGGCAGCAGCTTCTAGAGCCCTCCAGCCCACAGACTTAAGTTAGGAATCGAGCAACTGGTCAGAAAGAGATTACAGGGCTCTGTTTACTAGTGCTGAGGGAGGACTCTGTTGCTTTGCCCATACGTGGACCCAGGTGTCTGCCCTGGGGTGAAGGAGAGCACTAGCATAGCAGAGCTTGTGGCAGTAGTGGAGAGCGGACCCTCCTCAGTTCCACTCACAGACCAGAGGCCAGGAGAGGAGTGAATACCCCACCCCGGAAGAACCGAAAACTTATAGGTCCCCTGCACAAAACCCCCTCCACACTGGAAGCAGACCCTACCTTAACAAAGAGTTTAAAAGTCAAGTAACTGGCTGGGAAAGTGAGCAAAGAGCAGGAAAAAAAAAATCAGACTATAGAATCTTAACTTTGGTGGCAAAGTTGATCAAAACACACAGTCAGAAAAAGACAAGAAAGCCAAAGCTTCTACATCCAAAGCCTCCAAGAAAAACATGAATTGGTCCCAGGCCATGGAAGAGCTCAAAAAGGATTCTGAGAAGTAAGAAAAGTAGAAGAAAAATTGGGAAGAGAAATGAGAGTGATACAAGAAAATCATGAAAAACAAGTCAACAGCTTGCTAAAGGAGAGCCAAAAAAATACTGAAGAAAATAATACCTTAAAAACAGACTAACCCAAATGGCAAAAAAGGTCAAAAAGCCAATAAGGAGAAGAATGCCTTAAAAAGTAGAATTGGTCAAATGGAAAAGGAAGTACAAAAGCTCACTAAAGAAAATCATTCCTTAAAAATTAGAATGGAGCAAATGGAAGCTAATGACTCTATGAGAAATCAAGAAATTATAAAACAAAACCAAAAGAATGAAAAAAATAGAAACAATGTGAACTATCCCATTGGAAAAACAACTCACCTGGAAAACAGATCCAGGAGAGATCATTTAAAAATTATTGGACTACCTGAAAGCCATGATCAAAAAGAGAGCCTAGACATCATCTTTCAAGAAATTATCAAGGAAAACTGCCCTGATATCCTGGAACCAGAGAGTAAAATAGCAATGGAATGAATCCACCAATCACCTCCTGAAAGAGATCCCCAAAGGAAAACTGCCAGGAATATTATAGCCAAATTCCAGAGTTCTCAGGTCAAGGAGAAAATATTGCAAGCAAAATATTGCAACTGTGGAAATACAATAAGGATAACACAAGATTTAGCAGCTTCTAGATTAAGGGATCAGAGGGCTTAGAATATGATATTCCAAAGGTCAAAGGAGCTATGATTAAAACCAAGAATAACCTACCAAGCAAAACTGAGTGTAATCAATGCGGGGGAGGGGGATTGATATTCAATGACAAAGAGGAATTTAATGCATTCTTAAGAAAAAACCAGAGCTAAATAGAAAAGGTGACTTTCAAATACAAGACTCAAGAGAAGCATGAAAAGGTAAATAGGAAAGAGAAATCATAAGGGACTTTAAATTAAAGTTAAATTGTCTACATTCCTACATGGAAAGATATGTGTAACTCATAAGACATTTCTCATAATTGAAGTAGGTAGAAGCAGTATATATAGACAGAAGGCACACATGTGCATTAAATATGAAGGAATGATATCTAAAAAATAAAATTAAGGGATGAGAGAGGAATGTACTGGGAGAAAGAGAAAGGGAGATGTAGAATGGGGTAAATTATCTCACATAAAAGAGGGAAGGAAAAGGTTTTGCAGTGGAGGGAAAGAGGGGGGAGGCAAGAGGGAATGAGTGAACCTTATTCTCATCAAAACTGGCTTCACAAGGGAATAACGGACACACTCAATTGGGTATAGAAATCTATCTTACCCTACAGGAAAGTAGGGGGGAAGGTGATTAAAAAAGGGGGGGAAGGGATAGAAGGCAGGGCAGATTGGGGGAGGGGGTAATCAGAAGCAAACACTCTTGAGGAACAAGGTAATAGAAGAGAAGAGAATAAACAGGGGGCAGGACAGGATGAAGGGAAATATAGTTAAGTCTTTTACAACATGACTCCTATAAAAGTGTTTTGCATGGCTACACGGGTATAACTTATATTGAATTGTTTGCCTTCTCAATGGGGGTGAAGGGGGAGGGAGGGAGGGAGAGAATCTGGAACTCAGTTTTAAAAATGAATATTAAAAATTGTTTTTTAATCATTCTCTAATGCTCTAACACTGTATACCTAAGGAGATATTTTAAAATAAACATTTGAGACAATTACAAAGTCGTTTTTTTGCATGAAACTAGGCAAAAAAATAAAATACCAAAATTTAAAATTTAAAAAAGAACCTTAGATTTTTATTCCATTGCACTTTTTTTACATGAAGAACTGTAATATCCTAAATTAAAGGGCTTTAACTTAGAGCCATACGAGTATAACTCTTTAATTCATATTTCCTCACGTTAGTCCTATTGAGATATTATACACACAGGCTCACACACACATATACAAAACTGCATCTCAAATTTTTCACATTTACAATAGAATTCAATGATTGTTTCACTAGATAAAATCACTCCACTAACATTTCTAAGGGAGGATTCAATGAACACACACACACACACACACACACACACACACACACACACACACACA
>NW_020954591.1:28800528-28816187 GCF_900497805.2 Vombatus ursinus
CACACACACACACACACACACACACACACACACACACACACACACACCCATGAATCATTTTCTAGGCCAACAAATAAGATTTTCTACATTAAATGCTATTTTTGATTTCACCTTTAGACGCTGAGACAAGGAGTTGGAAGCCTTTAACCACTACCACCTGTTACAATACACAACAATGGGGGCTTTCTGCAAACCAGGCCATCTTTACACTATAAAACCCTTTTCAATAATCCTGGAGTGAAAACAACGTAGCAAAAGTGAGCTTCTATCCACCCTCACTCTGGGATACACTGCAAAAGTGCTGCTCCCAAAATAGAATTTTTAAAGTACACAGTTAAAGCTCCTATGAGGGCTCAATAATAAACCCAGTAATAAAGGGCTGAAGTCAGATTTGAGTGACCAATAGTGAGGTACTTAAAACCTATGCCTATTTATATATAACCCCAAATTGCAGTAAGGTAAATGAACAGATGATTCCAACATCTCACCTCCTGACAATACTGAAGAACTTCCTCTCTTGTTCCAAAACAGGTCTTGGTTCCTGTTGGGTCTGGTTCCCATTTCCCAGTCTGAATGTTGACATGCATATTCAACTTTCCACAAAACATTGCAATTTGAGGCTCAGCTACAGCAAACCCCGTTCCTGCATTTGCTGCAAGTGCCTGCAAAGGAAAAAAAGTTGAATTTATTTTTATTTTTGACTTTTTAAATAAATCTGCCACTAAGTCTGACTGATACCTCTTTGTGGCACAGAGGTGACCCTTGATTCTTGAAGGCTACCACACCAGAGTATAAGCTCTAGCAGGTTCTACCACGTTGGAAAGGCTTCAAATATTGCTCTGGCAAAGACTGAGGCTGCTACCAGAGAGATAACTTAGCTAAGAGTTTCATCACTAGTATGGTTGGCAACAAAGATGATAAATTATTTGGCCATGGCAACCCATGAAAAGAAAAAAATAAAAATGAATCACCGTTTGACTTCCTCAGCTTTCACAATGTGGTGATTTAATGGCAGAAAAGGGAGCAGAGGGTAGTAAGAATTACACCATTTAAAAAACTGTCTACTGGCTCTCTAAATGAGGTCTTTGCCCAGTGATCAATGAATCAAACTATGATTGGAACTGAACAACCTAAAGAAGGCCTTTAGTATCTTGGGTACAACCTACGAGAAAAAAATGTATACGATTTGTGTTCTGTATCAACAGAGGGCACATCTAGAAAATCTGCTTTATCATCTAAAAATATTAAGAAATTACATCATAAAGCAAATCAAATCTAGTTACATTAATTCAAAGTAGAATCCCACTAAAGCTGTACCTTCATATTGAGCTGGAATTGGACTAATTTTTGCAGTTGTAAGCTCAAGGTGAATTTTACAGGAATAATTAACCCATAATCCCTTACTTGGAGGAAAGCAAGGGATAATACAGCAACGAATAATTTAAAATAGCGACTTCTGCAAAAGTAATTCCCTCTGAGGGGGCAGAGCCAAGATGTCAGAGTAAGAGCAGTCACTTGCTTGAGCTCTCCCCTAAACCCCTAAAAAATACCTATAAAAAAATTACTTGAAAGAAAAAAAGTTAATTCACTCCATAATCTGGAGTCTATAAACCTCAGACTACTTAGAACTCTTAAAATCCAACCTGTTATGAATTCATTTTACCAACTACCAAGAAGTTTCATGTAAAAGTAAACATAATATTCTGAAAAGCCTTTCTTGGATAGTAGTACCTTAACTGGTAGACAGAACAAAAACAACTGTCCTGTCCATTGCCAGCTAACAAATTATGGGTTTAGAAAACAGTGTAGGCATTTAAATGACAGGATTCCTGCAAACTTGTGCAGCTAGCAAACTCTGACTGCTTTAGATTGTCAGTGATAGCTACACCTCTACAGCAACAACAGTCCAAGTTAATTCCAAATACAATAAATTCGCTTTTTAAAGCAAGAAAAAAAAATCAGGATAATTTGGACAGGATTTTATATAATTTCTGATTCTGCAACTTCTTAAAAACAACACACATCTGGAATCTTTTCTTGGTTAGGAAAAACAAATGTGGTCTTTGAAATCTGAGAAGTGAAAGGCTAAGGTAACTTATCTTGTGCTAAGGAAAGGGACCACTGCTACAGATCATCTCCATACCCAGATAAGGCATTTCATATCTAGTTTCTGAGTTCATGTTAGTTATTCTTCTTTTACTGTTGTCATTCATTTACCTTCCTAATTTTGTATAGGACGAAAGTAAAATCAGTCTATATTCCACCAGTAACAGAACAAGTGTCAGGTCACAAAGGGGACACGTTAAAAATTTCCCAAGATTCAAATTGGGAAAATTTGTCACAATATACACAACAAAGAAGAATTAAAAGTTTTAAAGCACAACATTACTTTTGCAGTCTTCATATAAAAAATATCATATCAAACAACTTATGCCTTCATTGTAAAAGTTTATTAAACTACTTACAGGACTGGACTCCTGCTAGATACAAAGACATGAAAAGTAAAGATACTTCAGAAATATAAACACCTAATTCATCTAAACACTAGACTATGGTGACTTAGTTCAAATAAGAGGAGAATTACCAATGAAAATATAAGCTAGATCCCAATTAATGGAGTGCTAAAAACAATTTTCATGGATAAATCTAAAATATATTTCTCTAATCTGAATCTACCTTCATTAAGCCTTTTAATGAGCATTTCTAAGAAAAATCTTGACAATTTTTATGTGTTGATTGATTTTGCTAAATTTTTTTCTCTTCCACTTAAAAAGTCTTTGTTACAAGGGAAAGTTAGCTAGGAAAACAAAGAAAGGATACAGGAGGAAAATCTAGGCAGTGTTGTGTGGTGTTTTATTTTTTTTTTAAATCAATGAAAATGTATTTTAAAAACACAAATCTTCAAAGTTCCATTATAATATCTTACTGCAATAAGGAAGAGGCCTACATGCTTGAATGCTATCCAAGCAAAGCACCAGTTCTGTTCAAGTTTCTATAAAGACTCAAAGGCTTCAGATACAGGCCTAAGAAGAGATGGTCAATTAAAGGAATAGTTCAGCTAAACTAAAATTAAGATATATTATTGCCACAAAGTTGGCTGCTAGATGATAGGATGTTTTTGTTTGTTTATAATTAGATCTACAAATTCTCCTTGAACAAAGACAAAGGATTTTACAGATTTCAATAAACCAAAACATTTCTCAGGACACTTAATTCACAATTGAGCTTAATTAAAACCATTACATTGAAGACCACCATAGAAATCTGTGGCAAAGGAAGAAGAATCAGAAAAATTCAATGTAAGACCTGACAGTATCCTGCAAACTAAGTCAACATATGCCTTAATATTTGATGATTTTAATGTGAAGATGGATGTAGAAGAGGAAAATTTAGCTTGGGAACAAGAAATAAAAAGGCCCCAAAACTTGCCTATTACTAAGAAACCTCAAGTCTTTACAATTTTAGAGTGTATAAGAAAGTACTGGAAACTGCAAGCACCAATAACAAAAAATAATTTAACTATATCTTGACGAGAAATAACTAGTTCTCAAAGCAGTAATCACTTCAAATTGGGCTATGTGTAGTCAGATGAGATTGTTTAGAGGCAAAAGGTCACACTGAGTACCAGATTAGAAAAAAGGAAAAAGATGAAGACACCATGGCATTAAAGAAATCTCAGCTTGAGTTAAATATACGCTGAATTTGAAAACTGATAACAAAGCAACTATTCTAAGCAATGCAGGACCTTCAAGAGACCAAAAGAGATAAAACTAATTAATATTTTATTATCCATGCCTAAGCTAACTTTTTTTGCAAAGTGTTATCAGAGGTTAACAAAAAACTTTAAATAATATCACCTCGTTAGGCAGTAAAAAGCAGCTGTAGTGAAAATAATCTTGTAAGGAACTTAGTGTTAGACCAAGCTAAAACCTACTTTTCCCAAGAGTGCTTATACATCAAATTGGAAGGACAATAAATAAAACATAAAATGTCAACTGTCTGCTGATTATTTCAACATCATCTACTTATTCTCAATGAGAGTGAAATTGTTACATCTGGATTCCAGCACCTCAGTACCCAATTAAAGAGGTAAAAATGACACTGAAAATTATGAAATCAAGAGAAAGAACTGTACTTATACTGAAAAATATGAGCAAGAGTTGACAATATGTAAGAAACTCTGAGATTCATTTTCATATTATTTAAAAGAGGGGAAGATTTCAAAAGAATGTACAAGATCAAATGGTCCTTCTATATTCCTGCTCCTACCAAACAAGTCAACTGAGAATACACCTGTTTTATTTAAAAAAAAATTTTTTTGTGAAAATGACCTATTCATCTAGTAATGGTATCCTTGACAATATATGACACAGAGATGATTTTGTGTGAGGTCTCTTCAATAACATGTAATGTAATGTCATGTAACAAAAGGTGAATAAACCAGTTGGATAGTGCAAGTATTCCACTGGTCCCCCATGCAATATTAAGGGAAGCAGAAGGTCTCCAGTTACTTGGATGAATCATCTATAGAGGATTTAAAGAAAAACACAGTGTTAATCACAAAGGATAGAAAGACAGGAAGGCTTGTAGCTTGTACCAGTAGAAAAGCAAGCACATCAATAAAAACATGGGTTTATCTAAGTGTGGTGAGAAAAACAGATGCAGCAGAAACTAAGAGAATGAGAACAGAGATGGAGAGAAGAAAATATTTCTGGATGGCAGTAAAGGGACTGTACTTGAATTTCCCTATTTTTAGCTTCTTAACTGCAAAGAGCTTTTCAACTCCTCGCTTCCTATTCCTATAACCTATATAGGAAAGAATGAAAAAAAAATCTAGAAAGTTTTAGAAAACAATGATCAGGAAAGAAATAAGAAGGAAAAATACTTGTTTTAAAAAAAAACCATTCTGGGTATGAGCTATAAGCTAAACCTTAACAAAAATCTAAAAGATACCCTTAATACCCGGGTCCTTCCATATTTTACACAAAAAATTGTAATAAAGAAAGCAAGCTACTATTAATTGCTTTCTTCTAGGAGAGTATTAAATCCTTTATAGATACAAGACAGAAGTGAACATAATGCTTAATTCTGGAAGAGGAATAAAAGATCTGTTAACTTTTATCTCAGAGTCATGACCCTTAAAAGTGGCCAAATTTAGTGGAGGCAGCTATAAATCAGGCCAAAAGATTATGTTTCACATATTACTTACTCATTATGGTTGTTGACCAAAAGACCACAAGAATTCAAAGTGTATAAATGTTCAGTTTATGGGTCAACCACCAAGGTCAATACACCAATGGTAAGTGCATTTGATATTTGTGCCGACATGGTCAGTTATTATCTCCTCTAAAGAGATTCTAAAATACCAGAGGTTAGAAGGCAGGAAGAGGAAGGCAAGCAACAATGTATCTTCACATCAGTTATTACCAAGGAAAAAAAAAAAAGAACCATATCTGGAATCATTCCAGACAGCTAATATGCCACAGTGATTCACTTCTGAGTTCAGAGAGATTAATCTTTGTGGTCATGAGAGACTCTCAAGGAGTTATCATTTGAAACATAAAAAGCCTCAGTGGGCCACACACATCTAAGGAATCAACTCATCAAACTCCACTACCTTACCCTCTTCTTTACTCTCTCCTCACTAAGGCTACACAGAAAGATATAAGTTAATTTTTCTATAATGTTTCCATTTCTCTACATTTTCTTAGGTATGGATTGATGTAGTCCATTTTATGCATACACAAATGAATCTGTGCTCTAATCTAAAATATTACAAATGCTAATTCTGTGTTATGTCAGCATTTTTTGTCTTATGAACCTGGAAACCTCCAGGAAAGAAAATTAATGCTAGTAATTTTGGCACTTGAGCTGGTGTTCTTGTGATCTATGCAGATTGCAGCATTTTTAAGGGTCTCAAAACAAACTGCACTCAATTGCTTTCCTGGTCCAGTACTTCCATTTTAGTTAATAATTTGGCCACAATTTGAAATCTTGTTTTATTACTAGGCTTGGAAAGCCAAGTTAAGCTACCCAAGGACACTAATCCAACCTTATAATATGTGTTTTTGAAAAAAAATTAGCAGAAAAAAATTTCAGGTTTGAATCTCATTCAAACCTTAATTCAATCCAATACAAAAACAAATCCCAGAACTATGTTAGGCCCTGGGCATACAAACCAACACACACATGTCCAACCTACTCTCAAAAGGAGGTTACATTCTAGCGTTGATTTCAAGATGAACACAAACAGAATACAAAGACATTTCAAACTTAAGAGAACAATGGTTGCAGTAACTGAGAAAGGCGAGCTCTCTCCCTTAGGTAAAAGAGAGCATATGCTTTGAAGGAAGACTTCTTGGAGAAGGTAAGCCGCTGAAGTAAACCTTAAAGTAAACGACCAGGGCTTGACACTGTATGAGAGAAAAAAAAAAAACACCCCTCTCTTTTCAGTGGGAAGTAGGGGTTGGGGAAATGGGGCTAAGGGAATGGAACACTGCATATATTGCCAGGCTCAAGTGATGTCAGTTTTGCTGAATTACTTTTTTTTCTTTTAAAATTTTTGTTACATGGAATAGGACTCCTTCCGAGGTGGTAGGGAGAGGGAGGGAATACTGGAAATGATGGTACCCAGCTCCCACATATTGCTTCAGTCAAAAATCTGAAATTAAAGCGAGACCAAATAAATAACGATTCAGAATCCCAGTGAAAAACCACAATGACTTCTTCCATCCAAGAACTGTATAGTGTCAGGGAGAAGTATATAGGCAACAAGAAAGAGTGGCACTAGCAAAACCAGCACCAATACTGGCAAACAAAATTGCATTCTCCAGTGAGAGAAATTGGCCAGAGACATTTTTAATCTACAAATCTCTGAGTTTTGAGGTAGCGAGGGCAAAGCCACTGTGATAAGGTTCCAGGAAGGTCAGAAGGCATGAAACAGAAAAATCTGGAAGCCACCAAGAGCATGAGCCTAGGCCCAGAGGGTCAAAGGTATCAAATTATCATAGAAGGCTCTGAAAATCCTGAAGACTCACGGGAGTCTAGTGAACCCAGGTGATCTACAGGGAAACCAAGCAAATATCCCACCCAAAGTGTAGCATGGGACAATGCCTGGCCTTGGCACAAAGTCCTAATTCAAAAACTAAAACTGGAAAGCTGAGTAAATCAAAGAAAATACCAGTCTGTATCGAGAATTGTACAAATCTAAATATTTGCCCAAATGAGGAGGAAGTAACTCCACAATAACTAACTACAAGCACAGACTTAAAAGGGGAAAAAATGGATTTTCTACAAGGTCTTAAAATGAAAAATAAAATAAGTCTAAAGAAAAGAACTAGAAGAAATGACTTAACACAGAAACTGGTAAACCTTATCCAAGAAACAGAATCCCTGAAAACTAAACATAAATCAATGACTCCATGAGACGGCAAGAAAACATTATAGAACAAAGTGAAATGACTGAATTAGAACATAACATACCCAATTTAAAAACAACTAATGGAAAATGGTTAAGGAGACATAATTTAAGAATCACTGGACTCCTTGAAAAGCAGGAGAGGGAAGTAGAGGGAGAGGAGGTAAGAGATGCTTGGATACTGCATTTAAAAAATCCTAAATGAAAACAGCCCCAGTCCCTTAGAACCTGAGAGTAAAGTAAAAATAGAAAGAATCCATCAATCAACAACCCTCTGAAAGGAATCTCAAAAAGAAAAGTCTCAGGAATATCAGAGCCAAATCCAGAGTTTTGGTGTTAAAAAATAATAATAATAATAATAATGCAATAATCAGAAAGAATCAGTTTAATTACCAACACAGTCAGGATCATACAAGACTTGGCAGTTTTATTAAAACGAGAGACCTTAGAATACAATATTCCACAAGCAAAAGATACAGACTTACTCAAGAGTAACTTACCCTGCAAAAATAATACTAAAAGGGAAAATGAACTTTTAATGGAAGAGAACTTCAAGAATTTCTAAGGAAAAGATTAAAGCAAGCTTTAAAGGTTTTATTGATGTTATTTTTGCATCATGATAGCTTCCCCCCATCTCTCCTCTGACCTTTTCCCAGAGTCATCCCACACACACACACACACACACACACAAAATAATAATAATAATTTAGAGGAGGGAGGGGAAGAAGAGGAAAGGGAGACAGGAAAAAGGGAAAATGAGCACAACTAATCAATACATTAAAAACAAAATGCCAAAACACATGTAATGTGCATCATCTGTGGACCGGCCATCTCCATAGAGTGAATTAGGGAATTCCTGCCATATCTCCTTATTCTAGACATACCTTATTTTTTTAATTTTGCCATATTCTTCCTGTTTGATCTCTGTGTGTGACTGGTATTTCCAGTCACATTGTTGTAATCATTTTGTGTATTGTTTCCCTGGGTCTGCTTACTTCACTCAGAATCAGTTCATGTAGATCTTTCTATCTCCTCTGTATTCATCACATTTATCATTTCTAAAGCATAGTGACACTCCATTATTTACATACCACAATTTGTTTAGTCGTTCTCCAATTTATGGGCACCTTTAATAAGAACTTTGAAATACAAACACAAGAGTCCAAAGATACCTAGAAAGGTAAATTTATTTGAGCAATTGGAAAGCTTTATGATTGGAGCTGTATGATAGAGTGTTAACATCCTAAAAGGGAAAGAAAATACAAGGATGTCTTCCAAATCTAAGTATTTTCAAAGGGACATAGATGCAGGGTTGGATTGGTTCTGTTCTGAAAGTTTTAAGAAGGGAAGGAAAGATACAAGGGACAGTGTAAAGAAATATACTTGCATGCCCAGAAATGAAGAAGTGGGGGTGGAACTTGCTCATAATCAGGGTATGTGAGAAGAGAATAAAAACACTGAAGAAGGTATGGAGTGGGAGTGAGAAAATGAATATCAAGTCTTCTCTGAGAAAGACAAAAGAGGGTTGAAAATGTGCTCATATAGCATGATTAAATCTGTTTTGTGCGAAGAGTTTCAGAGCTTTATGGGGGACAGACTGATGAAGGGAGAGACTGGAAGCATGAAAGCCAATTGGGAGACTATTTTAGTAGTCCAGTCAAATACCCAAATCTAGCAACCATGGAATGAAATCTGCACCAGTGTAAGATGTGCTAATATCAACAAGTTAGTCAAGTCAGGCTATTACATTTTGAGGGTGCTATTTAATTTTGTTAAACATGAAATGAAAAAATTATTACTCTCTCTCAGAAAATATGAGGAAAGACACTGGCAACACTATTTATACACCAAAAGGAGCAGACATCCTCACTGCTTCATTCTTATCAGTCACAATAATCAGTAGAGCCTTGTGGACCATACTATTAAAACAACTAAATCTATTACCTGTGACTTTTCTTCACTAGGGAAACAGACATAAGAGAATTCTCAGATTAAAGCCCAAAGTTTTTCCTATTTAATACATGGATTTAAGACAGGACTGACTTGCCAAGCATTCATCCAAAGAATTTAGCTCAGCTTTTCTCAATTGTGTTCTGGAACACTCCCTGCTGTCTTTATGAAAAGATTCCTTTGCTAACGATATTTTGTTCTCTAAAATATTAGATATGAAATGATGTATTAAAATGTTATACCAATTTTACAACATGAAAATAGGCTTAATTTTCTCTGAGGCTCTTGCTTTGCCCTGTGACAAAGAATTCCATATACTGAGATCCCCCAAACAATCATTTATAACCACCCTCAATATAATCCAAATCCCAAAGTGTTTTCATGGTCAAAGTCTTAAGAAATGCTATGGCTAGAAAAAAGCAAATGTCTAATTTAAGGATAGTTAATAAATTAACTAGTATAATCTTAAAGGCAGAGTTAACACCTGAAAAATCTTACATTTATCTTCTAATATTCATCTAAATAAACTAAAATTCTACATGCAACTCTATGAAACTGTACTTCCCATTATGCAATATGAAGACTATTACCTCTAATAAAAGATGTAGTAAGACATATTATCCTGGCTAGTTTCAAAATGTTGACTATCCTTAGCAAGGCCTGCAGTTAAAATGCAGTTAAGCCCCAACAGTGGATAAGTGAAGATTAAAATTTAGTACCTAAAAGACAAGTTTGAAACATTCCAACCCATCATGTAGAAAAATGTCAGGATTCTTAATAAAAAGTTTCCTGCATTAAGAAGCCAGGAGAACCTATTCCTGCGACTAATAGTTTTGTATCACATCAACCCGAAAATACTCAAATCTTTGTTACGTTTTAATCTAATTCTAATTACAAATGTCTCCAAATTTGATCTAGAAATAACCTCAAATTGTAAAAGGCTGATTGAATGAGTGGCCCACTGAAATTCTAACAGCTGCTACCTACTTTTATGGGCCTAAAATTTACACAATTAACCTCTGCTTTTAATAGTGCATTAAATATTTAAGTATAAATGAAGTATCATTTCTAAGAATTAAAATGGTAAGGGCTATCGCCAAAGCTTTTTATAAGAACATGGTAATTTGTCCATCTGGATCACACTGGGAAGGATCCAAGAACCAAGATTCAAAAGAGTATTGCCTTTTAGTGTCTGGTCTAAAAAGAGGATTCTTTCAAGAGCAAGTAATTAGGAGAAAGTCTAAAAAAATTTCTGCCCTCTATGACATTCTATTTCCTAATGCTTTAGATTAGACAGATGTTAGCTCAAGTTAAAAAATATCACATAAGCTTAAAAGCCAAATAATTTTCATCCTTTCTCCTAGGATTGCACTTTAATAGATTTTTGTAATATGAAAATAGGCTTAATATCCTCTATCATCATTTCTTTATCCTGAGAGTATTCCATACTGCTGGATCTCCCAACTAGTTTTTGTGAGACTATCACTATAATAATTCAAGCTCCAAAATGCTCCATGGTTGAAGTCCTTTAATACTTTAAGGATATGTAATTTCATCAGTGTGCAGGCTTCCACCAAAGACACAGACACTGTAACTTATCTGAAGGTGTTCAAGAGCTACCACAGCCATGATCAACCTGGTGATGAGCTAAGACAATTTTATTTAAGTAGTCACAATTTTTTTTTGGGGGGGGGGGGGGGGGTTAGGCAACGGGGTTAAGTGACTTGCCCAGGGTCACACAGCTAGTAAGTGTTATGTGTGAGGCCAGATTTGAACTCAGGTCCTCCTGAATCCAGGGCTGGTGCTCTATCCACTGGGCCACCTAGCTGCCCCTAAGTAGTCACAAATCTCGAGAGGCTTAGCTTTCCTAGAACACTTTCCTGCTGTCTCCTGCCTCAAATTACCTTGCATTTTCTTATTTTTCTATGTGACGTACCTTCCCCTTTCTTCCCTTCCCCAACAATACTAATTAATTACATGAGGACACAAAAGCTGTTCTTTCTTGTTTTTGTATGCCCAGTGACTAGTACAGTTGCTAAGAGAGAGAAGGTATTTTTTTTAATACTTTCTTTTTTAATTCTTAAGTTAAACACACACAAAAAAGGAGCATATTTCCATAGATATAGCAGAACAGAAAAAGATTTTTATAAGAAAATTGTGAATATCCATTTTGGATAATATGCTTTTTAAGCATACAATAAATTCCACATGTTACTTTTTAAACTATCTTGCTTGTCTAAACTTCTTTCTCTCCTTCTATTCTCTAATGTGCATTTTTTAAAATGTCTCAAATGGCCCTCCTTTTTTACATCACTACTGCTAATCCTCTTTTTTCTACCCTCCCACCCTCGCCAAATTAACGGAGAAAAAAAAAATCTTTGTAACAAATAAGCTAAGTTAAGCAAAACAAATCCATGTGGTGCTGTAAAAATAAAAACTTATTTCTTTGCTTCTTATATGACCATAACCTTAATCAGGAGATGGAGAACATGTTTCATTACAGAGCGATATACAGTTGGTCACTGCCTTAAGTCTTTGTTCTTTTTCATTAAATTTTATTTTAAGGTCAACATTCTTTCTCCCAAAACTCCATACCTCATTGAGAAAGCAAGAAAAACAAAACTCATTACAAACATGTAAAGTCAAGAAAAGCAAATTCCCACATTGACCATGTCTTTAAAAAAAAAACAACAAAAAACCTCAATCTGCAGAAAGTGCTTAAGTCTTCCAAAGCTGTTTTTCTTTACATTATTGTTGTCCCTGTATAAACTGTCCTCTCGGTTCTGATCACTTCACTTTGTTTAATTATATGATTTTCAGGATTCTCTGAAATCACATCTTTTGTAATTTCTTTACAGCTTTCTGATGGCACAGAGGATAGAGTGCTGGGCCTGGTGTCAAAAAGATCTAAATTCAAATCTGGCCTCAGACCTTTAATAGTTATGACACCACAGATGACTCATTCAATCTCTGTCTCAGTTTCCTCAGATGTAAAATGGGGACAATAATAGCACCTGCCATCTAGAGTTGTCGGAAGGATTAAATGAGAATATCTGTAAACTGCTTAGTGCAATATCCGGAACATAACAGGTGCTTAATAAATGCTTCTTCCCTCTCCCTCCAACCCCTTTCAAAGTTCCTTCTCAAGTATTTCACTGGAAATACTCGAAAGTCCTTCTAACACAAAAAAGCACAGGAGACATCACCAGAGATTTTGGGCTCCAGCCTCTAACAGGTGTTCTCTCTTGATCTGGGCAGCCAGAAGGACATGAAGACAGCTTCAGAGGGATTAAGTAATTATTTATTCTTATTCTTCTCAAATGGGTTGCTGATAATGGGAGCACCAAGTCCTACAACTTCCCCTAATTACTCTTCTCACAGGGGCAAGTGAGAATGGGGCAGCAACCCCAACTTAGGAGCACAACTCCTATCTCATTCCCCTAAGCCTTGATGGGGGTGAGTTGAGGCATCACACAGTCCCATTGCCCTCTAAGACTCAATGGGAGCCGGTTGAGGCAAGCATATTGACAAATATCCCCCAAGCCTTGATGAGGGCTGATAAAGACACACACAGCATTCCAGGTAGTACATTCCCCCTAAGCCTCAATGGGGGCCAGTTGAGGCAGACATACACGCATTTCCCTAATGCCCCCTCACTGATCAGTGCTCACCTGATTTATATGGAAGCACACAAAGAAGGCAATTTGCCAGCAACAGCCTCACAAGTTTACATTGACTTTAGCAATATTATGCTGACTTAACACTGCACAAGCCCAGTAGGCTGTTTACAAAACAACTCAAACCTTTACATTATCTCATCTCTATAGATCAATGGCAGTCACAGTAGAAACTGTTTATAATGTGAAAACCTGGGAATTAAAAGATTGTTTTGGACATGGATCCTGGGAACTATAAATCCACTTTACTTACAGTACTCTATTTCATTCAATGTCTATGTTTCCTGTAGTATATTTTTTTTTTCCTTTTTAGGCAAGTGGGATTAAGTGACTTGCCCAGGGTCACACAGCTAGTAAGTGTCAAGTGTTTGGTCTGAGGCCGGATTTGAACTCAGATCCTCCTGACTTCAGGGCCAGTGCTCTATCCACTGAGCCACCTAGCTGCCCCCCTGTAGTATATTACACTCAACTTTACAGGGTTAAGTAACTGTTGTTTATAAGCCTAGATCTTGGAGTTTCAAGACAATGTTAGAAACCTCAGAGTTTGCGGGTCTAGGTTGTTCGGTTCTGAGCACTCTGGCACACATTGGTTGGCACCATGCTTAGCTTTACTACTGCTCCTCAAGCCTTCCAAAGTTAACATTCTGGGGTTTTCTCAGAGCCCTCTACTCTTGCTTCCTTGAAAACACAATTTCATGGACTATATAAGTGTTGTCTGGCCACACTGGCACTCACTTTTGCTGGAAAGGTACATTTCCTATTGTTCCTAGGCTTCTGGCTGACTTCACTTTTGGGATGGAAGATGTCACATATTGTAATTTTTCACTGGATTTCCTGATAATTATTTGTACTGAGAACTTTAGGGTTTGCTAGAGTGTTTGAGCGCTGGACAACCTGCCTCATGTTTAGGCAACAATCTTGGTAGGAAGTCCAAAATGAAGACACATAAAAAGGTTTAATTAAACTGAGGAGACCTTGACTTAGTCTGTCTAGAATTATAGATTTTGGGAAAACACGTTAAAGAGTTCAGGGCAGGTTAGTCCAGGAGACAAGAAAAACTCATAATAAAAAATTTTTAACACAAGGAAAAGATCCAATGAGGAGAAAAAAATGATTGTCTGAAGAGACTGACAAAGATTCAGAGAGCTCTCATAAATAAACTTAGAATTTTTTTAAAGGAAACATGCAGAAGATAAAAGCAAGGCCAGGTTAACAGAGTTAAATTATAAGAGAGGCACAGTTTTATTAAATAGCTAAGGAATGCAAAAGCTCAGAAATGATGCTGGAAAAACACGCAAAGGTAAACAAGAAGATTATGTTTTTGTTTTAAGTAATAAAAAAGATCAAAAAGAGATAGGACCATTGTTTGTAGTGGATAGAATGAAGATAGCTGACAACAGAAAGTAGAGCTATTCCCGTCTTACTTCTGTTTTCTCTACAAAGGAGAATCTCCTTTACACCAGAAGTGGTGAAACAAAAAGAATTAACAAGGATTTGATGCTCAAAATAAATAAGCTCGTAAAAGAACACCTCGATGAAGTTCAAGTCACCTGGCCCAAGTGAACTACACCCTTAGCTGTTAATGAAAGAACTGACAGGCATAATTCCTGAGCCTCTGTTAATGATTTTTTAAGATCATACAAAAGTAAAGACACACCACAAACTTGGAGAAGAGCAAATGTCCCAATTTTCAAAAAAAAGAAAAGAAAAGAAAGAAAAATTTGTAAACTACAAGCTACTGAATTGGACTTCAATTCCTGGTAAAATTCTAGAAGAAATCACTAAAGAAATGGCTATCAAACTTCTATAAAGTGAAGTGAGGATTGCAAATATCCAGCAAGGGGTTCATCAAGAATGCCAGATTAGGGGCAGCTAGGTGGCACAGCGCATGGAGCTCTGGCCTTGGAGTCAGGAGGACCTGAGTTCAAATCTGACCTCAGACACTTCACACTTACTAGTTGTGTGACCCTGGGCAAGTCACTTAACCCTAATTGCCTCGCCAAAAAGAAAAGAATGCCAGATTAATCGAATTTCCCTTGGGGGGGGGGGGGGGATGACAGGATTACTAAACTAGTAGATGGGACCATGCTGTGGATATAGTTTATGTAGTTTTGTTTTTTTGTCTATTGTATAATTAACTAGATCTTGATAAAAGTAGTGCTAAGGAAATGGAGATAAGGATTAGGTGATAATAGAATCAGCTGGATTCAGAGAAGACTCAGATAAAATCAACTCCTCAAGTACAAAATGAGGAAGGGGCACTGCTAGACAGAAGTTCAAAAAAGATCTGGACGTTTTAGGAAACAAGCATTCATTATATCCTTACTATGTGTCAGGCACTACTGTTAAGAAGTAAGTATACAAATATGAGAAAAAAGACAGTTCCTGGCCTCAAGGAGACTACACATAACGAGGGAAAATAAACATACAAAAGGGAGCTGAAGAAAGGGTGAAGGGAGCATGATTTTGAAGTCCAGAAGCCAGAAAGGCTGGAAGGGGAAATGCTAACTATTACTTTAGCAGACTACAAACTCTGTGAGTCAAGAGTGTCAGGTGGAAAGCCAAACAAGCTAACTTTATCTTGAACTTTACGGGGGGGGGGGGGGGGGGGGGGG
>NW_020954591.1:28816287-28825088 GCF_900497805.2 Vombatus ursinus
GGGGGGGGGGGGGGGGGGGGGGGGGGGGGGGGGGGGGGGGGGGGGTGTTACATCACTTTCAGGAGGTAAAAATGACATTATGTACTCTGCCCTCATCAGACATTGAATGGAGTATCCTGGAGTTCAAGAAAGACTTAACAAGCTAGGAGTTGTCCAGAGGAGCACAACCAGCATGGTGAAGCTCCTTGGGTCCAAGTCAAATGAAGATTGGTTGAACAGAAGAAGGAAGTTTACATTTAGTAGAAAGAGACAAGAATACTATTTGGGTGGCGGGGGGCAGGGATGGACAGATACATGACAGCTAGCTTCTAGTACATGAAGGAATTTTATTAGACTTTTCTGTTTGGCTAGCCCCGGAGGTTAGAACCAGGAGCAATGAGTAGAAGTTCCAAACAAGCAATTTTGCACTTGCTGTAAGAAAAATCTGCCAAAAGCTGTCAAAAAGTGAAATAAGATGCTCTGAAAAGTGGTAAATTTCCCCTGCTTGGAGGTCTTCAGGAAGATGCTGGACAACCAAAGCTGTGAGGTGTATGTTTTAATTGGGATTTCTTTTACCTATGGACTGAATTAAATTGGCTGCTGAAGTCTCTTCCTAATCTTAAATTCTGTGATTCTGTGAACTTAATTAAGCTGTAGGATGGGTTAATATCTCTCCCCATGTGTATACCCTAATTCAGAATATAAGTAAATAGGATAATATTTTGTCAAATATTATGGCAATATTCTATATATGCTGTTTATGTCTGAAGTTGAATTCCCCAAACTTAATTTCACTGAAATCAGGTAATTTAATAGGGATTTTAAAAATATACACAAATTGATTCAACTCTTAGTGGTTTGTTTTTGTTTTTTTTTTTAAAGCCATGTGAGGTACCAATAAGGAGGCCAAGCCCTAGAGAACTGATGAACTACTAGTTCTGATCTCCTCGGTTTTGGCTCAGTTTTGACTTGGCCAGGAAACAAGGTGGAGTTTGTAGCTGGCAGCCTCCACTGACAAAGACAGGGGCTGGTGCAGTAAAAACCCACGGATTCCAATTTTCATTTCAGAAGACCATTCATCAAGACCTAGAGGGCACCTGTCAAGTAGAATCGATAAGGATTTTAAGATGGCAGAGGAAAAGAAAGAAACTGCTGGTGAAATGATAAACCATAGAAATGTTCAGCCCTCTGTGGTGATAAGTTTGCTCAAATTCTCTTTCTTATACCAATTCAAATAAAGGTTCTCTAGCTGATAGGTATAAATATAAATACGTACATACATAATGCATACATTGAAAAACAGAACAATAGAACTGCAAAGAGATTTTATTCAAACCAGATTTGGTTAAGTAATACCTGACCTTGATATACAAGCAACACAACCAGAAGAAGAAAACAAAGTCAAAGCTCCTACATCCAAAACTTTCAAGAAAAATATGAATCAGTCCCAGGCCTTGGAAGAGCTCAAAAGGGATTTTGAGAAGCAAGTAAGAGAAGTAGAGGAAAAACTGGGAAGAGAAATGAGAGTGATGCAAGAAAATCATGAAAAGCAAGTTAACAGCTTGCTAAAGGAGACCCCCCCAAAAAAATACTGAAGAAAATAATACCTTAAAAAATAGCCTAACCCAAATGGCAAAAGAGGTCCAAAAAGCCAATGAAGAGAAGAATGCCCTAAAAATCAAAATTGGACAAATGGAAAAGGAAGTCCAAAAGATTACTGAAGAAAATACTTCCTTAAAAATTAGAATAGAGCATTTGGAAGCTAGTGATTTTATGAGAAATCAAGACACTGTAAAAGAAATCCAAAAGAATGAAAAATTAGAAAACAATGTAAAATATCTCATTGGAGAAACAACAGACATGGAAAATAGATCCAGGAGAAAGAATTTAAAAATTATTGGATTATCTGAAAGCCATGATCAAAAAAAAAATAAGAGCCTAGACATCATCTTCCAAGAAATTATCAAGGAAAACTGCCCTGATATTTTAGAACCAGAGGGCAAAACAGAAATTGAAAGAATCCACTGATCTCCTCCTGAAAGAGATCCCCAAAGGAAAACTCCCTAGGAATATTGTAGCCAAATTCCAGAGCTCCCAGGTCAAGGAGAAAATATTGCAAGCAGCCAGAAAGAAACAATTCAAATATTGTGGAAACACAATCAGGATAACACAAGATTTAGCAACTTCTACATTAAGGGACTGCAGGGCATGGAATATAATATTCCAGAGGGCAAAGGAGATACGATTACAACCAAGAATCACCTACCCAGCAAAACTGAGTATAATTCTTCAGGGGAAAAAATGGTCATTCAGTGAAATACAGGACTTTCAAGCATTCTTGATGAAAAGACCAGAGCTGAATAGAAAATATGACTTACCAATACAAGACTCAAGTGGAACATGAAGAGGTAAACAGGAAAGAGAAATCCTAAGAGACTTATTAAGGTTGAACTGTTTACATTCCTGCAAGGAAAGATGATATTTGTTAACTCATGAGACCTTGTCAGTCAGTATTAGGGTAGTTGGAGGGAAAAATTGTGTGTGTGTGTGTGTGTGTGTGTGTGTGTGTGTGTGTGTGTGTGTGTGTGTGTGTGTGTGTGTGTGTGTGTGTGTATAGATAGATAGATAGATAGATAGAGAGAGGGCACAGGGTGAGTTGAAGATGAAGGGGTCATATCTGGAGAATAAAATTAAGGGGTGACAGAGGATTATACTAGGAGAAGGAAAAAGGGAGAGGTAGAATGGGGTAAATTATCTCACAAAAAAAAAAAACCCAGAAAAGACAAGACTCTTACAGTAGAGGGGAAACAGAGGAAGGTGAGAGGGAAGGAGTGAATCTTATTCTCATAGCATATGACTTAAGGAGGGAATAACATACACACTCAACTGGGTATGGAAATTTGTCTTACCCTACAGGAAAATAGGAGGGGAAGGGGACAAGAGAGTAGGGGGATGATAGAGAGGAGGGCAGATTGGGAAAGTGGGTAATCAGAAGCAAATGCTTCTGAGGAGGGAGAGGGTCAAAACAAAGAATAGAATAAATGGGGGGGGCAGGATAGGATTAAGGGAAATAGAGTTAGTTTTTCACAGCATGTCTACTATGGAAGTGTTTTGCATAATTGCACATGTATAGCTCGCCTTTTCAATGAGGGTGGGTGGGAAGGGAGGAAGGGAGAAAATTTGGAACCCAAAGTTTTAAAAACACATGTTAAAAAAAAATGCCTTTGTATCCTCAGCAGCTAACATAGTACTTTATAGACAGTAGGTGCTTAATAAATGTTTATTGAGTTGAAAAAAAAAAGAAACTTTAAAAAAAAAGAAAGAAAAAAAATAATAACTCAAAATGTCATTAGACCTTAAGTTAATTTTTTTTGGCTAACTGAAATTGTCTTCATTTTTTTTTTGTGCTATTAGCTATCATTCAATTACTATTAACTATCCTTATCCTAATAAGAAAACATTACATCGGTGAGATAAGAAAGCACCCATAAATTACTCATTACCTAGTCAAGGTTTTTGGTCACTGCACAGAAGCCAACCGATAAAGATCAGAGTCATGGGGATGAAAAATGTGATTAGCATAATGTCAATGGCATTCTTTTCATTCACCTTCATCTACTCAAGTGGTACGAGTAGCTTTGAGGGCAAGCATAACAGCCATACATATATTTGGCAGCTGTCTGCAAACTTATTATAATAATTTTCTATTTCCAGACTTTGTATTTAGCCTACTTGAAGCATGGTTTGCCTTTGCAGTCCCTGATCCAAGTACACCAACTTCTGGTGTCTTGTAGTGAGACAAAACTGCTTCCAGAATCATAGAATCACCATCATAAACAACAGACACATAGTGCCCGAAGGATACAAAAAACTTCTCTCACTGTTCATACAGGAATATGTGGGGAAAAAAATTTTTTTTTTCCCTTTTGAGTCTCTGCTTGCAGTTGTTATAGTGTTAAATTTGGAACAATCTTTGATACTGGTTGGAATTTTGATTCATTCATCTCTCCATCATCACTTCCTGATCAAGATTTTTCTATTACAATGTTAACACTTTATCATCATACAGCTGTATATAGATTTGTTTGCTATACTCTTGGGTAGAGTGGTGAGCTTTGTTTGGCCTTACCCTGGGTCTCCTGGCTTACTGGGCTGACCTCTGTCTCTCTGGATCAGGTCCTGGATCTTTGAGGTTCAGAGTAAAGAATATTTAGGGCACTCTTAATCTCAGGACAGAGTGTCACTCAGTCAATAAGCATTTATTAAGCACCATTCATTTTATGTTCCAGGCAATACAAAGAATAGCAAAATACAGAAACCTCAGAATTCTTGGATCTGGGTTGTCCAAATGAGCACTTTGAAACTATCCTATCCTGCCACTATGTACTGGGTTACCCTGGGGCTTTCTCGAGGAAATCTTTCACTCTTACTGCCTTCCAGGTCTTCCTTAATTGAACTGGTGCTCCCTTTACTTAAGGGGTCACTTTTCATATTGCGTGGGGCTTCTGACAGACTTTCTGTGACATTCTGGAGTAGAAAATGTCACTTAATACAGTTTCTCACTGAATTTCTTTACCATTATTCAGACTGGCTAGATCTTCAGGGCTTTGCTGGCAAAAGTCCTATTAAGTTTGCTTACTTATAATTTTTTTAAACTTTAAGTAAATAGCATAAATAAAATTTACAAAGAAATGCTTAATAGGAAAAACTGTGAGCATCTTAAATACTTCAGAAGTAACTTTTAGTAACAATTAGCACATTAAATCCATTCAGAATTATTAACAGGGTATAGCCAAGGATGTCTCTACTGCCAACACAGTCAGAAATGACTGTTTGGCCAGTATAATCACGTATCACATTCCTACTAGGTAGTAATGTTAAGCATGTTTTTACTTACCAACTCAGTTACTGTGAAGAATGTGCATAATAAACCTTTAAGCCCTACCTATTCCAACTATTATTGTGCAATGAACTTAAAAGTGACTTAAATTTATTCTAAGGGTGTCTGAAGCAATACCAAAAAACCTAAAATTATTCTAAATGACTAAAAATGAACTTTTCCCAAATATACTAGCTGATTTCCACCAGAACACCTAGTCTAGGGCTGTATTATCCAGGCATGCTGAAAAATCCAAAACTGAAAGTATAACACGTACAATGGAAAACAAGAATTAACTATGTTTGTTTTTCAAGTGTACAAAAGTGCATACATAGACCAACAACTTATACTGTATACCAAAATAAAGTCAAAATGGAGACATGATTTAGATATAAAGGCTATACTGTAAAAGCAAACTGGGAGAGCAAGGAATAGTTTACGTGTCAGATTTATGGAGAATGGAAGAATTTATGACCAAACAAGAGACAGGGAACATTATAAAATGCAAAATGGATGATTTTGATTACATTAAATTGAAAAGTTTTTGCACAAAAATTGCAACTAAGATTAGGAGGGAAGCAGAAAATTGGGAAAGAATTTTTACAACCAGTGTCTCTCATAAAGGCCTCATATCTAAAATATATAGATAACTGAATCAAATTTATAAGAATACAAGTCATTCCTCAATTGATAAATGGTCGAAGGATACGAACAGGCAATTTTCAGAGGAAGAAATTAAAGCTATCTATAATCATAAGAAAAAATGCTTAAAACACAAATCAAAACAACCACATCATACCTATCAGATTGGCTAACATAACAAAATAGGGAAATTATAAATGCTGGAGATGTAGGAAAATTGGAACATTAATGCATTGTTGGTGGAGTTGTGAACTGATTTAACCATTCTGGAGAGTAATTGGGAACTATGCCCAAAGGGCTGTAAAAATGTGCATACTTTTTGGGGCAGCTAGGCGGTGTAGTGGATAGAGCTCTGGCCTCAGAATCAAGAGGACCTGAGTTCAAATAAGACCTCAGACACTTGACACTTAACTAGCTGTGTGAGCCTAGGCAGGTCACTTAACCCCGACTGCCTCACCCCAAAAAAAAAAAGTGCATACCTTTTGACCCAGCAATACCACTTCTAGGGCTGTATCCCAAAGAGATCATAAAAATAGGGAAAAGACCCACATGTACAAAAAGATCTATAGCAGCTCTTTTTGTGGTGGCCAAAAACCTGCAAATAGAGGGGATTCCCATCAATTGGGGAATGGCTGAACAACTTGTGGTGTATGAATGTAATGGAATACTATTGTGTATAACAATGATGAGCAGGCTTACTAGCTGTGTGACCCTAGGCAAGTCACTTAACCCCAACTGCCTCAAAACAAACAAACAAACAACAAAAAAAAGGATGAGCAGGGAGACTTCAGAAAAACCTGGAAGACCTTTTATGAATTGATGCTGAGTGAAGAGAGCAGAACCAGAGGAACACTGTACACAGTAACAGCTACATTGTATGATGAGTTTGACAGACTTAGCTCTTCTCAAAAATGCAAGGATCTAAGACAACTCCTAAAGATTCACAATGGAAAATTCTATCCACATCCAGAGAAACAACTATGGAGTCTGAATACAGATCAAAGCATACTATTTGCGCTCTCTTTTTTTTGTGTGTGTTGTTTCTTCTTTCTTGTGTTCCGCCCATTGGTTCTAATTTTTCTTTACAACACGATTAATGTGAAAATGTTTAATAAGAATGTATATGTAGAGTCAATATCAGACTACATGCCATCTTGGGGAGGGGAAGGAGTCAGAGAAAATTTAAAGCCCAGAAGCTTATGGAAGTGAATGTTGAAAACTAAAACTAAAACTAAAACTAAAAATAAATTAATTAAAAAATAAAGTATACAAAAGTAAAATTGATCAAATTGTGCATTTTATTTTTTCAAAGAATGCAAATTTCAATCAGTATGTACTGCAAAATTCTGTATTAAAAGCACAAATTGCAATTTCCAAATATCCATTTTACCAAAAGAACTTTAAAAATGTTTATTAATACAAAGAAAGAGAGAGAGAGAAAGAGAGAGAATTACGCAAATGCCAAGCTCTTGGTTTGTTATTTCATAGTAGGAACAGCTACACCAACTAAATTCAAAGGATGTAGAAACTGCATCTTTTCTTTGATTTATGTAAGATTAAAATTCAAAAGCAAATACAAGGGAGTATTATCAGCTCACACCAGATCTACTTGCAGACAATAATTCTTCCTGTCTTGGACCCCTGCCCATATGCATTATTGTAATTATCAGCAATTTTAAAAAATAAAGCAATAAAACTAGGGATGAACAGCTCAACTGTAGATTTACTGCCTGCTGTGTCAGCTATTAATTAGTCTTCCTGGGTTCAAGCCACCATGCTACTAAATAAATGCAAAGAGAGTAGGTTAGAAACATGGAAAAAAGCTAGACTTAGAGATAATAAGCACAAATGAAAAATTATATTCCTTTATAAAATATAATAACTTAGACCATTTATAATTTTAAAATGCAATTCTCCAAGTATACTGTTAGAACTAGTGTGAAACTACAAGCGACCCCCAGGTATTCTTACATACTGATATCTTGTTATATTTATTTTTTAAAAAAATTACATACTTTGAAATTTAATAAGAATAATTCTAATAATTATTTATTAGAACCTTGATTGAAATGTTATCAAGGAGAGAAAATACTTCTATCAATTCTGGAGGCATTTGCTTTTATTAGGTGACAAGCAAAAAGAGTCAAATACACATTCTACATAACCAGCAGTTGAGAACTATGGTTTTACCAGCCATTCAAAAACATAACCAACCCAATGACTGGGGAACAACCTAAACAAATTAGGATACACAAATATATACTATAAATATTATATCAAATAAGTAACACTGTGCTATAAGAAACAATGTAAAAGATAAATACACAGAAGCAAGGAAAAACGTGAAATGATACAAAAGTAAGCAGTCAACAAACAACAAACACAATGAATAAAACAATGTAAATATAAATCAAAAGTGACTTGAAAAATAATAAGTTTGGCTCTAAAGAAGTGATAACTGAGGGGCAGCTAGGTGGTGCAGTGGATAGAGCATCAGTCCTGAAGCCAGGAGGTCCTGAGTTCAAATCTGACCTCAGACACATAACACTTACTAGCTGTGTGACTCTGGTCAAGTCACTTAACCACAATTGCCACACACACACACACACACACACACACACACACACACACACAAAATAACAAATAGTTTTTTTTTAATTAAAAAAAGAAGTGATAACTGAAAACACATCTATTCCACATTATTTCTTTGCAGTGTTTCTGTATTCTCAGTTGGGTAAATCTGTGAATATGAATTATTACACATAATGTCACCTTTTTTCCAACCTATTGGTTGGGGGTTTTTTTTGGTCTTTTCTGTTTTTAAAAAATTCTGTTACTCTCTGGAATTACAGATCAAAATAATTGGATAAATATTAATTCTTCATGGGTAGATTGAGCTAATATAATAAAAATGACAATACTACCTAATTTGCTTTTCAATGCCATACAAAACTACCAAAGGATTAGAGCTAGAAAAAAATGAAAACAAAAGTAGGAAAGAAAGATCTACCAGTATCAAATCTCAAATTATACAACAAAGCAGCAAATCATTCAAAATGATTTGGTACTGCTTAACAGATAGGCCAAAGCAGTGGGACAGATTAGCTATACAATATACAAACGAAAACTAACCTAGTAACCTTGTGTTAGAGAAACCCAAAGGGAACCAGAGCCTTTAGGGTAAGGATACGAACTCACTATTCAACAAAAACTACTTGGAAAACAGTCTGATAGAAATTAGGTATGAAGGAACAACACACACACACACACACACACACACACACACACACACACACACACA